>NC_138033.1:38305228-38866594 GCF_964106645.2 Podarcis pityusensis
AAGTGGCTGCCAGTCTACTGTAAGCACTTTCTGTGTTTGCACATTTCATTATTCATTGACAGGAGACGAGTCCATTTCATGTCTTTTAGCGTCACTCAGTTTATTCTTCCCTGATAGTTCAGCAGAACTTGACCCAGTATGAACCGCAGTGCTAATTTTGGGAATCTTTGTTTGCCTCCAGTTTTCCATCCACTGCATGACCTTTCCTTGGTAATGGTGATTTTTTGGAATGTCAGCGAGTTTTCCATGCTGTTCACCCTATGGCTTAGGAACAGAAAGGCAACATAAAAACAAGCAGCAGCAATAAATTATTATTATTATTATTATTATTATTATTAGGTAAAAAGGTAAAGGACCTCTGGACGGTTAGGTCCAGTCAAAGGCAAGTATGGGGTTGTGGTGCTCATCTCGCTTTTCAGGCCAAGGGAGCTGGGGTTTGTCCACAAACAGCTTTCTGGGTCATGTGGCCAGCATGACTAAATGCTTCTGGTGCAATGGAACACCGTGACGGAAGCCAGAGCACATGGAAACACTGTTTACCTTCCCGCTGCACCGGTACCTCCTTGCACTGGTATGCTTTCGAACTGCTAGGTGGGACAGAGCAACAGGAGCTCACTCCATTGTGCAGACTCAAACTGCTGACCTTCCGATCGGCAAGCCCAAGAGGCTCAGTGGTTTAGATCACAGCGCCAACCACTCCAATAATATTAATAATAGTAATACTGGTGGTAGTAGTAAAAAAACAGTGCAGAAGTGTGTCTGGATTGTGCCTATTTAATCTTCTTGTCATAACAATGCTTGGAGGTAGATCATCTTTATTATTTACAGTGGTACCCGCAAGACGAACGCCTCGCAAGACGGAAAACCCGCTAGACAAAAGGGTTTTCCGTTTTGGAGGGCGCTTCGCAAAACGAATTTCCCTATGGGCTTGCTTCGCAAGACGACAGCCCATAGGGAAATCTCCGGGACAGCGGGGAAGCGCAGCGCGTCTTCCCCACTGTCCTCGGACCTCCTCCCGCCGCCCGGCTTCGGAATGAATCTCCGATGCCGGGCGGGGGGGGGAACGCCTCCTCCCGCCGCCCGGCATCGGAACGAATCTCCGATGCCGGGCGGGGAGGGGGGACGCCTCCTCCCACCGCCCGGCATCGGAACGAATCTCCGATGCCGGGGGGGAGGGGGGACGCCTCCTCCCGCCGCCCGGCATCGGAACGAATCTCCGATGCCGGGGGGGGGGACGCCTCCTCCCGCCGCCCGGCATCGGAACGAATCTCCGATGCCGGGCCGGGGGGGGGGAACGCCTCCTCCCGCCGCCCGGCATCGGAACGAATCTCTGATGCCGGGCGGGGGGGGGGGAACGCCTCCTCCCGCCGCCCGGCATCGGAACGAAGCTCCGATGCCGGGCGGGGGGGGAGGGAACGCCTCCTCCCGCCGCCCGGCATCGGAACGAAGCTCCGATGCCGGGCGGGGGGGGACGCCTCCTCCCGCCGCCCGGCATCAGAATGAAGCTCCGATGCCGGGCGGGGGACACCTTCTCCCGCTGCCCAGCTTCGGATGGCTTTCCTGAAGACTTGGGGTGGGAGGAGGGTTTTCCTTCCCACCGCCAACATTCAGAATGCTGTTCTGAATGTTGGCGGTGGGGAGGAAAAACCCTCCTCCCACGCAAGCCCCGGGAACAGAGGGAAAGCGCTGCGCGCCTTCCCCTCTGTTCCCGTACCTGTCCTGAAGGCTTGCGGTGGGGAGAAAAGCCCTTCTCCGCACCGCCAGCCTGGCAAGCGGTTTCCCTAGGAACGCATTATTTGATTTTCAATGCATTCCTATGGGAAACCGTGCTTCGCAAGACGAAAAACTCGCAAGAAGAAAAAACTTGCGGAACGAATTAATTTCGTCTTGCGAGGCACCACTGTACGTGCAGCCACTGGAGAACTGAGGCTAGGAGGTGGTCCGTTGTCCACCCTTGCCCACTCTTTCTTTTGTCATTTTCCAGGATGTGACACTGGCTTTGGAAAGGTGGCTGCTCATCACTTAGACACCTTGGGACTGACCGTCTATGCTAGTGTCCTGGATCTGAAGAGTCCTGGCGCAGAGGAGCTTCGGCAGAGCTGCTCGTCGCGCCTGACCCTGCTGGAAATGGACCTGACCAAAGCTGAGGACATCCAGAGAGTCTTGCAGTTCATCAAGGCTCAGACAGGGAGGACAGGTAACTTGAGAGTGTTGGCAATCAGAACAGAAGCAAGGTAGGTGTAGGATTCTCAGAGTCTCACCTTTGGGATTTGAAACAAAACATTCTGGGTTTCAAGGCTGGAACATGAAAGCGGGTGGTAAGCATAAATCTCAGAATCAGATTAGAATTTCTGAAAAAATCTTCAGTTTGTAGGCTGTCTCATATTAAAATGTAACAATCAAACAAACAATCTCCACACCAGCAGTTCTAGGGTACAGTCATATAGGGTATTTACCTATATGTTTTGCACGTGCAAAAACATTTTGAGAAAAGATGTCGGATGGTGGGTTTTTGCTTAATCCAGCAGCAGCAAAATGTCTTTGTTTGTCCACACACATGGAAGACAAGCAGCCAGGGGAAGAGCAGCCATTTGCTAATTTATTTTTATATATACCACTGTATCATAAAAATAGGTCACAGTGGTTTACAACAATATAAAACCATGCAGCAGAACTGTAAAAATGGAAAGTAAAACAATTACATACATCAGCAAACCAGTTTCCTTCTTGGCATGCAGGGCTCTGGGGCCTGGTGAACAACGCCGGCATCAACACCACCCTTGCGGATGCGGAGCTGACGCCTCTCCATGACTTCCGCAGCTGCATGGAGGTGAACTTCTTTGGCACTTTGGAGCTGACCCAGGGGCTGCTGCCTTTGCTGCGCTCCTCACAAGGAAGGATCATCACCATCAGCAGTCCAGCAGGTAAAGGGAAGGAGAAAACCTTCCATGGGATCTGGTTTCGCCAATGGGAAAGAGGGGGTGTGCCTTTGGGAGTTGGGCTGCCCTAGGAAGCTGCCTTCCCTAGGAAGTCAGGCCCATTGGTCCATTGAACTCAGGGCTGCCTGTATACTGACTGGCAGATTCCACCACTGGGGATTGAACTTGGGACATTCTGAGTGCAAAGCAGGTGCTCTACCAGTGACCTACAGCCCTTCCCTACTGTTTGACCCTCCTGCAGTCAAGATGGGGGTAGAGAGTAACCCCTCCCTCCTCTCCTTCTGCAGGTAACATGCCGTTCCCCTGTTTATCCGGCTACGGGGCATCCAAAGCTGCTCTCAGCCTGGTCATGGACACTCTGCAGTATGAACTTGCACCCTGGGGGATCCAAGTGAGCGTCATCCTCCCAGGGTATTTCAAAACTGGTAAGAGAATGACTGGGACCGCTGGCAGTGCACAGGGTGGGTGGGTGGGTTAATGTGTCTTTTCCTTGTCCGCTGCTGAGGACTTGCTCTGTTTTGCAGGTTCCAAGGAAACTGACATTATTTGGGGGGGGGGGTCCAGGCGTAGCACAGCCTGGGTGTGGGGCTTCCCTTACTCTTTATGTGTGCAGTGAGGCTTCTAGAATACACCCAGCCAAGATTTCTTCCCCAGAGCTACCAAATCCAGGGAAAGAACCAAAGGAGTCTTTAGGGAACGGAAACAGGAAGACAGAGCAAGGAGAGGCAGCTCCTCCGGCACCTTCATGAGTGTGGTGGAAGAGGTACCGAGTTTGGTGCCAGAGTGCAGGATCCATCAGTGGGAATTTTGCACATCACAAGGAGCTGCCAGTCCATTCTCTTACAGATACATTTGCACTTGGAGGATTGGCTTTGACCCCTCTCTCTGAAGCCCTTACTGACAACCACTTTGAGATACTTAATATAATAGTAAATAGTCTATAAGCAAACTAAAATAAAAGTAAAAGAACAAATAAATGTCCCATCTGCCTTGTTACTGTAACTTGGAGAGGCCCCTCCTGGGCATCACTTGGGGCTAACTCTCTCTCTCCTCTCAATGCATGATTCCTGCTTCTTGTGTCCCATCAACTGCTCCAATCTGGCTCAATTTAAATGCTATTATTCATTTCATTCGCAAGATCCAAATGGGAGGAGCAAGGAAACATGAGGAAATGCTGTCTTGTTGCTTGGCTCATGCTGTGGTTTTGGAAATTGTTCCAAACACTGCCCTTATTTTTTCAAGTTTCACTTCAGTCATAAGGACTAGAAACATGCCTTAAGTGGAAGCTGAGATTCTGGGGAGGCCAAATTTTGCACTAGATACCAAACTTCAGGATGAAGGAATTGTATAAGCTACATGGGCTACACCCAGCATGGCCTCCTCACCACCTACAAAATAGGTTCTAAGAAATCTCTTACTCCCCCCCCGCCCCAAACCTGTCTATTTTTTGCAGATGGTTCTTGTAATCATGCTTATTGGAAAGAAAGGAAGGCTCAGCTGCTGGCAGCTCTATCCCCTGAACTCCTGGAAGCCTATGGAGAAGAATACCTGGAAGACATCAACAGGCAGTTTCTTGCTTCCATGAAGTTTGCTGTGGAGGACCTCAGCTCAGTCGTGGAGAGCATCGTGGACGGCCTCCTGTCTACCAGGCCTCTGGTGAAATACTACCCGGGGAGAGGCCTGGGCCCCATGTACTTCATCCACCACTACCTGCCCCACACCGTCCGCAACCTCTTCCTCAAAGCCTTCTTCATCAACCCAAAGTTGCCCAGAGGGCGCCAGCCAAAGCCTTGCAACAGCCCCCGGAAACAGTGATGGGCAGCTTGGCAGAGAAAGCACCTGGGAAAGACTTCAGGGCCCAGAGTAGCTGCTTAAGGTGTTTCTACTGAAAATGCACCAGCTCATTTGTGTCAGTGCAGGGAGAGGACAAGCTGTGGCCATTGCTGCTACCCAGCCATTAATGCCTTTTTCCTAAGTGAGCATTAAAATTATAGGAAGATGGTGGGATTGGGACCCATTCGCTTCAATGAACAGAGTGCTGGAAAAGCCCTACTGAGACCAATGATTGTTGCATTTGGGGAAGGGGGGAGCTACCAGTGGCAAGTGAACCCCTCTCCCCCCCCCAATTCCTGGCTGGCTTTTCTCTCCCTCTTTGTGCCAAAGGAGATGGCTGCTGCTGCTAACTGATAGTGAAAGGGCTTCACTATACCTCAGCTTTGTGATATACCTCTCTGTAAACTTCAGCTGAGCCAATGCCATGTCTCCTCACTGTACTGTGTCTTCTTCACTGCAAATAGCCAAAGGCCTTTCCAGCTTCTCAGTCTGTATGTAGCACCCCCACCCCACCCTCGGCACAAGCATGGTAATATTCATTAACAATAGTCACCACAGCAATCATGATCAAAATCAAAGTATTATAATTAAGAATCTATATCAGCCATAATTGGTACCTATTTGAATCACTCAGTTCAATCAATAAAGTATTTTTTGATATTAAAAAAATGCACACCTAGTTTCTTAGCAGCTCTGGAAACAGTAGCCACAGAGTAAATAATACAAAACTGATTATCAATTAATAGCTTAATTTTATCCAAAATTAATAGCTTGTGTTTTATCCAAATACTGAGGCAGCATATGTTAACAAGGTTTTACTCCCTTGGATCCACATATAATGGGCAAAAAATAATGAGTTGTAATTTTAGATTGCCTGCATCCAAAAAAACCCCACCCCACCCCAGTTTTCATTGATTTCATTTATTCTGCTCCACAGTCTCAGATATAAAGCAGATCAGTTCACATACATACACACACAGAGTGGTACCTCGGAAGTCAAATGGAGTCCATTCCAGAAGTCCATTTGACTTCCAAAATGTTTGAAAACCAAGGTGTGGCTTCCGATTGGCTGAAGGAAGCTCCTGCAGCCAATTAGAAGCTGTGTTGGACATTCGGGTTCCAAAGAACGTTCGCAAACCAGAACATTCACTTCTGGGTTTGCGGCGTTTGGGAGCCAAAACGTTCAAGTCGCAAGTTGTTTGTCAACCAAGGTACGACTGTATCCCAAGATTTCCAAGTCTGATTTTACTCTACAGAATTTTAGCCCTACAGAATGATAGGGCTAATAAGTCTCTACAGAGGGCAACTTCCAGGCACTTAGAAGGCCCACCAGCTGACCTCCTTTGCAACCAAAGAATTTTAGGAGCTGACAATTTGTCATAATAACTTATATTTTAATAGCTGCTAGTTCTCATTTCCAAGAACTTTTGTCAATACCTCTATGGATTGGGCCATTTATATTTCTGGGATCTGTGACCAAAAACTAATCTTAAAGGTGAACAATTAATGCCTAACTGCTCCATCCTAAAAAAGAACCAAATATAAGCAACATTAAAGCACAGCTTGTTTAAGAAGAGTAATTCAAGGTTGTTTGGTCTAGAGCAAGATGAACACCTTTCTTTCCACCAACGCAGGGAGGAAAAAAGAGGTGGCATGCCTGCAACAATGTTGCTTACATAAAAACAAAAATTGGGCCAACTTGAAACCCTGCTTTACTGTGTCTGTATAAGGGTTCAGGCCGAACCCCATTTACCTGAGAGTAAGCCCCACTGAATTCAATAGGCCTTACTTCTGAGTAGACATGACTAGGATTGCCACCTTACTTGTGTCAAGATCCCATAATGGCCAGCCCTTACTTTTGTTGTAATATTACAGTGTAATAATAGCTGCATATGAGCCAAAGAAATATTTTGCTAATATTAGCTGTAGCCAAATTGCACCATAGCCAGATCGAAGGTGAAGGTAAAACCTATGAAGGATGAAAATAACTGCTTATTTGGACCCTTGAGATAATGGGAGATTAAACGGTGTAATTTGTAGCCTGGTAAGGGTTCAAAGTATGTAGAACAGCATGTATGTACAAAGGGGCTTCTCTACATGTGTTCAACTGAAGGGGCTTGGAGCCTCTGCTCAGCTGGGGGCCATGTGAGAATGCTAAAGGGGCCTGTGGCTGGAACTGCTTGCAGCAGCATCCAAGTATTCATCAGTAGTCACTGGTGTCTGCTCATTTGGAACATCAACCTTAAACGTTTGGGGACAAGAGGGGGAAATCACCCAATTTCACAAACATGTTGCGTATTTGTGCAAATGAATGCAACACATTATAGAACGCTGCTTGTGTGGATCTTGTTAGTACCTCTCATTCCTGCAGCTGACCTCAAGGATCCTGGGTGTTTTCTTTTCTTGCTGCTGCAGCAAACCTGCTGTTCTTCTGTCCTCCAAGCCTCATCGCCATGCAGGAACTGAGCCAAAAAAGGCCTCCCCAAAGGGGGCCTCTCCTTGCCTCCAGAAGAGGGCAGGGACTCCCAGGCAGATGGCCTACAAATCTTGTCACGAAGAACAAGGTCACGATTGTCACTTGGAAATAAATTAAAATGGTTACTTCATACTTTGGTTGTGTATCTTGATGTCCTGGGGGAAACTCAGTGAGTCGGGTCATGTCAGAGAAAGTGCTTCGTTCCAGATGGTGGCAGAGGCAGACAGTGCACATCCAGGCAGTGTGCAGAAAACCCTGTCTCAGCTCAGGGGGGACCTGCCGCTGGCAACCTTACATAGGTCCTGGGGCTGCAGAGTAGCAGGGGCCTCGTGCAGGCTGGAGCCAAGTGGCCAAGCCAGATCCACCACCACCCCGGGGCTCCCTACCCCCTAGTCACACTCAGCCTATCCTTCACACAGCTGCTATGAAACTTGTCTGGATCTCCTAAGGGGAAGACACAGGAAGAGATAAATAAAGATGTAACAAAACAAACAGCTTCTTAACACCCACAGGGCAGAATGAAGCATCCACCCAGCCCTTCTGCATGTTCTGACACTCCCTTTAGCCTTAGCCAGTGATGAAGACTTGGGTAATGCCACTTGCAGTCCCAAGACCTAGAGGGCTGCTGCTTCCTCAGCCCCACTTTAATGTGGAGACACCACAGATAAGAACACCACAGCCAGGCAGGGCCCTGCATCACCTGTATTCTGCATTTGTATGGTGGGAGGCAGGCAGAAAGTAAAGTTAGCTGGCCCTCATGAGGTGCAGAGCAGTGGCTGCCTTGCTTCCCACTGGCAGAGGTTCTATTCTCCTGTCCCTGACCCATCAAAGAACCCCTGAGCATTGTGGGGGATTTTGCAGCATGTTTCCATGTGTCTGACCTCTGCTCCTCACAGCAATTCTGTGAATGTTTCGAGGCTTCTGATCCATCTGAAAAGTCCTGGGGCAGGGAGCACATGCACATCTCCCTGCTGGAAATTGCCAAGCATCTCAGACCCTGTCCGGGAAGGGGCTGCTTCTCAGAGGGCCAAGACAAACCAGCGGAGCGCTGCAATCATTTGGGGAAATAATTTATTGTCACAGTTTAACAGAAAAGTAATGAACAGCAAGCAAAACTCTTGAGGGGTCATATACCATGGAGCCAAGGTGACTCATTTGGAAGGAGAATTGAAACAGCCTCTTTCCATCCACACCAGCCAGAGAAAAGCCTCCCCACCCAGCAGCCACTCACTTTGCACATACAAAGGAACTGAGAGACAGCCCCCCATGAAAAGAGGCACAGCCCAGGAACACCTTCCCAAAGTGCTTGCAAGCAAAGAGGCTGGAGCCTGCTGGCTGCATGGGAAGGGCCGGGGGCTGGCAGGCTGGGTGAAGGAAGGACAGCTTTTCTGCAGTGAAAGGGCTGGGACCTGAGACCAGTGCAACTCACAGCAAAAGGCCCATACTCTGAAGAGGGGCAGGGGAAGACCCACCACAGAACCTGGGGTAGGGGAGCTCCTTGATGAGGCCAAGTGGTTGCTGCTCTTTAGGAGTCCTGGTCATTCTTCCAAGTGCGGGTGGGGAGGAGCCTTGCTTGCAAAACACCTCCAGGGAACTGGCTGGCCAAGCAAACTGCTCTGCCACTCGCAGAGAGGCATGTGCAGCCACAGATCTCGCTGCTTTGCCTAGTAAGTGGGCAGGATGCTCCAAAGCCAGCACCACAGGGAAGGAGGCTGTGCCAAATCCAGGGGACTGTCTCGGAAGCGGAAGTTCCACAAACATGCTTTAAACCCTCTGAGTGGTTGTGGCTTCCTATGAAGAGCTGCTGCAATGGCAGAGCTCCAAGGACTCCCCCAGCCCTGTGCCCTTTGCAGAGCTGGACTTCCCAAGACTTTCAGAGAGAAGAGCCAGGAGAGTAGAGTCGGCTGAAGGATGCAGTACAACGAAGCCGCAAGTTGTGCAAAGACAAGCAGATGCTCACAGTCAACACAACACAAACACATCTCTTCACTGCTCGTATGACATTGTGCTGGCCGACCAAAGTGTTGCATGAGGGCACAGCGTTCCTGCTGACCCTCAGAAACACCCAGAATCCCTCCTGTGGAGGACAGTAAACTTCTAGTAATACTGAATGATCTAGTCTGATCTACACAAAGCACATACAGTGACACGTTAATGAGCAAGGAGGCAGGGCCCCCCACGGCCCAGCAAGACCCCAAAGGCTCCTCCCGGTGGTCCCTCGGAAAGCTACATCCAGGTCTGGAACTTGGGGAAAGGGTGGCGAGGAACCTGTGGACTTGGCCGGGCAGGAGAGAAGGGTTTAGAAGATGGGGATGTAATTGTCTATCTTTGCCCGGTGGCGCTGGGCGATGCACTCCGCAATCCAGACGATGTTGCGGCACTCTTGCTCCTTCAGCTTCACAAAAGCATAGAAGACACCGAAGTGGAACTGGTTCAGGAAAGCCAGCTTGTTCAGCTTCACCTATTGAGAGCAGATACCAGGTGAGCAAACACAGTCCTGCCAGCCGCTCTTTCCGTGCAAGCATTTCACAGCAACACCCAGCCAGCTAGGAGGAAAGTCACACCTCTCCCCTCTGGCTTCGTGTGGAGAAAGGGGCCCACAGACAGGATCCAAGCTGGCCCCAGGAACCTGCTCTGTGTCTCTGCAAGGGGAAATTAGCTGGTGAGAAGAATACAGAGTACAGAACACCCCTGGACACATTCACACCAGCTTAGTCTGATGGGCTAACAGAAGCCTCTCCTAGACATATGAGTGCTTGGCCACTGTCATCTGTGCTGCATGCTGGTTCATGCCTTGCCCAGTACAACCCTCAGTGCTTGGGGCTGCTTTAAAGGACAATTGGGAAACTGCAGTTGGTGAAAGTAGGGCAGCAAAATTATGATCCTGGGACTGGGAGATGCATCATCTTTGCTGGTTCCCAGGCACAATTTCAAGGGCTGGTTTTGACCTCAAAAGCTCTCAGTGGATGAGGACCAGAGGAGGTCAGCAGCAAAGCCAGAGGGCTGTGGCTCCTCCACAGAGTGCTCAGGCTTCTGGGCTCCTTGTCAGCCCCACGGCCATTCATGCTTGTCTGATCTCAGCAAGTCAAGACAGAATAAATGCCTCCTTGGCATAACGGTGCCTTACCCACCAGACCTGTGGCATTCAGATAAGGCAGGGACCAGGCCCAGCGATCTCAGAGTGGCCTAGCCCTGGTTGGTATTGGTAGCGGCTGTTTCCTTCCACACTCTGACTCAGTTGGGGTGGGGGGAGAGGTGCTCCCTGCTGTCAGCTTCCTCTTGGCTGCCAAGGACAGCGCTAGCAGCTGCAAAGTAGCTGGCTGGCTTGGGACAAATGCATACAAGGCAGAAATAAATGCAACAGTGGATGTGTTGGGGAAGCTTTCAAGAGAGACTCTTTGCTGGCCTCACGCTGGGGAAGTGAATCATCAGGGTAGAGAGTCTCCAAACGCTAGTTCACAGGGCTAGTCGAGCTTGTAGTGCAATCAAGGCACCTGATAAGCAAGGGAAGCCTGCTCACCTCATGCTCAAAGAATCGGTCCTCGAGAGTCTTGTCCCCTGGGTTGCTACCAGCTCCTTCAAACAGCAGCTTATATTCCTGTGGGGGAATGTTATAAAGAATTAAGTAAAAATAGACTGTTAATGGGCTAAAGGGGGAAGGGGGAATAAGGTTAGATTGTGTTAAGATAAATTATGGGACAAAAACTGAGAAAGATGGAAAGGACTTGCTGAAATAGCTAACTGAACTAGAATACAAAAAAGGGAGGTGTGAGGAGGTCGTTGAAACAAGTAAATGAAAGATAAGATATGGAAATATTGGATGCGTTTTTAATTGTTTTTGTTTTTGTTTTGTTAAAATAAGTAGTATTTTCTGTTTTATATGCATTGTATTGTATTGTTTTGCTTTGCTTAACTTTTTTTCTTCTTTCTGTAATTTCTAAACACTTAATAAACATTATTTAAAAAAAAAAAAAAATACCAGCTCCTTCAAACAGCAGCTTATATTCCTGTGGGGGAGAAAAGCTGTTACAAGACGAGTCAAGCAAGGGATCAGCCTTTCGACAAGCATGAAATGAAACAAGCTCAGAATGCCATCACTGCTCCCTACTGGAGCCAGAGAAGAAAGCTGAAGGGAGGGTGGATCCTGGGGTGGGGTGTGTGACTTTAAAAAGCCCAAGAAGTAGCAAGGCAGCAACACCACCATGTATGAAGTGGCTGCAGGAAAAGGGAAAGAAGAGCCCTGCAGCTAAAGAGAGGGGGAGGGATAGAGAGGGAGGGAGGGAGGGAGGGAGGGAGGGACACACCAGGGCTGGGGGGGGGGTGTTACACTGAAAAGCATTTGAAAAATTAGCAAGTTTTGAAGGTCAAGTTCATTAGAAGTTGACACAAATATGGAGCTTTGATGGGGGGAGGTGTTGCTCCTCCATCAGTAGTGAAGGTTAAAGCACTAGGCTTGCTGGGGGCGGGGGGGGGGGGGAGACACGATACTGTAGCTTGAAAGCTAGGAAAGTGCAGTACTAATGACAAAAGAAAGTGGACTTTTCAGACTCACCACCCCTGGTAGAGAGCAGCCCCTGGGAAGGTCATGCTATAAGCTGCTCTGGTCTACCCTTTTATGGGATACAAGGAAGGAGGAGTGTGACAAAAATGTGGAGAGTGACACAAGGAGGGAGATTTATCCCCATTTTCAAAGCTCCAAAATGTTCCGGGTTAATAGCCTGATCACTGAAGCCACAGCCTGCTGCTGACAGCTAGGTGAGGACTGAACAACCACGTGATCGCCCCAGAAACAAAACATGCCTGCCCACCCCCAAATACTACACTGTACATTGTCCTCCTCCTCCCCTGCTCCGGGCCCAGCTCAGAGGCAGGAAGCTTACAGGGTAGTAGTCAGCCACTGCCTTGACTTGCTCGTAGTCATCTGCCCTGGCCAGCTGAGCCAGGCCCTCTGGATAGAGCTTTCCACAGTGGGGGAAGAGCTTTGCTCGATCTTCCTTGGACAGCTCTGTGCCAAAGGAGTTGATGGTGATGATGAAGGCTCTTCGGTCAGCTTCAAACTGCAAGGAAAGAGACGGGCAGGTTAGCAGTGTTAGAAAGGGCAGCAGGAGCCCAGCACCAGCACTGCCCCCCCCCAAAGCGGGCAGCAGAGGCCAGCAAGACCTCCAGGGCTCCCAGCAAGGCTGCATCCCCTCCTACCAACTTTTTGTCTGCAGGAAACAAGGGACTAAGAGTGGGATCTGACCAGCTTCTTTAAAAGTTTCTAATGTATCCTTAAATGGGGGGGGGGGGCAGCCATATATATTAAGTAAAGAAGCAAGGGATAGTGAAAGGAGGAAGGGTTCAACTCAAATATATCCCTGCTGTGGCCAAATTAAGAGCCCTGATAGCTTCCAGAAAAGGCTTCAGTTGCAACTTTGGCAGACCCCTCCCAAAAGGGACAGAACAGCCTTTTGAAAGCACTGAAGCAGGAATTCTTGGCTGGGCTGTGGCAGAAGGTAGAGAGACAGGCAATGCTCACTCCAGGGGAGGCTAGCCCCACACAAAAGCAGGCAAGGGGGCTGCCAGCTGGCTCCTACCTCCAAGATGGGGCACATGGCATCAGCTGTTGTGCCGCCCAGGATTTTGCAGAACTTGTAGAAAGACTCAAGGTAAGCCTGGGAGGGACCAAAGTGACACAAGAAGAGTCAGTGAGCCTGTCAGAGCCCAAGAAGAACACAGTCACGTCAACAAGGAGGAACAAGGGCTGCTCTGCACACAGGAGGTACCAAATGGTGAAGGTGCAGCCAAGGAGAGGGGCAGCTCCTTGGCCTCTGCCCTACCCCTGCTGTTGCATCAGTGTTTTTGAAGGAGAAATGCTGTAGGGACAGGAATCCAGAGCATCTTCCACCCAACCCAAGAGTCCATCCAGTGCAGAGACAAAATGGAGAAGCCTCAGCAGCAGCTGCCTAACGTAAGTTACCCCAGTGCCTCCCTTACTTTCTCCCTTTACTGGACAAGTAGGAGGCTACTGGACCAAAACAGCTGCCACATCTGCGTTGGACTTGACAACACTGCGTGGCACAGGGAGAAACTGAGGAATTAAGTGCCACTCCTTTGCACAAATCCATTTCATGCAGCAAGCAGGAAACGGCCCATCTGAGGCTTCCTTCTATCATTGGAGGAGGAGGAGTTGTTTATGGGTATGGAACATACGCAGCGCTTCACCAGTGGAAGAGAGTCCTCTACCTCCTGCGCCACAGTCAAACAGCAGCAAGTGACTCAACACATTTCAAGGAAATCCACCTCTTTGCTGTTGCCACCTGTTAGTTCTAGGCCTGCCATTTAGAGCAAGATAGATGAACAAGAGGACCACATTCACCCTCTGGCTACCTTTTGGAGTTTGCATGACCACCCAACACCCTCATTTACTTACACACACACACACACACACACACACACACTGTATCAGCTGAGAAGGGGGAGTTATCACCCTCTCTTTACTTGTCAATCTGATGACTCCCTGCAAGCAAAACAAAAACAAAAAAATAGGGCACGGCATCCCCCACTGAAGCACTGTGTGTCTATTTTTTCTTTCTCCTACTGCTGTCAAATTGTGGGCTGTTGGGGGGGGTAGGAAAATTGGCCATGGGCAGGGCTGGATCAGGCCTCAGACTGGGGTTTAGCCACCCCACCCTGCTGTAGAGCAAGAGAAAGAAAGAAGCCTGCTCCACTTTCTCACAGACTTCAGAGCCCTTTGGAGACTCCCTTCCTTGTGTCTCCCTGTAATCTTCATTTCTCCAGGATCAACATGCTCAACAGCTCTTTCAACTAACCCTCACAGGACTCTCCCAGACCATCACCCCCACTGAATCCACACCACCCTCTTCAGAAGAGACTCAGAATCTGTCTCCTGTGAGGTGTGCTTGGTTGCATCACTGTACATCTTCCACGGACCAGTCCAGTTGGTAGAGCACAAGACTCAACCTCAGGATTATGGACAAAACATTCCTGCACTGCAGAGGGTTGAACTAGATGACCCTTGTGGTCCCTTCCAACTCTGCAATTCCATGGTTCTATGATTTATTTATATGAAGTGCCTTGTGTTGCCCAGGAGGTCCTTCTTTGAGGGTGGAGGATAAAGAAGGGAATGTTCCACCATTTTTAGCAGTATTATTTCCAACAGCTGTTTAACTGAAGCTTTGCATTATATGTTGTTTTAATTTGTTGTGTATTTAGCATGGTGAAGGACAGAATAGAAATATGAATAAAAGTCAGTCATGTCCTTCTAAAACTGAGGTGCCCAGAATTGGACACAGGATTCCAGGGGGGCCTGACCAGCAGCCAAATTCCACTCTGTGTCTTGGTGTAGAGACAGGGACCCTTTGTGGGTGAGTGACAGGTGCCCAGACATTGCTAGAATCCAGCTCCCAACACCCCTGGGTGCGCTGGCAATGCGAACCTCAGACAGCCTCTTGGGGGGATTCACTACCCATCCTTGTGTCAGTGCATGACAGCCAGGACTCTCTGCTGTGTGTAAGGTCCCAAGCAGGAGCCCAGCAGTCGACACAGCCTCTTTGCTTGCTTGGATAGCAGCTCTCTGCAAACATCCTTTTCCTCACCTGCCCTTTAACACTCTGGGTGTCTCATGTAATCCTTGGCTCTCCCCCTGCAGACATGGATCTACCTGTAGCTAGTTAGGACCAGTGGGATCTAGGAGGGCAGCTGCAATCCAGGCACCCTCTGTTGCCAGGCATGTGAGATGGAGCGATAGTCACGCAACCACAGCAGCATCACTGCCCCCCCCCCAAACATTTACACACCAAGAACAAACCTTCTGACTGATCCACCTCAAACCAGCCGGTGCCAGCCGGAAGAGCTGTGGCAGGCAGGCTGCTCACAGCCCAGCAGGGACACGCCCTGAGGTTAGGTGCCAACCATTCCCCTCCACCCCACCTGGCTCCAGCCAACCGTGTTAGTGATTGTGTCAGGGCAGTGACAGTGCTGTACTAAAATCCTACAGGAAGGATAATCACTAATTCAGAAACAGCTTGGCATGCACCAAAGCTCAGTGACTCATTAACTTGGGGGGCTTGGAGACCCCCACCACCCCCACCAAGTCCTGCTAGGCAGAAGGAAGCACTGAGAGGGAGGGGCCTTGGGTGGGACAAACAGACCTTTCTGTCAGCAAGGGCAGCTGCAAGTGGCTCTTGGCTCAGCAGCAACAGCCAATCGGCCTGGCATTTATTTATTAATTACCATGCTCATAATTTGCCCTTCATCTGAAAATCTCATGGCAAAAACACATAGAATTAAAACCAAAGTCGTCACCCCCTGAATATAATTGTCAATAAGCTTAGATATAAAAGAATTAAAACCAAACAGCAATATTCAATTGCATGCATGGAAAGCATCTGAAGCAAGAAAACTCCAAAAATGCATTTAATGGCCTCAGACAATCATCATCAATTTACAAGGTTCTTATTTGAGGAAAGTAGCAACTGACTTCACTCTCTTTGAGTGCTTACCTTATAAAGTGTGTTACGGATAATTTCAATGTTCATTTCATCAAGGTCCTGCTCAGATATGCAGTCTTGGAAAAAGGCAGCTGTAAGGAAGGGAGAAGGGTGAGCCCAGCTGAAGGGCCAGGGAAGGAGAGCCACCTCCCACCCAGACTCCCTGGCCAGCAGAGTTTCAAGTTCTGTGTGGTCAAGGCAAATCAGGAGGAGATCCTCCTCCTCTTCCACTGGCCCTCAAAGGTAAGGAGTCAGTGATTTTCACATTGAGCTTTCAAGTCAGTCAGTCAGTCAAAGAGCCCAGAAGGATTTCCTGCAGTTACCAAACTGTAGACAATGGCTAATATTGTGTGTTAAAACACCACTACAGGAACCCTTCATGTCAAGAACCCCCAATAATTTTGGGTCTCCCTTTAAATACATTCCCCTGCGGAAGAGCAAAGCCCCTGAAACTGCAAACTCTTCCTCACCTAGGGGTGTGTCGACCAAAATGGCGTTGTACAGTTCGGCAGGGGTTTGGGCAATGTTCACCGCCTCCATCTGCTCAAAACTCCCCAGGGGGTGGCATTTGGGCACCAGCTCAGCAATGGAGCGTTGATGCAGTGTCCCAGTGATCAGGAGGATTACGTTGTCAATCATGTAGCTGTACCTGAAAGGAAGTAAAAAAGACAACTGCTATGACCAGCCAAGTGGGGAATATGAACTCTTTGCCTTCACTGAAGTAGACTTCACGGAGGCTTCATGGCTAGAGGTGGGGTGGGGGGCAAAACGGCAGACTGAAGACACGGGTATTGCAAAAGGGAGCTGCCTGCACCTGTTTAATTCCTTTTCATCTGCAAATTCAAGAGCAGTTTACAAGCGATTTCACATAAACTATTGGTCCAATAATGAAATCAGGTATTGCAAATCCTATTATCAGAGTTGGAAAGGAACCTCAGAGGCCACCTACTTCATCAGAACCCTTCACTGGTGGCCATCCAGGCTCTGCCAAAAAGCCTCTAAGGAAACGGAGCCCGTGCCCTTCTGTCCCAGGCAGCCTCCCCCCCCCCCCACTGCCAAAACAGCTGTTTAGCCAAAATTCTCTTTCATGCCACTGTTCCGTTTGGCCCCAGCTGCTGCAGCAACAGACGTCAAACCTACTCTATCCTCTATATGGCATCTCTCTAAAATATCTGAAGGTGGCTGTTGTGCCACGTCTTCTCTGGACTAAACATACACGAATCTGCCAGCCTTTCTTCCTCATAGGACTTCCTCTCCATCTTTGTCACCCTTCACGAGTTTGTTGCTCTCCTTCTAAAAAGGCAGCACCCAAGAGGGAAAGTGGTCCAGTTTTGTGGGGGGGGGGGTGTCTGGCTGAAGGAGAATAGAGGAGAATGGTTCTAGGACTCCTAGGCTTTGTTGCTTTACATACATACATACATATATATATATATATATATATATATATATATAATGATTTTCAGTTTTATACATTTCAATAATTTTACAGTCATTTTAACATTTCAAAACATGACTCCCTTCCCCCACTTTCTGTGGTTCCTTAAATTTATTTTTAATATTTTATGCATATCCAAATTATCTTAATTTGTTCATTTATTCATCTACTTTAAATATTACAGTGGTACCTCTAGTTACGAACTTAATTTGTTCTGGAGGTCCGTTCTTAACCTGAAACTGTTCTTAACTAGAGGCGTACTTTCGCTAATGGGGCCTCTTGCTGCTGCTGCACCGCCAGCACACGATTTCTGTTCTCATCCTGGGGCAAAGTTCTCAACTTGAGGTAACTCTTTAAGGTTAGCGGAGTTTACAACCTGAAGCCTTTGTAACCTGAGGCATTTGTAACTCAAGGTACCACTGTACCTTGTAAAACTGCAGGTTATTACAATAATCCTGCCGATGTTTTTATCTGTTTACAGATTTTTTTTGTAGTAAATAGCCTTTGTCACTTTCTTTCTGCTGTGTTGCTCTGCCAGCTCATGCTTGGTTTGTGGTGTACTAAAACCCCAAGATCCTTCTGACAAACGCAAATCAGACAAAGAGGCCGCAATTCATTAGGACACAAGCCTGAAGCTCTTCAAGTAGATTTAAGTGGTCCTCGGGTCTGGCACTAATAAAGCTCAGCGAGGCCTGCCTACAGCACACAGAGCAGAACACACCCAAACAGGAACATCAAAGTGTTTCTCAAAGCAGGGCCACTGCAGCACATAGTCCATCACCTTACAAATGCCTCCAGCACAAACGGAGCAGGCCTGCTGCTGAACGATGGCGTGGAGTCAGCTGACCAAAGCAGAACGATCAAAGGCAGCAAGGAAAGCAAGCTGAGGCAGCTGCTCCTTCCCTTTGGATCACTGAGAACAAGGGATGATAAGAGGGAAGCTGGGAAATCGTCCCAGCCCACAAGTCAAAACACCCCGGCCAGATTCAGGAAGTGGTTTCCACCCTGCAGGTACACTTAATTCCTTCTCCTTCCTTGCAACATGCCTCAAACAACCCTTTCAGCAAAACTGCCAGGAGCTTGGGAGTGCTGGGAGGTGGCCAGCAGCCAGTTTGCATTGAGAAGAAGAACCAATAGTTGCAGGGAGGTGTTCCCTTTTGCATAGTGTTGTGCAACATGGCCAGCTGCCCAGGTGGCAGGAGCCAGCAGTGCTTCCACTGGTAAGAGAGCATGGCAAGGCTCAGCCACAGCCAACACAGAAAGCCCCATAGAGAGGCTCTGACTAGCTTTGCACCATGAGCAAAACATGGAGTAGCTTGCAGGTTACTCTTGGATTGCCAACCCAGCCGAAGGACGTGCATCTTTTCCCACAAGATATGGTGTGTTTGCCACCAACATGGACAACTTTAAAATTGGGTGAGCCTCATCCTCTGTGAATGGTTACTAGCCAAGGTGGCTATGCTCTATTGCAAGGCGAGAAAGTGTTGCTGATGTGCTCACATCCTACTTGCAGGCTTTCCCTTGGGACTTCTGCCTGGCCACTGTGAGAGCAGGAGGCTGAACTAGATAGCCACCCTTTGGCCTGATCCAGCTTCAGCGATCTTGTTCATAGATATGGTCCTTCCCTATGCAAAATGAATTCCTTGCATGGAAATTCAGTAAAATGAACCCCCCTTGCAAGCTGAAGTGGTGCAGTCCAAACGCAGTCCCTGATCCCCTATTTAAGAGAGACGGAGGAGCAGAAGGGCAGAATCTTCCCTCCATCTATTAGGCTCCATGATAATCTTTTCCCCTTGCTTTTTATTTCTAAGCCGTGAAGTCCTCATGGTTGGAAATGTCTGCTGCAGCAAAGAGGGGCAGGCAGAGCACCATGTGCCCAAAAGGGGTGCTGCTGCTACAATGCTGTAAAAAGCCTCCACTCCTATACCTAGTGCTGCTGCCTGCAGAAAACTGCCCTGCCACTGCCAAAGGGGAGGAGGAGGTGGCAGTATCCCACAGCAGCCTTTGTTGCAGGCACAGAGATGCCACACCGCTGGCTTAGATGTCGCCTGGTACAGCGGTGCAGGAGATGCTCTGCTGCTCAATGCTGTAAACTTGGACCATTTTATAGGGTGTGTTGACTTTTTCAACTTTCAAATTCTAAAAGTGAGTGGTGCTAAAAAGTTGTAACATGACTTGGGAGTTCAAAATATATTTTGGCTAAATTAATATAACTTAGTTTTGTTTGGGAAACAGAATGTGT
The DNA here is from genome assembly GCF_964106645.2 of Podarcis pityusensis. NCBI lineage: Eukaryota > Metazoa > Chordata > Lepidosauria > Squamata > Lacertidae > Podarcis > Podarcis pityusensis. Next base: position 38,324,646 of record NC_138033.1, read on the forward strand.
ATACAATTGCACAGAAATCATCAAAAAATGATTGCCAAGTACTTGCAGTTATATTACATATTAATGTTATCATTAATATTTGTTATTATTTAGCATTACCTGAAGGTAAAATTAAAATACTTTGGTTTTCCAAAAGCAGTTAATGTGCTTCTTCATCAAAAGTAGACTTACCAGGCTAAATGTTGTCCAATCAGAAAAATACCAGATTGGAATTCCTCAAGCTGCAAAGCATGTTTTTCACTGAAGAAATTTGAAGAAATTAAGTTTGACCGCCTGAAATGACATGCCCTGCTGGGCCAAAGAGCCCCACCCAGAGGACAGACCAAGGTCTTTGGCAGAGGCACACAGGCCTCTCTCTAGTCAAGATCAACAGAGACGGAGGGGGGAGGGGGACCACTTCAGCATGGGAGGCTTGCATGTTCTCCATCTCCTCAGGAAGCCATAAAAAAACTTTTATCTGAGTGACATTTGTTTTACTAGGTCTTTCAAGGCAAAGCCACCATAAAAAAGGATTCCAAACAAGGCACCATCTCCTAGGAGCAAGCTCTTATAATCCCCGCTGGTAATTAAAAAACTGGATGGATCAAGACTGCACCAGAAGCACTCAAGAGTCAGAGCACTCAGCCAAATCCTGCAGCGGAAGCCAACAAGCAGACCGTGTTCTGAAGCCAGAGTGCACAATCACTCACACCAAGAGGCCCAGGAAAGGATCTCCGCTTCTTTGCCACGCCCAGGGCAGGAGCGAGAGCACCAGGACCAGAGTTCTAGACAGAACAGGCAATGTTTCCAAGCTTCCGCAGAGATGAGCTCCAGTTTTCTTCAGAGATGCTGAGACCAGGCTCAGGTTTAGGGGTTTTTTTTTTGGTCTAGCCTTAAGAGCAGACACTGGATCTTCTCACATTTCCAGCCTTGAACTATCCACCTGTAAAACTTTTTAAAGCAGTGGCTCCCAAATGTTTCCCCACCATGGACCACTTGAAAATTGCTGTGGGTCTTGGCAAACTATGCTATGATTCTTCTGCCTGCCTGGTTTTTAATTGTATTTTTATTGCTTCTTATGTTGTACTTTGCTGTATTCTACTTTTAATTCCATAAACCTCCAACAGCAAGTGAACCTCACTGGTAGGCCACATACCACAGTTCGCAAATAGCTCAGAACAAGAATTTCCCAAAATCAAGATCCAAGGAGGAGCAGAAGAAAGGCAAGTTCCCTCAAATTCTCTATCCCTTTCCCCGCCTAAGTTGTATATTTCACCCAGCAATCTTCTTCTTTCTCTCTGCCTACCCTGAAGAGCCTTTGGCCAATTCAGCAAGCTCTTTCTGGGCATTTGCCCAGGCAGACTGGGCTCCTTAGAAAACAAAGCCACCAGGGCCACTTGCCAGCTGGCTCTTTTGATCCTGCTACATGTGGCTCTTGGTGTGCTTCAATACCCTTTTCAATATTTCAGCAGCTAAGCTGCCTCCGCAAAGCCACCCAGGTGATGAAAGAGCTTCTTTCTCCTCCATCTATGGAGGATGCACTATAGGCCCCTTTCCCTCCCTCCACAGGCATCTGTCATTGGTCAAAATATCTCTTTTGGATCATGGCTCATTAAGAAACCCAACAAGGTGTGAGATATTAATCACATATGCTAACCAGGCTCATAGAATGGCAAGTAGAAAGCAATGATCCAGTCAGTCCCTCAGAAGGAAAACCAGCTGTGAAAGACCCTCTTCCACCTTGAAGTAGCTTCCCTACTTTAATGTGGAAACCAAAATCTAAAGTGAAGCTAAAGGGTTGCTGTATTATTATTATTATTATTATTATTATTAACCTGACCTTCACCATGAAGTCCGGCGGCAGTTACAATACAAAAATATGGTATTAGAACCAGTTAAAATAATTCACTATCAGAAAAATATGGTGGATGCTAAGAAACATGTCAGGTGTCAAAGGCCAGGGTAAGGAGGTGTTTCTTCAGCATATGAGGACAGGTAAGCAATGAAGGTGCCACACACCGGGGGGGGGGGATTCCACAGCTTAGGGACTGAAACAGAGAAGGTCCCCATTGAGGTCACCACTCCTTGAACTTCCAAGGGCACCAGAGCTATCAGGAGAACTATCAGAAGGCATCATCTGCCAATCATAGCCACCAAGAGTTTCAATTAGCCATAACTGCACCTCAGATTAACTTCATTGGCTACGAGGGGAAAAGACAGCCCTTCAGGTATTAGGGGCCTTAGTTGCTTAGGGCTTTAAATACTCTCATGGGCACTCTGAATTGGACCAGGAATAAACTAGCAACCAATGCAGCTGTTTTAAATGAGGGGTGATGTGAATTGCAAATAGAACTCCAATCATTAATCTGGTTGCTGTGTTCTGGACCTGTTGAGCCATCTTCAAAGGCAGCCCCAGTTAGAGTACACAGCATTAATCTAGCCTCAGTTCCCAGAGCATGGACTACACTGTCCAGGATCACTGCTCATAAAACATTTTTTAAGCCAAGCTGGTCGGGTCAGATTGCTTGGCAGGAGAGACCACAGAAGTCACACAGATGTAGGGACAGACACTACAGCTTCTCAAGGGAACCAACACTTTGCCCCATTGCACGTGCCCGCTGCTGGCTCTTACGTGATGAAGTCCAGGAAGCTGGCCAAAGGTTCATAGGCGTGATTTCTCATGTGGCGGAACTCCACCACCATCTTCTCCTTCAGCTTGTCATCAATGACAGACACAGTGAGGGGAGAGGCTTCGTTTGCAAGGAAATTCCCATAGTCTGTGCTCTGGAGATGAAGCTTCAAATCTGGGGGGAGAAATGAAGGCAAGTGTCATGACTGACTGAAGCACTACAGAGAACAGACCAAGCAAGGCCAATGGTGATGGAAGAGGTTTTTCTAGAAAGGTGCCGCAGCAACACCTGCTGGGTAGAATGAGGTGGTTCTACTTGTCTAATCTGCTGAGCCTGCCAAGCACAGACCCAGGAATGTGAAAAGGTACAAGGCCATATTTTGCCCTAGAAATAAAACGAAGGACACCACATGCCCCATTGTTACCATATAGCAAGCCTTGTATTTTATGCCGTGGCCAGTGCTGTGGCTTTGCCAAAGACATGTGATAACAGCAACAAGCTTGGAAGTCTCTGTAAGGAACAGCGGGCTGGGGCTGGGAGTGGCAGTTGAGGCTGTAAACTTGCCAAGCAGCATTTTGGGCCTAGGAGAGGCAATAGAGAAGAAACAGGCTTCTCTGATCCCTTCTTCACTGGGCCAGCTGACCCATTCATTCCATTCTGCCACCAGGAAGCCTGAGTGGCCTCCCAATGCTATTCCACCGCACCCAACTGCCTGGGAAAGAACTGTGCAAATACTCAAGCACCCTGATGCAAGCCTTTCAAAGAAGCCAGTCAAAGCAACCAGCACATTCAACTTCAGCTAGTTAGTACATCGTGAAAGAAATTATTATTTTAAGTACCTGAGGAGGCAGAAAGTAATCAATTTGTCCATTTCCTAGAAGACCATGACTATTTACCAACCGGTGGTGATGAGACCATAAGTGGACCAGATGAGAGATGACCTGCTCATATGGTGAGTCATCAGTACAAAACACCAGAACTACCTTTGCCAAACAACTTTTCAAATAGAGGTCAACCAAGCAGTCATTTTAAGGTATACGGATCAGTTTTATTATGGATTTTTATTGTTTCATTCTCTCTTTTACTCCACTGCTTAGAAACGCTAGTGATTAAGTGATATATAAATTCTAGTGACATAGAGAGGGAGAAAAACCTTTTTCTATAAAATGATGCCATGCATCATTTTATAAACTTCTAGCATGTCACTTTTTACTTGCATTTTTTCTAAACTAAAAAGTCCTAACAGCTGTGACCTTTCCTCATATGAAAGTTTCTCCATCCCCATGATCATTCTGGTTGCCCTTTTCTGAATCTTTTCCAATTCCACAACTTTTTGAGGTGAGGTGACCAGAACAGTGCACAGTATTCAAAGTGCAGCCACACAATAATTTGTATAATGGTGATATAAAAGCAGTTTTAATTTTTATTCCTTTCCTAATGATCTTTGGCATGGAATTTGCCATTTTCACAGCTGCCTCACACTGGGCTATCCACTATGATCCCAAGCTCTTGTTCCTGGTCAGTCACAATCAGTTCATTCCTCCAATGGAAGAACTGTTCATTTATTCCTGCTCTCTGCTTCCTGCTTCTTAGCTGGTTTCTGATTCGCAAAAGAACCTCACTTCTCACTTTGTGACCGCTAAGCTTTCTCATGAGAATTGACTCATGAGACTTTGAAAGTCTATGCATACTATTTTGACTGGGTCATCTTAATCTATATGCTTATTGGCACTCTCAAAATAATTCAAATGTGTTAATGAGGCAGGGCTCACCCTTGCAGAAGCCATGCTGGTTCTGCTTCAGCAAAGGCTTATTCTTCTATATGCCTGCTTATTTTATCTTTAATAACACTTTCCACCAGTCTTCCGGAAGAAACATTAAGCTAACTGGCCTAGTAATTTCCAGAATGCCACGTGGATCTCTCCAAAAATTGTTGTCATATTAGCCATTTTCCAGTCTTCAGATATGGAGTCTGATCTTATTGACAAGTTACATGTTTTTGTTGGAAGATCAGCAATTTCAGTAAAGGTGCAGAGGGACTTAGTGGACCAGTCAGGAATGGAGCGACATGAGGCCCAGGTTGACATGCTGCTGTAGCGGGAAGAGGAAGGTGGCAAGAAATAGTTCAACCCTGTGTCAAATCCACATGCACAGACGTATTTTCTCTTTCACTCAAGACAGGTTTTGAGGAAAACAGCTGAAGCTTTCCCCCACCAGGGCATAGGCGAAGAGCAGGACCACTACCAGTCACAGATGTGGCCCACTGGCTTACAACTACCTGCCCTGGAAAGACATCTCTTATCTGCCAAGGAAAGGCTTCATGGTTCAGGCTCTGATAATCAGGCTTCTTTAGGTAAGGGCTCTAGCACCATGGTCCCAAAAGGTCTCAGGTTCAATCCCTGGCAGCATCTCCAGAATGGGCTAGGTAAGGCTTCCATCTGAAACCGTGGAAAGCCTTTGCTGCCAGTGTACACAACAACAAAGCGAGATGGAGCAATGTTCTAATCTGGCATGAGACAGCACCCAGGGCAGGCTAAATACATCCAGTTATTTCAGCCTTGCTTCCCAAGACCTGCCCTTCCAGCTTCACGTTATGCTTGCAGCTCTCTTACACTGACTAACCCCCATCCCAGCTGTTCTGACAAAGACTCCAGCATGCAGAGTGATCTGGCCTCAGTCATACCCCACCCAAGTCTGTACCTTTTGGGCTCCACATAATTCCTTTATGCATCCCTACAGGCTGTGAGCCTCACCAGCCATGAAACCCACAAGTTTAAACATGCTCTTTAAAGAGCCACTTGTGGCCCCAGCACAAAGGATTCTCCTTCCTTTCCTTTTTCTGAGAGTTCACTTAACAGACCTTCCCTCGGGCAGTAAAGGGGCACAGAAGGGGGGGGGGGAGAAGGAGAGACTGAATGGAACCAGATGGAAAACACCCGCCCAAATTGCTCCGAGATTCTTGGAATCTAAAGAACTTCAAGGTTCTCGATGCCTCCAGGGAAACAGCAAGTTGCATAATCACAGCTCAACTTTACAGCAAGAACCAAGTAAAGGGGGAAGGAGAGAGAATGCATCCAAGGTCAAAAGGAGCAGTGCCTCTCTCTGAGTGAGGCGCAAAATGGGGGCCAGTTACATGCAAGACCAACCAACTCAAAGGCTGGTTTGGAGCAACTACTGCCTCTCATAGCAGCAGCTGGACAGCAGCCTCCATCTTATACCTGTGATAAGTTACTTAAATACAAAAGGTCAGAGCACCGAAGGCACAGGTCAAGGCACCCTTTTTTGCCAGGTCTGATCTAGCAATACAGACAACAGATCTAGTGAGACGCCAAAGGGTTGTTCCACTCTGCCCAAGTTATTTCAAAGCTCACTTGCAAGGCTGCAGGATGGCAGAACAATCTCACCGATGCAGCAGCATCTTTTCAGGCAATAAAGTTGCAGGCTTGGAAACCACCCTTTCTGTGGTAAAATCTCAAGGTTCCTCAAGTTCCTGTTTTTCATTTTTTTAAAAAAAGCCAAACTAGCGTATTTGATCTTTGAGAATAAAGGGGCCTAGAAACCGAGGCTAGTACACCCTCCCTACCTGCAGCAGATAACAGAGTGGCCACCCAGCCTCTCTGTCTGAAGACCTCTAAGCAAAGGAGAGCCCAGACTCTCTATAGGCTCCATGGTCGGACAGCTCCTACTGCCAATCCATTTCTCCTAATGTTCACCTGAAATGGACTCTTTTGCTTGTGCTCTCAGCACACTCAATCAAATCCTGCTCCCTTGGGCAGCAAAGGAAACTCCTTTACCCTCCTCTGCCTGGAAGCCCTTCAGGTATTGGAAGATGGCTATATCATGCTCCCCTCTAAGCTCCAGGCTAAATATGCCACATTCTTCCAACCTTTCCTCATCTCCAGATCAGCATCCAGCATCCTGCCCAGTGACCAACCTAGCAGCTCTGGCCTAGAGGGCTCTCACTCTATTTTGAGCACAAGCCTCTCCCTCTGCAGCTGCTAAGGAAGACCCAAACACAACACAGCTTCCTCAAAGGCACAAATCCCCCAAGCACTTTGCTTTGGCTACTGAGAGCTTGGGCAGATGGGGAGACAACCTCAGTGCCCTCAGTGGCTCCAATTCTGAACAGGGCACATCAGGGACTTGATGCAGCTGAAGGACAGGCCCCCTTTCAGACCACAGCCAGTCCAGCAGGTCCTCCTGCAGGACACTACTGGGGGGGGGCAGGGAGAGAGAGCACCCAGGCCAGATCCAGCCCAAAAGCAATTTTTATCTGCCTTCCAATGGTCTACCAAATTTTACAAAGATGTGGTGAAAAGTTTGCCCACATTTCTACTTATAAAGAAGTTAAATTGCTTTATAGTTGCATGAGATGGTAGTCATGTGCAAAGGTGACATCTGCATGCCAAATGCCCTGGGAATTCCATGTTCCGTAATGACAAAGCCCACATCGCTATACCTCACTGGTTTTATTACAGAATCAGACTGTCAGCAAGCATGACAACCCTTCCCCCAAGGAGCACAGAGTGGCTGGCCATCCCTCTTTAAGAAGATCCTCCCCCTTTGGCTGCCTGTCTTCATGGCTTCTATTCATCTGCAATGCTAATCTGACTTTTTTCAAAGGTTAATGGATTTCGGGCTGTTCCAAGGACAGAAAGGCCCAGCAATGATGGGCCAAGCCTGAGGGCAGACAAGGATGCAATCTTCAAGCTTCCTCTCTAGAAGAGGCGCCTTTAAGGGACACAGCAAAGTCTCCAAATATGGGCAGCAGCTGCAGTTTGACCAAACAAATGAGAAACATGGGGACAAATTAGACCTGATTTGTTGGTGTGCACAACTGACAGCTGATCATCTACATACTCTGCTTTTAGTCTTATGATTTTCATAGGAATAGCTCAGTTTTCCCATCCATTTCAGTGGTCAAAGTATGACTAAATTATTTTATGTTGTGTTTTCTGGCCCCTCCCTTCAGTCATTCCTCAATCTCCATCTGGGCCATGGAGGTAGGTATTTCTGTACCTGTCTGCATGCACTTTTTAACAAGAAATCACTGGAAGTGCACAAGAGCTGGGCAGTTGAGCATCCATTTCTATCTGACTGTGAAATAAGAAAACTGAGGTTCCATAAAATAAATGCATGTATGTAAGTGCATTAAACACATTCCCAAACACAGAAAACATAAACCAAACATTAATGTTCGAAAAGCCACACCGCTGCTTTCGGAAGCGGCCCTTTAAATGTGTCCTGCCCTATACCTAGCTGTCAAACAAGCCAGCCACTAAGGGTGCTACAGCGGATACCTTGAAGTGATAGTATCTGCTTTTTTGGTTCACATGCTGTTCTGAGCCTTGAAAAGCACTTAGAGCTGAAGGAGGAAGTTGGAAGACTCATTCTCCTTCCCACTTCCTCCTTCAGCTCTATGTGCTTTTCAAGGCTCAGAACAGCACAGCACGTGAACAAAAAGCAGAAGGAACAAGATGGTAAGAGCAAAAGGGAAAGGGAGATTCATGGCAGGAAAACAGAGGGTCGGCGGGGGGGGGGGGGGGAGAAAGTGAGATGCCACAGAAATCAAGGGAGATAATGGAGGAAGAGTTGTGTGGTGTATGAGTGAGTGAGGAGAGAGAATTGAGGGGAGAGTGTTAGAGGGCAGATAGAAGGTGCCTGCACACAGGCATGTACACACTTTGGAAAAGATGATCTTTTGAAACGGCATAATTTTTCCACAGGTTTCCACTATCAAATCACAAACATTTCTCTCCACTGACTAATGAATCTGGTGCTTTCTATTACTGCTGTGGTGCAAAACCATGACTGAATGTACAGATCCTGATAGATCTTCAATGTTTACAAGGCATCCACTCAAAATCTTAATCAAATCATAGGTCACCCTCTGCATCCAGATGTATTCTGCAATCTCGAGGGTATTGTTGTCATTCTCTTTAAAAATCATGAGGACCCACAAGGATTCAGGCACTGAAAAACTGAACACTTCTTTTTCCCTGTTTAAGCACAAAGACACAGCAAATAAGCACACTGAGTTACGAGAGGAAGCTGTTAGTAACAAAACCAAGTGACTGGTGTTTTAACTGAAACTCCAAGCAGACCAGGAGCAGTAAGGATAATTATGAAGCAGGAGAGGGCAAATTTAGTGGAACCAGGGGAAACCTTATGGCGAACATGAAACACAGAGCAAAGATCAAATCTGCCTCACAAACACAAACACACACACTCATACAAACAGTCAAAGAGCATAGCACAATCCTGAGGAATCCATAGACTTACTGGGGAGTGCTCTGGGTCAAGCAAATGAGCAAAGGCATGCATTTCCTTTGGGGAGCACAAGAGGGCAGCATAATCCACTGTCATATGTTCCCCACCTCTGAAGAAACTTTAATTTGATGGGGGTGGGTCAAGGGGAAAAAGCTACAAATTCAAGAGGATCCATTTTAGTTCTACTGGATCTGACTTTTACCCAGATTACATGGAAAAGCAAAGTTGTGTGTTCTTTGCCGGTAGAGGTGGGAGGGGGAAGGGAGAGAGCCAACCAGATGTGGCTGTTAGTGCTCACGGCATACTCTCAGCATTCAAAATGGGCCCCCAAAGATTGACGACTCCTTCACTTCTGCCTTGGCTCAGCCCCAGAACCACTGTTCAGTGTTGGTGTGGTGCAGAGGCTAGTGCTGGATTACATCTAGGAGATCCAGGTTCCAATCAATCATGAGGCTCACTGGGTGGCCTTCGGCTAGTTCATGTCTTGCAACTTAATCCAATTCACAGGGGAGGAGGCCAGGCAGTTTGCAGGGGCATTTTGTCCTTTGGAGGAAGAACAGCTCAGAAACGCAGTAAACAGCAGCTGCGGACCATACAGAGTCTGAGTCCTTCAGACTGATCCCACAGTCCATCTCCATCCCACTAAATAACTACAGAGCCCCCACATATTAGGGGTCAAATGTTTTCCAGGCAGACATGAGCCCACAACCCTATGGTAAATAAATAGCATGGAACCACCATGTTCAAAGGCATTATAGCCCCCAAAGGTCAGGTGCTGGGGCCAAACAGGAGGGGAGAGTTGCTGCTTACAAGCTTCTAAGAGTCACGCAGCAAGAGGGAACATGATGCTGCACTAGATAGAATAAGGCGCATGGCTGTCCCAACAAATGCCAAGGAACATCCAGGTCAAAACAGCATAGCAGGCCATGGGAAAGGGCAAGAGCATTCAATAAGCAGACTCTCAAACACTCTCATACAGCTTCCTGGAAAACAATGAAGATTCTGCAAACCAGCAGACATGCTTAAGAGCACACAAGTTTTCATATATTTGGTTCTGGCAAACTGGAACCATATACTCAAAGGCAGGCAGATTCAAATGGAAAGTTTCTGACAAAGAAATGGCTCTTATGGCGGCCAACAGGGCCATAAATGCAGGGAACACCCTCCCCCCCAATAACATAGGCATGGCCAAACTTGGCCCTCCAGCTGTTTTGGGACTACAACTCCCATCATCCCTAGCTAACAGGACCAGTGGTCAGGGATGATGGGAACTGTAGTCCCAAAACAGCTGGAGGGCCAAGTTTGGCCATGCCTGCTATAACACACTGCAAAGTCAGACAGGAAAGAAAAGCCAGGCAGAGGTCTGGGGCACCACCTCATGGTGGTAGTGAGGAATTACAAGAGGCTGATCCCAGCAAGCAGGGAAATTAAGAACACAAGCAAAGACGTGCAGAACTACTGAAGAGAAGAAACATCTGGAATGGTTTTAAACCTCTAGTCTCAACCTACCCTTCCCCTGACTGCCAGAACTGTCATTCAGTGTCATGTATTTATTACATTTCTAGACTGCCCTTCAAGCAAGGCACTGCAAAACAAAACAAAGAATCAACATAAGAGTAATTAAAATGGCTAAAACGAATACATAAACATCTCCTCAAATGCTTGTGTGAAGTGATGTGTCTTCAGTAAACACCAAAGGAAACACCCCCTAACTTACAAAGGGTGGAAGTTCCATAGTTGGGTGGGCCATGAAAGAGGAAGCCTTGTCATTGTGCAACAAGCCATGCCAATGGGCTAAACGGGGCTCCTTCCCCTGCCAATTACAGTCATACCTCAGGCTGAAGTAGCTTCGGTATAAGTATGTTCGGGTTGCGTGCTGCGGCGACCCGGAAGTAACAGAGTGCATTACTTCCAGGATTCACCGCTTGCACATGCGCAGACGGTCAAAATGACGTCACACGCATGTGCAGAAGCAGCAAATTGGGACCTGTGCACGCGCAGACACGGGTTGCGTTAGCTTCTGGATGCGTGCGAGGCTCCAGAACGGATCCCATTCACATCCACTGTATAAAGACATGGCTAGAAAAAAGACAGGAAATTGGATCTTCCTCCTTCAAGCAACCCCTTTTAGGAATTTGTAGGCTCATTCCATTCAAGCATCTTGAATTGGCCTGGTAGCAAATAGGCAGGATTGCTATTAGAAGAGCTCTGCTTAACATTTCGAGCTGAAGCTTTGAGACACATCATCTAGACAAGCAGCTCCCTAACTTGAATCTCCCAACTTTTTGTTCTGTTTCCATGGATGTTTATATATGTGTATGTTTATATATACAAGGAGCTGTATTTTATAACTGGTTTTATAACCAAATTCTTGCTGTTTTGTCATCAGCTTTTATCAGTTTGTAAACCGCCTCAGTATTTCTTCTGGAAAGGAAAGGAGATATATAAATTATTTTAATTAGTTAGTAATAACCTAGACTTGGGACGCGGGTGGCGCTGTGGGTTAAATCTCAGCGCCTAGGACTTGCCGATCGCATGGTCAGCGGTTCAAATCCCCGCAGCGGGGTGCGCTCCCGCTGCTCGGTCCCAGCGCCTGCCAACCTAGCAGTTCGAAAGCACCCCTGGGTGCAAGTAGATAAATAGGAACCGCTTACCAGCGGGAAGGTAAACGGCGTTTCCATGTGTGGCTCTGGCTCGCCAGAGTAGCTTCGTCACGCTGGCCACGTGACCTGGAAGTGTCTGCGGACTGCGCTGGCTCCCGGCCTATAGAGTGAGATGAGCGCACAACCCTAGAGTCTGGCAAGACTGGCCCGTACGGGCAGGGGTACCTTTACCTTTAACCTAGACTAATGAGTAAAAACATATGTAATCACTAGCACTGTCAGTTCATCCTGTAAAGCCAAGGAGACGTCAATACCATTGCCCAAATGAGACGAAACTCATCCTCCTTTGGACACTAACAGATTGTGTCACCTGGGGCCCAATACTTAATGACCCACTTCCAGGGCAGGGGGACTTATCCAGAGGAGTGGCAAGAGGACTTTACACACACACCCAGCACCTTGAACAGCCTCTTCCATTGAGAGCTCAAAGAGCCAGGAGAGACAGGCACTACCAAGCTATGAAGGACTCAAGGAAGAGCACAGGGGATGCTGCAGCTGCCCAATTTTACTACTCAAACTGCTTAGAGAATTTTTGCTGGAAAAGCAGCAAGTAAGTATTATTAATAAATGAGGTGGTCTTTTTTAATCAATTGGTATGAATTGAGTCTATTGTAGCTTGTTCATTCAGCAGCCCAGGGCTCTTTTACATCTCCACCTCTTGCAATCTCCACAGTGTGTCAGCCAATTACCCTCACAAAAGAGAAAATGAAGGAACTCCTGTCAATATTATTCTCCATGTGCCAGGCGGTGTGACCATATGGATGTTTACTCAGACATAAGCCCTCCCAAGTTCAATGAGACTTACTCTCAGGTAAGTGTGTCTAGTCCTGCAGCCTACATTTGTTGAGTCCTTTATGTGTGGGATAATCTTAGAGATCTACACTGGTTACCAATTTGCTACTGAGCCAAGTTCAAGGGGTTACTATTAGGATACCAGCAGCAACCATTTTAGGAATGTTTGATAGGTGCGCAACTGCGCTGAACCCAGAAACGATAACAAAACGGGGAGGAACAGAACAGGGGCAGGATGGGTGTTTGCAGGCTTTTTCAATGCTGTTGGAAATATACATGATTTCACTTAAACGTACGGTGCCTTGGAACGTAACCCCCACATAAATTGGGAGTTGCCTTAACGCCTTGTAACTAGTTTACCTACCAGATCACCTTACTCATATATGCCCAACTGACAATATGTCAATTGTGGAATTGACACTATTACAGGTGCCACATAATATCCATTCCACATTTGTAAAAAATCACTTTTTTTAGTGCAGCAGCACCTAAAATTTGGAACTTGCTGCCTACTGATATCAAGAAGGTGTATTTGCTGTACTCTTTTCTGTGCCTGCTAAAAACATTTTTCTTTAGACTAGCTTATCCAGACATGCTGATGTGTTTTAACCTCTTTTACTGTTAATTTTGATTTTTTAAATAGTTTTTATTGATAATTTTAGTATTTTTGGCAAATCACTTTGAATTTTAGCCACAATTGAGCAGTAAATAAAATAATATTAATGGTAAAATAAAAGAAGATTAATGAAGAAACAGTTTCATCCTGCAAAACATTCTCTGAACTCAACTGAAAAAGCTGCCAAGACAATCTGGAAAATGCAGCACGAAATTTAACATATGATAAAAGGATGTTCAACTCACGTGAAGAAATGTTGAATTTTGCTACTTATTTCCCCAGCTTACATTACCATTACTTCAAAAACTTCAGTCCTAAAGCAGACTTACTTGGAAAGAAATTGGGTTCATAATTCATTAGGAATTATGAACCGAATGGAGCTAACATTTAAGTGAATGAGCCAAAGCCTTTGGCCTTAGAAATGTGACAAGGCTTCCTATGACTCCCTTTCCATAAAGGAATTTGGGATTTTGCTCAGAGCCCCAAGAAGACTTGCTCCAGCCCTTAAAGTCTGAAACACACTTTGGTGTCACTTCCCACTTGCAGGGCTCTTGACAGCTGCCCTGCAATCTGGGAATTCCCTTCATTTAAAAATTTGACAAAGCTTGTTCTTGATTATCTTGCAAAAACACTCACTGATGACAAATTCCAGAGAGACAGACATGTTACATTACAAACACAAGAGTGCGTGCTGATATCATAAAGACCCCCCCAAGTATTTCTATAGTGTGCTATCCAAAGATGTGCGGCCCAAAAATCTTTAAGTGGGGGAAAAGGAGGGGGGGATGCAGAATCTTAATGCAAGTGCAGTTACTATTCACAAGAGCAGAAGCTGGTGACTGTGCTTGATGCTACCTTTGAACTTATGAGGCTCTAATTCTACAGAAACTTTCTGCTGCAATAAACATGTCAGCCTTTAAAGCATCACAAGTTGTGTGTGTTTTCAGGGGAAGCATGACTCTGTTCGTTCCGGCAGTTTTCTGTGGCTTTTGAAAGCAATGACCATGTGACCATATATAAGTTTGGAGTTGGCAGCACTGTTTTCCTGTCTTTCCACTTGGACCTAGGCAGTCATTTCATAGCATCTATGCTTTGGGGTCCAGGAGGGTTCTCTCTCCTTACCCCACATTGCTTAATTAGGTGACATGACTGAATGAAGTCACCTGGGGACTTGGGACTGCCGCATCATCAGTATTAAGATGGGTGTTACAAACCTCTTTCACCAATACCCCAGCACCTTCACCTGCTTCCAGGTTCCACTCAAAGTGTGTGCGTTTACCTTTAAAGTCCTTCATGGCAGGAACCTCAGCAAGGATAGAGCTATTTTTTTAAATCTGGTGAATCAAAGAACTTCATCATACAACGCCACCACAAGGAAATCAAGCAAAACAACTTGCAGCTGAAGCAAGTCACCTCCAACGCGCCCCCGCCCCCGCTCGCCCCCGCTTCTGCTCCAGGCTCGGCCAGTCTCCTGACTGAAGAAGCGGCCGCCCTGAGGATGAAGCGCGACCAGGCCAACCGAAACCTACCAGGAATGGCGGCGGGGCAAGGAGCAGGTAGCGGCCCGTGGTGTGGGCGGCTAGCTAAGAAGGGCCCGGAGCGGATCCCCGAGGAAAAGTCGCGCTAGGCGCCTCGCCCTCTGCACATGCTCAGGAACACCTCCCCCTCCCCAGCTGACCTTCGAGGCTCTCGCACTGGACGAGGTTGACATAGTCGGCCTGGCTGAGGACGCCGGCCTTGAAGCCTCGCACCAGGCCTTCCAGGTAGCCGCTGTCTACGTTGAAGTACAGCTCCGGGAAGCACGAGAGCAACATCGCGGCGGCGGCGGCGGCGGACAAGGGAACCGGCCGGACTCGGAGGAGGCTGAGGGGCCGCCGGAAGTGGGAGCAAAAGTCTCGTCTCTCACGTGATCCTGACGAAAACTCTGCTGCTTCCACGACTCCTAGAAAGGCCCGCCGGGGTGGTTTCCTGTTTCCTGTCAGACTCTCTTAAGCGCCCCCTCCCGGGTCGGAAATGAGGGTTGCCCATAGAAACCAATGGAGCGCTGCCATTGGGCAACAGAAGACCTCGGCAGCCGCTGGGGCGATTTCGGTGCTTCCAGGCCCTCATTTGTGTATCCAGGGCGTTAGTCAGCTATGGTTCTCCTCAGAGACCCTCTGAGGTTGATGGACACGACTGTCTTGGGTCCGTTACTTTCAGGAGGACTTAGTGGGGGCCCGTGAGGAGTGCGCAAGCGCGGCTGCGGTTGGCGACCCCTGGCCGACCCCGCACTTCCGACGACTTCGGCGCGAGGAGAGCCTCGCGGGGCCGTTTCTAGAGAGCAGGCCGGAGTGGCGGAGAAAGGCCCGCTGAGGCTGAGGCAAGGATGGCTCCTCTAGGAAGTCGCACGTCTATGGCTTGATGCCTAGAATGGCGCGGCTGTCCCCTGGCGGCCAGATCGTACGCCCCTCCTCCCTCGGAGGTCCCTGGGCAGGTCCGGCTTCTCTGCGGCCCCGCAGATCAGCGGGTTGTTTGCTGAGAAAGCGGGAAAGGGACTCTCCCTGCCAGGACTGTCAAATGCCCCCAGCCCACTTGAGGACGCGGAATATGACTCAGCCTCGGTCCCAGGCACAAAATAGCGGGCCAGGCGCAGAAGCAGCCGGAGCTCGTTGCCATCAGCTAGCAATGCCTGGCATCGACGTTTCCTCAAGAGATAATCCGAGTCATCTTTGGAAATTGCTAAATAAACTGCGCTTTCTTTGTGGTGAGAAGTCCCAGAGCTCAGCGTTCCCCAACCCAAGTCCAGGCACTTGCTTTGGATATTTAGCCACCTCCCCGTTTTACGCAAAATTCCCAGGTGGAGAATGGTTTCCCTCCCCACCCCCACGTTTCTTAAAGTATTTACACCCATCTCCTGTCTTTCTTCTTCCATTCTCCTTTCACACTAGACTTGTATGCCATCCTCCCTCCAAAAAGACCCTTCCAGTTTCTTTCATTCTTTTCTCCCCCCCCCCCCTTTCTATTTCTGTGGCCCCTGATCTGTCAAAGTGTTGCAGTGTTTTGCAGGCTTGTCAAGAGAGATGCCTGATCTGTCACTGCTGTATTCTCCCCAACCCTGTGTGGCTCCCTCCAAAGTTCAGTGGGGACAAGCTGGTACCTTAATCTTACCCCTGTTACAAATTCCAGCTGTTATGCTAAAGTTTTGAGCTGTTATTGGTTAATAAATACAACTACTGAAGTTCACATTCCTGCTGCTGCATCCTGGTGTTGGGGCAGTCTTGTTGCAGAGTTTCTTCATCCAATGAGTGCCCTTCCTAAACCCATCAGGAGGGAGATCTCCCCACACACCTCAAACCTCTTTGTCTCTCAGCCATCTTCGCAAGGGTTGGCACTGGCCCAACCAAAAGGCAATGGCACAGCTAAGGGAGCTGGCCAGACTGCTGGCTCCTGGCTCACTGTTTGTTGAACACTGCTCTAAACTTTGCCCCTTCCTGAGATGGTTTTTATCCATCGATATAGGACTAGTTCCTCCCTCCCTCCCCACTTCCTTCCTTTCATTGAAAGTGTCCGCTGGTAGACCCAGCTGCTGAGTTTCACCTGCTGCTGAAAGTGCCCTGTTCATGTTCTGAGGCTACTTCAGAAGTATAACCATGCCACAAAATTCTATCCCACCATGGAGTGGGCTCCATGCCCTGGAAACCTTACCACCCAGGCATAATATATGTATACATTATTATTAGCAGTAGTAGTATTTATTAATATAACACTTCATGACAAAAATAGGTTTCTAAGTGCTACTATACAGTAACCTACTCAGAGACCCTGAGATGGGGAACCCAGGTCTGTACAGCACAATAAGCCTTCCCTTTCCCAATCTCAAGTACCCAAATATGCCAAGAATGGCTGGCTAAAGCTTTGGGTTTTAGGAGAATGCTGGAGAACTGTCATCTGCTGAGGTGATCAAGGCTTTTGCTTGTCTGTTTTTCTTTTGTAAGGAAAGAGAAGCTCGTTTTTCGTCGCTCCTTTTTATTAAAATGGGTAAAAAGAACAGGCCCCCATTTTAACATAAGATAAGGGAGTGGCACCCTGATGAAGGCTAGTTCTTGCCACAGGGGAAAGTGTTGCTAAATTTCTTGCAAAAGCAATTGGCATTGAAGAAGCGGCAGTAGCAGGTGGCACATGGATCACAGCAGGGGAGCTTGTGCCCAAGGCAAGATTCCTGCAAGCGGACACATCTTCGAGGGGAACGCTCTTCCCTTCCCTGGGTCTGCAGGGCTGTCAGCAACATCTGCAAAGAGAGCAACGGGAAGGAATGAAGAGATCAGAGGTGCTTGGCAAGAACCACTTCTGCTGCCCTGAAGATACACATTTGAAAAGAAAAACACACACATCCATCTATTTATGGCTTGGGTCTAGGCTGCACAGAAAGCAACCTGGCAGCATCCCGTTGGCCACAGTATATTAATCCAAACCTTGCTTTCCCATATATTGGTCAACAGCCTACCTGACTCTGACTGATTGCTCTTCCTCCAGGGAACCCCTCCAGGGTTTGACTTAGAATACATGTATGACTATAAAATAAGTTATGACAACCTCAGCCTGCTCCTACTTGGAAGGAGCTTCTGGATCCATACATTTCAGGAGGATGGGGAAATGCCACCTCATTGGCTTGGTCCACCTGGAGTTGTTTGTTCTACTGGTATCATTATGGGATGTTTTCTGATCATGACATTGATCTAGCACAAATTGGGAAGGTTGACCAGTGTAAGGAAGAGGGGTGGATCAGAGCTGCAGGATGCAATTGTACCAAATGTTCCTTTTGGAGGAAGGGCAGAGGATACTTTTAATAATAAATAAACTCTTCGTCCTATGGCGTTGGTGGAGGACCCATAGCTCCATCACACACACCTTGCACAGGTAAGGTCCCAGATTCAATCATTTGGGATCTGGGATGCTTCTCTTGCAGAATGACTGCTAATGTGACTGCATGATCCTGGGCAAGATGGAGCAATGCCTGACTCAGTGTAGGGACACTTCTGATATGCAAGCACAGTCAGGGAGCTTGTGGGAGGGTTTCAGTTACCTGCTGTGGCTCCATTGCGTTTGCTTCTAGCACAAGGTCATCTTGGGCAATTGGCATCTCCAGAGCAGCCAGGTGTTCAAAATCTGTGAAAGAAAAACAAAGGTGTGGAAGCTCCTTCACTGCCTTCCCTAAGCTGCTGTTCACAACTTCTGATCTATTCTCCCCAGGGGTGTCTAATTGGAGCCCATGTAAATGTCTTTTCAGCCGTGACCAAAAACCCAAGCCTTTTAAATAATAATTTAGCTAATAAGATTGTTTTGCCTTTGGTGATTTGTTAAATTTTGTGTTCTTTGAGTGCTATTCAACTAAATTTTCCTCTGTAAAACTAGTGAACATGACTAAATTAGGTCCATTGATTTCAGTACATCTACTCTTGAGTAAAACTTAGCTGACTACCACCACCCTTTGCCTCTTTTGCTCTCATCTGGCCTTGTCTTAATACTTCATTTAATGTCATTGTTATTGCTGTGGTGTATTGTTATTCCGTGAGCTGCCCAGATTACTTTTTGTTAGAGGGTGATTTATAAAATAATTAACTACGTGCAGCGGCGTAGCGTGGGTTGTCAGCACCCGGGGCAAGGCAAGTAATTTGCGCCCCCTAACCTGCCGTCGCTGCCAGCTTCTTCTTGCTGCTGCCTGGTCTGGTCTGGTGTGGTTCTCTCCCGCGCTCAGTGCTGCGCTGGGCGGCCGCTGCACTGTCCCTCCCCCAGATAGTCCCTCGCTCTCTCTCCGCACCGCACGCCTGGCACCCACCCCCTCCACACTGGGCGGCGACCCAGCAGCTCGGATCGGATTCGCACAGCCAGCACTGCAGTGAGAGAGAGAGAGTGAGCCAGGTAGGGGCAGAGAGCTGCGAGTGCGAGCGCCCCCCCCAGATGTTGCGCCTGGTGCGGCCGGCCCCCCCTGCACCCCCCACGCTACGCCACTGACTACGTGCATGAGCTCAGTTGTGAACCTGGGTTTGCTTGATGGGTAAAGAGCCTGTCCACGAGAGCTCTTAGCATCTGTGGCTGGGCACAGCCTCCTTCCCTATACTGTACTCTCCCGCTGCTGGCTTGGGAAGCTACCATTAGCTAGAATCCTGTAGTTTCCTGAGAAATACTGTGTTTACCTCCAAAACAGCTTTGAACCATATGAAGACATCTGCACCCCTGTCTTCCCACCTGTGTGGACAGACAGCCGGCAACTTGTATAATGATGCACAGATGCTATTTGAAATGCAGGGGGTGGGGTTGAGGGTGGAATGACCTTACTGGGTTTGAAGCTGGTACGTAACATGAACACAGTGTTACTCACAAGCAGAGGGCTTGCAATACACGCTGCCTTAATCCAGGAACTCAAAAGTGTCAGGCCAAAGGAAACCACCCAGCGAAGGGGAAAGCACTCTGAGTTTTCCACACTCGGAAGACAAGAGGGTTTTCTAGCCCAGGGCCCCTCAACTACATTAGAGCTGTGTTGCATGTACAAAGGCTGCAGAGACAGGCAGAGGGGAAAGGAGAGAAACTGACCTGGGGGTCCCTCTTTGATCACCTGCAGAAGCCCTGGGTAGCTGGAGCGGCCTTCTTTGTCCAGCATGGAGGGCCCCCGCTCGGCCAGACGGCGGCTGTGGTTGGGGTTAGAGGCCAGGGTGGTGGGGATTTCTTGCAGGAGTCCTAAGGACAGCAGCAGGATCCTCAACATGGTCTCCCTGGATAACCAAGCAAGAAACAAGTGGTGGTGGGAAGGGAGAGGACTGAGATGCTGGGCTGAGAGGTGGCCTAAATTGGGAATAACACAGGTGACGGCAAAGACCACCAACCTTTCTGGGGGGGGGGGCATTCCATATCACACAAACCACACCATGCACACTGTATCCCCTTCCCCCCGCTCCCCAGCTTGTAGAGCTGGGCTCCCTCACAGGCTTTTCTGAAAGAGACCAAAGAGAGACCTTGCAAGAAGTTTGTCTCTCCAGCCTGAGAGCACCCCAGGACAGTCATCTCGAGGCTTGAAGCCCCTGCTGCATTCCGCTTCCCTTCCCTCAAAGCAATCAAGCCAGCTGCCTGCCCATCATCTTCTCCTCTTCCTTCTTTGCTCAGAGAAATCTCCCCAATTAACCCTCATAACAATCCTGTGAAGTAGGTTAGGCTGAGAGGGCGGACAGCTTGGCAAGTTCCGTGGCTAAGTGGTTTCCTCTATCAAGGGCAGCATTCAGGCACCCGCAAACCTTTGGAGCAGCTCAGTACAGAGATGTCTTCTTGAAATGGGTACACAGTGGACAAAGCCCTGTGGAAATACCCAAGCCCCCTGCAGACCCCAAAGGAGGAGGTGTGCAGCAGCTGCCCCTCTTCCATGGCTCCCTCCCACTGCCCCCACCAAAGGGCTGCTCTGCTTAATGGGAGATGAACATACCACTTTCTTTGTGCAAAGCAACAAGTGTACACACACACACACACACACACACACACATTCTCTGGGCCCTATCCTGTGGAATGTGCTGCTCAGCACATTTCACACTCAGTGAGTGGGAGAGGCAGAAAGTTACTGTACCTGACTCTTGCTGTCCGTCCGTCCGTTATCCTGATCGAGTGCTGTGGCTCTGCGGAGCTGCAAGTTGGCTAAGGGCTTTTATTAATCACACACGTAATTAATTGACTGGACCACATGACTGCAAACTAATGGGTGGGTGGGCTTCTGTGGAAGCATCACTTTGTGCATCTTCCTGCACGACTGAATTTTGTTGCTTCATAAGAAGATAAGAGCCTCAAAGCTGGATCAGGCCAAGCGGCTCATGCGGTTTGTAGCAACTGAAAGCATTACTGCCTCTGCCCGTGGAGGCAGGCAAAACCATCATGGCTAGTAGCCATTGATAGCCATTGAATTTGTCGACTTCTCTTCTAAAGCCATCCAAGTTGGTGGGCATCATTACATCCTGTGGGAGTGAGTTCCATGGGTGAACTGCTTTCTTTTATCTATTCTTAATCTTCCAACATTCAGCTTCATTGGATGGTTATGAGTTCTGTTGTTGTTGTTGATGATGATGATGATTTCTCTAGCTAATTTCTCCACGCCAGGCATAATTTTACACATTTCTGTCATGTCTCCTTTTACTTGCCATTTCTCTAAACCCAAAAGTCTCAAATGCTACAACATTTGTTCATAAGACTGTTGCTCTATCCTGTTGAACATTTTGGCTGCCTTTTCTGAACCTGTTCCAGCTCAACAGTATCCTTTTTGAGGTGAAGTGACCAGAACTACACACAGTATTTCAAATGTAGATTACACCCTTGATTATGATATTGGCGGTTTTATTTTCAATTCTTTTCCTAATGATCCCTAGCATGGAATTAGTCTTTTTCCACAGCTGCTGCACACTGGCTCAGCATATTTATCAAGATATCTAATATGATGCCAATGTCTTGTTCCTGGCCAGTCACTGCCAGTTCAGATCCCATGAGAGTTCATATGGCATTATTATGATCCCAACATGCATGGTTTTAACTTGTTTACATTTAATTGCATTTGCCATTTTACTGCCTATTCACTCCGTTTGGAGAGATCCTTTGGAACTCTTCACAATTTCTTTTTCTTTTAACGACACTGAACAATTTAGTATCATCAGCAAATTTGGCCACCTCACTGCTAACCCCTAATTCTAGATTGTTTATAAACAAGTGAAAAAACACAGGTCACAATATCAATCTTTGGAGGACTCCATTTCCTACATCTCTTCATTCAGAGTACTGTTCTTTTATTTCTACTCTCTGCATCGTGGCACTTTACCAATTCCTGATCCATAAGAGGAACTTTCGCCTTCCTTAGGGATCCAGCACCGTTCCCCTCTGAGTGGCACATACAGCCAAGTTGATCTTTGAGAGCCCAGACCAGCTTTGTGTATCTGATTGGGGTGCCCATATTAAATATTTAAAATATTGGGGGCCATCCATGAGGGAGCAGAGGTCACCTCCTCACAAGGTCTGTGCAGCAGATATCTTAAACCTCTTCAGACCCAAGGCCCACTTTTAACCCAAACATACATTTAGGGATCAATTATTTTACCATATGTCTGCTCCTGTTGCAACCCACCTTGGATCAGGTCACAACCCACTTGTGGGTCCTGACCTACCAGTTGAAGACCAGCGCTGCAGAGCTTTAAGGAAGTAAAATTATACAAATAAAGCAAGTCTAAAGCACAATGCGGACAGGAGGGAAATTTAGGCTTTCACACAGCCCCAAACCCTATTTTTGGTTACCGCAGGCTGCAAAAATAGCATTGCTTCTTTGCTTAAAACTTTGGAAACTACTATTATACCTGATCATCCCCTCTTCATATTCCAGGAAACTGCCAAAGCCTTGAAAAAACCTCTCCTCACCCCCCCGCCCCCACCCCAGCAACAACTATAGCCCTGCTTTGTGTCCCCCCATGCCCAATGTCCCCTGAGGGCCCCCCTGTTTTCTAAAGCTCATTAATGATTGTTTGTGCAGAAAGGAGAATCAAAACTGCACTTCCAATTAACTGAAAGCAGAGATGTTGTACTGAAAGCAGAGATGTTGTGTGTACTTTTGTAACCCACTAAAATCTTTAATAAAAACATTAAAAAAAGAAATAAAAGTAACTAACTGACCAATTACATTACAGATAACTCAGTTCTGCCCCTCCCTCAGCATAAAGAGTGCCCCCCTTAAAATAAATCATGGCTATGCCCATGTCCCATAATGACAAATAAAGGCAGGAACATAGGCACTGCTGCATAACACTTATAGCTCCTCTGTATTAATGATTGTTTGTCTGAGAGGAAGAAGAGGATTCTGGGAAGAGATTAATGCCCTAATGAAGGAGGCAGCCCCAAACTGCCTTGAAAGCTTTTCAATCTGCAGAAGAAATGCCTGGCTGATGTGTGTCCCCCAACATTCAATAAAGGGATAACAACACAACCATTTCCAGGAAGCGAGGGGCCCACAGTAGGAAGAACACACGGTCAACAGAGCCTGCTCTCTCCCCCCCCCCCCCAATACAAGGGGCTGAAGGAGGTTCTCCTTCCAGATCAGTGTTCAGAGGTGCTGTGGTGTCCAGGGAAACAGCCTGAGTTCCTCAGCATCCTCTGAATACAGCTGCAACCACTGAGGTTTATGCACAGCCCAGCAAACAACAGACTATTCTGCATTCAGGGCTTTTGTGTGAAGGTGAGAGGCAGCCTTACTGTAAGGGAGGCAGAGTTGCTCAGATAGGAGGCAGCTCTATCCAGCCCTGCGAACATCTCCTGCACACAAAAGTCAAACTGGCAATGAATGGGAGGCCAATAACATGCCTCATGAGGTGTGTGTCTGGGGAGGACCGACCCTTAGATTTTTATATCAGGAACCAAAATATCTCTGGGCCAGTTCTGTTTGCGAGCCACTGTTTTCAGCCAGTAACCAGCCAAAGGGCAAAGAGGATTCTGGGAAGTTATTAGCATCATAGTGCAGGCAGCAGCTTCCTTTACGGCCCCCACCCCAATTGCTTTGAAAGCTTTTTAATCTGCAGGGGAAACCTCAGGCGTATGTTTTGCCCATGATGTGAAGGGGCTAAATGAAATCTCCTCTGTTCTGTACAGCCAATTCCAGGAAAGGATGAGCCCCAAATAGCAACAAAAGTGACTGACAAAGTGGTCAACAAAGCATGTTTTTCTGAAAACAGGAGAGAGGAAGGGGGAGTCAGGGAACAAACACAAACTCCCTCTTTCCATGGGGAGGGGAAAGGCGCCAATCAAAGTTTTTCCGCAATGCAGAAGGAGGCCCTTGTGCCTGCCCTTCCTGCCTCGGCCTTTGCTCCATTCATCCCAGTGGTTCTTGATGCGAAGGAGAGCCCTAGTTTGGGGGTCTCTCTGACCAGGGCCCCTCCGATCCATTTTGGGTCATGCTTCATGAAAATGATATTAGCACGAACTGCCAGACAGGGTGTCTTTCAGAGCCTGGATCCATGCCTGGAAGCTTAAATCTACAAGTGGGCAAAGGTCGCAGGTGGCTTCTCTTGCAACTGCCCTGAGGGTGTCTGTCCTGCAGGACTCAGTGGGCCTGGCAGAATGGCAGCCTGGGCACCTGGAACAGAAGAAACTATCACCACACCTGCAGAAATTCCACATCAACTCTGATCAGGGGGAAATTTATTTATGAGTGTGTTTGAGGCCTTCACCACACACACACACCAAAAATCAATACCTATAATAAAATAGCAACTCAGCAAAACCAGCCTTATTTCTCCTGGCAGAGTGCTTGGAGTGCTGGAGATGGATGTGCCGGTTGTAATACCTCCCTAAGAGTCAGGCTTTACTCCTGGAGCAGCTCCATGAGGCACACTCTGGCTTGAGGCAGCAGCTCCAAGTTACCTGTTGTGGCTCAGAGCAGATGGTGCTCTGCCTGGGCACCCAGAGAGCAATCTTTGTGAATGAGGGTGCTGTATGTGTGGCAAGTGTGCGTAGGCAGGTATCCATTTGCCATGACCACCCGACATGATGTGGCTCTCTGAGGGGCAGCAGACCATTGTAGTCCCTCAGGCCCCCCAAAAGTTGCTTACCCTTATTTAGAGGGAGAAAACCGGAAGGAAGGGCCCTTCAGTGGGGTGGGGAGCTGCTATGTACTAAGCTTGGATCCTAGAACAATAGGCAAGTAGGATCCTAGAATGCAACAACTGATTGGCTTGCAGGAAAAGACCAATCAGGCTCCAGGAGGGAAGCAGAATCAGCCAATCAGACGGGACTCATTGTGTAAATAATGTATATAAAAGCCTTTTGGGGTTTGGGGAGCAATTCAATCACTGTTTAACAAGCTGCAATAAAGAGCATGAAATCACTACAGGACTCCAAGTATATTTCAGGAGCACTTGGCTTTTTCTGCCTTGGGAACATTGGGGCGAATGAAGCTACCTCAGTAGATTGACTCGCCCAGGAAATGACCCAGAAGGCAGGAAATACAGGCAGAAATGTATGAGAGAGAGAGAGATGACAAATAAAACTATATGCAGGAGGAAGAAGAGGGACTCAGCAGTTGATACAAGCTGCAGAAGATCCTCTCCATCCCCTTTCGTTCCTCTCACCCACCCCTGCCGGGAAGAAGTTTTGCAGTCTAGAGCAGTAGCAGGAACCACATTTTGTTTAGTTCTCCTGCACAACTCAGACAATTCTTCCTTGCAGAACAAGTTGCAACTGCTTTTTCTAATGAACATTTATTTTATTCACTCTAACTGGGCTGAAAATGTGGCAAAGTTAACCTGAGGAGCCAATCTGAGTTGGTCAGCTCTCTGTGCCGGACATCACAATCCCTTCCCTGCACCCCCTTGTACCTTTGGCAGTGCTGAGTTGTGCTGCCCAGGCAAAGAAGCACCAGGGTTGCAAGGTGCTAGGCTGTCGTGGACTGGCTGGATGCAGATGAGTGGTAGGAGGCACCAGCTGGGGAACCCCCAAGGGAACCCCGAGAGCAGGGGTCAGCAACCTTTTTCTTTTTTTTTTTTAATAATTTTTATTAAAGTTTCGATCAAAAATTGAACAGCAAAGAAAGAAAAAAAACATAAAAAAGATACACAAATACACAATACAAATCCCAGAAAGAAAGAAAAAACAAACAAACACGAAGAGCAAGAATCAACAATAAAAAGAAACATAACAATTAAAAACAATATCTCTTTTCCATTTCCGTTTTTGAGTTTACTTATTTTCTAGACTTCCTCATACCTCCCTCTTTTGTATTCCAACCCAATTTATTTGTCCAGCAATTTCTTTTCCACTTTTTTAATCCCAATCTTTAATTTTAATATAATATATAACTTCAACTTCTTTAAACCTAATCTTTGGTCTTAATGTAATATAACATTGAAATTTTACCTCTTAATTATCAAATTTCCATTTCCTTAAACATCTTTAAACCTAATCTTTAATCTCAGTCTATTATTAGCTTTAACCTGTACAGCTGGAAACCGCTTATAATCAGTCCAACATCACTCTAACATTCTTTAATTTTGCAATGTTTCTGAAGATAGTCTTTGAATTTCTTCCAATCTTCCTCCACCAACTCTTCTCCCTGGTCACGGATTCTACCAGTCATTTCCGCCAGTTCCATATAGTCCATTAATTTCATCTGCCATTCCTCCAGCGTGGGAAGTTCTTGTGTCTTCCAATACTTTGCGATGAGTATTCTTGCTGCTGTTGTTGCATACATAAAGAAAGTTCTATCCTTTTTTAACACCATTTGGCCGACTATGCCCAGGAGAAAGGCCTCTGGTTTCTTAGGGAAGGTATATTTAAATACCTTTTTTAATTCATTATATATTATTTCCCAGAAAGCCTTAATCTTTGGGCACGTCCACCAAAGGTGAAAAAATGTACCTTCAGTTTCTTTACATTTCCAACATTTGTTATCGGGCAAATGATAGATTTTTGCAAGCTTGACTGGGGTTATGTACCACCTGTATATCATTTTCATAATATTCTCTCTTAAGGCATTACATGCCGTAAATTTCATACCTGTGGTCCACAACTGTTCCCAGTCAGCAAACATAATGTTATGTCCAACGTCCTGTGCCCATTTAATCATAGCCGATTTTACCGTTTCATCCTGAGTATTCCATTTCAGCAGCAAGTTATACATTCTTGACAAATTCTTAGTTTTGGGTTCTAACAGTTCTGTTTCTAATTTGGATCTTTCCACCTGGAAGCCAATTTTCTTGTCCAATTTAAATGCCTCCATTATCTGAAAATAATGAAGCCAGTCTCGCACTTTGTTTTTTAATTTTTCAAAACTCTGCAATTTCAGTCTATCTCCATCTTGTTCCAAAATTTCCCAATATTTCGGCCATTTGACCTCCATATTGACCTTTCTCAAGGCTTTCGCTTCCATTGGTGACAGCCACCTTGGGGTTTTGTTTTCTAACAAATCCTTATATCTTATCCAAACATTAAATAGCGCTTTCCTGACAATGTGGTTTCTAAATGCTTTATGTGCTTTGACCTTATCATACTATAAATATGCATGCCATCCAAATACATTATTAAAACCTTCCAAGTCCAAAATGTCAGTGTTTTCAAGAAGTAGCCATTCTTTCAACCAGCAGAAGGCTGCTGATTCATAGTAAAGTTTGAGGTCTGGCAGGGCAAATCCGCCTCTTTCCTTTGCATCCGTTAGAATTTTAAATTTTATTCTGGGCTTCTTGCCCTGCCAGACAAATTTAGAAATATCTTTCTGCCACCTCTTGAAACAATCCATTTTGTCAACAATCTGCAAAGTTTGAAACAAAAACAACATTCTAGGCAATACATTCATTTTTATCGCAGCAATACGGCCTAGCAGTGAGAACTTCAAATTTGACCAAATTTCTAAGTCTTTTTTCACTTCAGACCAACATTTTTCATAATTATCTTTAAATAAATTCCCATTTTTTGCTGTCATGTTAATCCCCAGGTATTTAACTTTCTTAACCACTGTTAAACCTGTCTCATTCTGAAACCTCTCTCTTTCAAACGGTGTTAAATTTTTCTCTAAAACCTTGGTTTTTGACTTGTTCAATTTAAATCCTGCCACTTGACCAAATTCTTGAATCAGTTCTAAAACCCTTTTAGTACTAGATTCTGGCTCCTGTAACGTCAATACTAAGTCATCTGCAAATGCTCTCAATTTGTACTGTTTAGTTCCGACCTATATACCTTTAACCGACTGGTCCCTTCTAATCATATTCAGCAGAACCTCCAGGACCGAAATAAAAAGAAGTGGGGAAATTGGGCAACCTTGTTGTGTCCCTTTTTCAATTTTAAGTTCTTCCGTCACAACATTATTTACAATTAGTTTAGCCTTTTGTTCTGAATAAATTGCACCTATACCATTCTCAAAACCCTGGCCTACCCCCATACCCTGGAGATTCTTCTTCATAAAATTCCAAGAAATATTGTCAAAGGCTTTCTCCGCATCTACAAATATCAAAACTGCTTTAGTGTTTATATTCACTTCTAATTTTTCCAAAATATCAATTATATTCCTCAAATTGTCAGACAAATGTCTTCCTGGGAAAAAGCCCGCTTGGTCTTTATGAATCTCTTCCATCAACACTTTTTTAAATCTCTTAGCCAAAATATCTGCAAAAATTTTGTAATCCACATTCAGTAACGATATAGGGCGGTAGTTCTTAAGCTGTGTCTTTTCGGTCTCTGTTTTTGGTACAAGTGTAATATATGCTTCTTTCCACGACTCTGGTGCTCTTTTCCCCTCCATTATTTCGTTGCAGACCTCTTTCAAAGGTTGAATTAACCATTCTTTTAAAGATCTGTAGTATCTAGAGGTCAAGCCGTCTGGTCCTGGAGATTTACCCAGTTGCATATTTTGAATGGCACCTTCTATTTCCTGTTCCGTTATTCTATGATTCAAAATTAATTTGTTTTCTTGAGATATTTTTTGTAATCCATTTGTTTTCAAAAATTGGTCTAAGTCTGTTTCTTTCAGTGGCCCTTGAGTGTATAATCGTTTAAAGTACCTCTGGAAACAACTTCTGATCTCTGCAGGGTTCTGTATGTTTCTTCCTTCCACTTCTAGGTTCGTAATTGTATTTAATTTCTGTCTCTTTTTCATTTGCCATGCCATCAGTTTACCACATTTATTGGCCGATTCAAAAGTCTTTTGTCTCATTTGTTTAATTTTCCATTCTATTTCCTGATTCATCATTTTCATATATTGTACTTGGTATAACTTTAACTCTCTCAAAATCTCTTGAGATTTGGGGTTTACTCTCAGGCTTTTTTCACATTCCTTTATTTTATCCATTATCTTATCCTTCTTCTCATTTTGAGTTCTTTTCTTTATTGCATTCTGTTGTATTAAGAACCCTCTCATAACCGCTTTACTAGCGTCCCAGATTACTCTTTTCTCCACGTTAGTACTGAGATTTATCTCAAAGTAATCTCTCAAAGTTTTTTGGGCCTTCTTAAGTAATTCATCATCTCTAAATAAGGTGTCATTCATCTTCCATCTGAAGGAGCCAGTTGGTGTTAGTCTCATTTCCATCTTAACAGCATTATGGTCGGAGCAAGTTTTTGGGCAGATTTCCACCTTTCTTGTCTTTGGTGCCATTCCTCTAGTAATCCAAATTTGGTCAATTCTTGTCCATGCCATTTTGGCTTCAGAGAAGAAGGTTCCCTCTTTAGCCATGGGATTTCTTATTCTCCAAATGTCGACTAAGTCCAAGTTGTCTGTCATGTCAAAAAAAGTTTTCGGTAGTCTACCATCCTTGGTGACTACCTGTCTTTGTGCCTTGTCCATATATGTGGATACCACTCCATTCATATCTCCCATCAAAATCAAGTTATAATCCATATGGTCCATCAGGATCTCGTGCAACTTTTTAAAAAATTCAGATTTCCCATCATTTGGTGCATAGATTCCTACTATCAAAAATTTTTCTCCTTGTGTTTGAATTTCAATTGCCACAAATCTTCCTTGGTCATCTTTAAATACGAATTTCGGTGATAATCTGTCCTTTGCATAAATCACAACCCCTCTTTTTTTAACTTTATCCGATGAAATAAACTCTTGACCAAGTCTTTTATTTATCAACAATTTCCTGTGTAATCTTGTTATATGTGTTTCTTGTAAACAAATTAAGTCCAATTGTTCCTTTTTTAATATATGAAATACTGATTTCCTTTTCTGGGGGGAATTTAGACCGTGACAGTTCCAAGTTAGTAGTTGCAGAGCCATGATGTTATTGTTTTAATACTCCTCCTACTGCACCTAGTGCCTGTTCCTCTTCTGTCGGTGGTATCCCTTTTTTCGAGCGGTCTTTTGGTTCCGGAGATAGTCCTTTTTGTAGGTCTTCTCCGTGGTGTCTCCAGAATTTGTCTTTGTTGTCTTCCGATCTTATTTTCCTCTTCTTTCCTTTGTAACTAAAAGATAGGCCTTGAGGAAATTCCCACCTAAAGTTAATACTGTTACTTCAACCTTTTTCAGCCGTGGGCCAGTCCACCATCCCTCAGACCATGTGGTGGGCCGGACTATATTTTTTGGGGGGAAATGAACAAATTCCTATGCCCCACAAATAACCCAGAGATGCATTTTAAATAAAAGGACACATTCTACTCATATAAAAACCATGCTGATTCCCAGACCAGCCACGGGCTGGATTGAGAAGGCGATTGGGCCGCATCCAGCCCACGGGCCTTAGGTTGCCTACCCTTGCCCTAGGGGAAGAAGGCCAGAGCCAGGGGATTAGTGGCAGGTTGATGATTCATGACCAGAGGGAGGAGCAGACGTGGAACAGGAGGTGTCAGAAGCTGAAGAGGCAACAGGGTTTAGTGAGCAGGAGGAAGAAGCTGGGGCAGAGAGCAGTCCTGATTCAGAGGCTAGAGAGGAGGAGGGCCAGGAGACGGAGATGAGGCAGGCTGCTGAAGAGTCCAGGGAATCTCCCCCTCCTGCTGCTGGCTCCCTTCTCGCCGGGTATCCCAGAACACGCAGAGAAATGAAGAGGGCAGAGGAGAAATTGGTTGCATGCAGACGCAGCTTCCAAATGCTTAGAAAATACCCTGGAGAGGAGGGGACTTAGGCAGCTGTGGGAAAGCGGGGACCTTCAGTCCTCACAACTGCCTCATTGGAGCAAGATCTACTGGGAAGAGTTGCTGGGATCACAAGGGCAGCACTGCTTTGGTTTCTTTGAATAGTTAACTTCACTGCCACATTTTTTTTTTTATTGCTGACCCACATAGGCTGGCCTTTGAAGAAGACTGAGGGCCTTGAGAGAGGACAGGGGCCAGGGAAAGCTCAGCTGTTGGGTTCAGGGCATGTGATAACCACAACCAGCACTTACCACTGGGGAAGTGACTTTTCTGTGTGCACCATCTCCATCTGTCAGGCTCCTGTCTCCTCTGCTTGCTCCTGCATTTTGCACATATTTAGCACCTGTGATTTTTGAACTGCCTTGGAAGGCAGTCCCACCCCAAGAATATTGCAGCAGTCAATCAAGCAAAGTCACAAAACTGTGGGTGAGGGTGATGTTTCTTTGTTGAGTTGCATTTGTTAATTGCCCCAGAAAAGTTGAAAGCCAATCATAACCACCAAAATTTGCAAATAATACAGCTGGAAAATGCTCCAATGGAATCCAAAACACGTATTAAAAAGTCTAACAACTAACTCCACACAAATTCATCTGATCTCTATGGAGAGCTAAAATGGTATCATAAAAGCTAAAACCACAAGACAGAGGCATGATAAAAGCAGAAGCAAAACGCCACTATCAGCTTTGCACAAAGCTTACTGAAAAGGTGAAAGAATTCCCTGGGTGGACAGAAAAGTCTTGCCAGGTGCCAAGAAAGCCACCAGCAGAAGCACCAAAAGTCTCCCTAGGGAAAACGTTCCATTACAGGGGTGGGGGCTAATCCTGAGAAGGGCCTCCTCCCTCCCTCCCAGCCCCTCTCCTCTGCACTTCAGATTGAGGTGCACTTGGAGGAGGCACTGTTGAGGATCTTGGGGCTTGATGGGAAGAGGTGGGTGCTTTTTTCAACACCAAGGCCTGCAGCCAGGATACTTGTGAGGTCCTCATGCTCCAGGGTATATCGTCAGGCGTAATTGATTATCTATAGAAAGGCAGGTGCTATATTCCTGCTCCTCCAGGGCATACCACATATCACCAAGAGGTGGTCTAGCTTATTCCAGGTCTTAGAAGCTAACCAAACCATCTTTGTTTTGTCTTTATATGGCCTCAGTTTATATTATGTCATATTCATATCCCAGTTTTCATATGATTGTGAATTCATAGCACATTTGTCACATATTTTGCCTGCTGCAGGCAGAGAAGCTCTGAGGCAGCCCAACCCTCTCCAAACCTAGAAGGTTCCCAAGTTTAATTTAATGAAGTGGATGGATCCTGCCCACCTCCCTCTCTGCATTCATAACAGTTTCCACCATGTAAACACAGACTCCAGTTCTTATAATGAACCACATCAAAAAAATATAGATTTTATTTTGCCCTTGTGCTGAGTGCATTCCCATACCATCCAAGTCTTTAGAATAATCATACATAATACTGCACTGGGGAGGAAGAGGACTTGTAGAATCCATGCAATCTCACACATGAGGTTGTTGGCCACAATCCATCAGTATCATGAAGCTTCTTGGGATATAAAGTGCTCCTTCTCTCAAACCAGCTGCCATCTGATTTGAAAACACAAGAGGCAGTGAAGCGGAGGTGTGTACATGTCAAGCAGCGGCGGCACATGCGCCGATGACAACTTTGCTGAAGGGTAAACTGCAGCTCCTGGGATCTGCAGTTCAAATTAGGGCCACAATATGTGTGTGGGGGGGGGAGCGGTAGCTGCAGGAACTCCCTCCTTCCTCCCTTTCCCTGGGACTACAGAATGGGGGAAGGTGGACGGAGGCAACCCAAATATAAGGGAAGCCCGAGGTGCTCTCGGTTCGGCTGGACTTTCGGAACTGGCGCTTTGCCCGCTCAGGATCTAAGCAAGGGGGTCCTGTGTCTAGCCCCAATGCCAAGGCCCTAGAGGCCCCCCGCAGGCCGCTCTAAATCAGCCCCTTCCCATCCCACGATTGGCCCGTGGGGAGCCTGGGAAGGCCCACAAGCAAGACCCCCCGCGAGACCCTCCCCAAAAGTGTTGCTTGGGCCACCAAGCGCTCTCCAATGGCTTCTACTACGTTTCTGAGACGTTGGCGCAACAGATCGACAAAATAGGGTTTTCCAAGCCTCTGAGCATGTGCCGATTCGCATTAGAAACTCGAACCCATCTGGACTGGGGATGGAGGGCTTTGCTTCTTTGCGGTGCCCTGAGCGCCTGTAACCATCTGCGTGCCCTCCTACGAGGGATGATGTTGATCCTCAGCCCCCGCCCCCGGGGCCTGTTTGCAAGCTGGCAGGCGAGCTGAGCGGAGCCCGGAGAAGAGATGCGCGCGCGGGAGCGGGGGCGCTGCGGCCGCTGTTGCTCTCCTCCCTCTTCCTTCCGCTCTCTTGCTCCGTGGCTGCTCTGGCTCGGCTCCCCTCGCGTCTCGAGCCCCTTTAAGAAGCCGCCGCGGAGCTCCTTGACGTCACCCGCCGCCCGCGGAACTCCCGCCCGCCCCGAGGAGCACCAGCTGCAGTAACAGCAGCAGGAGGAAGAAGAGCCGCGTCGCCCGCCCGCCCGGTGAGTGGCTTCGAGGGCCTGTAGAGCAGAGCCTCTCCGGGTAGACCCCCCTCCCCCCACGTCCATCGCTCCGGCCCCTTGCGGATCCCCCCGATGACCCCTCCCCCCGATCCTCAGCACGACCAGGAGCAGGAGCAGGCCGAAGCTGCAGCGGTGGCAGCAGCGCCCCCTCTCTGTTTGCTGGGCTCCGCCTGCCCCTCGCCTTGCACCGACTACCCCGAGGCGGCGTGGACTTCTAAACGGGGGCTCCGAGAGCGACTCAGCCCCGGGCGACGCCTCGGGAAGAGGGGCACTCTGCACGCGCTCAGGGGCACTCTGCGCACGGCCCATCCTGGCAGCTGGGGGTGGGCAGCAACTCCGTCCCGCTCCTTGTCGCTGGGCAGGCGCCCCCCCTCGCCATCCCCGCTACAGCCCTGCACAGCAAGTCCTGGGGCGGCCCCCACCAGAGCTTTCCCCCGCCCGCACGGCTTTTCTCCCGCCGCATGATCGTCCTGCAGCAGGCACAGGCAGATTTAGGGCGCCCGGAGGCGAGCCGGGCCATCGGGGTCCCCCTGGCTCCGGGTGCTGGGCAGCGGCTCCCCCAGGCGACCTGGATATGCTGCGGACCTTTCGCAAGCCGATCAACCCCCCTCCCTCCCCCAATCAGGAGAGATAAAAATAAAAATCCACTTGCAAGAGAAATACTAGTGTCCGCCCCCCGCAATCTTCTTATTCAAACAGCCCCTTGCCAAAATCACTTGGTTAGGATGCAGGAGCCTGGTGTCGCCGGCGGGTTAGACCTTGGCCGGGGACAAGGAGTAGCGCCTGGACTCCCCTTTCCGAGCTTGGAATGGGTCCGTCCCCGCCTGATTAAAAGCCAGCTGCTCTTAGGCCTCCTTGCGGGCGGGGTGGGGGGGTGGGGGTGGATTTAATTCCTATCATATTTAGAGACGGGGAGGCTGTGCCAAGGCCGAGGGAAGCCAGCCTGGAAAAAGGAGAAGAGAAACCCCAATCGTCCCCGAACGACTCCCCAGGCTTTGCTCTCTCTCTCCCATCCTGACATGGCTGTTGGTTGCAAGAAGGACCCTGTGATGGCTGCCCAGTTCCTGCCCAGCTGGGTTCAGGCCCTTGTGTTAACTTTGGAAGTCCTGCACAACGTAGGGCCAGGGTACCCCAGGGACGTCCTGAGCCCTCTGATCCCAGCTCCCTGGCATCATTTGCAGGCGTGTTGTTGGCGTCTCCTGAGTTGGTGAGGCTTATCTGACAGCAAGTGAAATAGAGCCTGGAGTGCCAGGCTCTGCCAGGAGAGATTCCGCTGGTGCCCCTTTGGCTTCAGCTTTTAAATGCCTGCTGAAAAGTTTCCTGTGATGCCAGGTTGCATTTGCAGGCTATTAAGAGCACCTCTTTCCATAATAAATACCTGGTCTCCGATTCTAAATTTTGTTTCAGTTCTGTAGAGGTATTATTGTAAACTGCTTTGATTTTTCTTATGATACAGTGGTATATAAATATTTTATTTTTATATTTTTTTAATAAGGCTATTGCTTTAGTGGTGGTGGGGAGCCAGGAACACTAAAGTGTTGCAAGGCCTGGTTGAGACAGTGAGGAACACCCTTTAGCCATCAATTGGGGCCCTTTTAGGTGACCCATTTAGTAGGCTTTCTTTGTGATTTCCTGCACAAATTTTACACAGTGGGTTTGTCTCCAGTCAGTTCATCATCCCCTTACCCTGGTTTGCTTGAGGAGTTTAAAAACAACTTCCCACTGATCATTTGTCCTCCCCCAGCTTTCCAGTGCATCCCCCCCACTGTCACTTTCCAAACCACAGAAAGTCAAGATCCTTTCTTAAAGCGTTTGTTGTGCTCAGGCGACAGAGCTCTTGAATTCTCTTTCCTTGCGCAAACTTAGCTTTCTGGTTTGTGCTTGGGTGTCTCCTGCAAAATACTGACCATCTGGCAGCCCCCTTAATATGGGTTAGCAGCTGGATTAGCCTCATTGTTTAGGAAATGTATGTGAAGTATCCGTGGGAAACATCTTAAAATCGGTCCTTTTTCTTACTGAAATACATATTCCTTTTTTAACTGTGGTGAGCATTGGCCTTTCTGCGTGGCAGGGCTGTCATCAAAAAAAGGATTGGTTCCAGAATGTATCAAGGTGGGGCAGTGGCATCACCGAAACTGTCTGAGGAAGCTGTATCAGCCCCTCAGATGAAGGCCAGGGCATGGCTTTTGCTGTCCCTCTCGCTGCCACTAGGCTTTTCAGCTGAAAGGTGCCAATTCCAATTCAAGTAGAAATGTGCAGATTCGTAAGGAACCTGTAAGGTTTGGCTTGCTTGCATGAGTCCTCTGGGCCAGGGCTCCTTTAGGGTACGCTTTGCAGCCCCAAAATTCCTGAAAGTGGAGCTGGGAGCCTTTCCCTCCCATGTCGGGGGCTTGAAGAGGGCCATAGAGAAAGCTACCCCTCCCTCCATTCACTCTGCGTCTTCTCTTTGCAGCCCCCACCTCCATGCCGAGACCCCTGTGAGGCGGAGGCTGTTGTGGACATGGCTGCCGGCGCCCGGGCATTCTCGGAAGGGAAGATTGCTGGCCTCTATGACCTGGAGCGCACTTTGGGCAAGGGCCACTTTGCGGTGGTGAAGCTGGCCCGGCATGTCTTCACGGGGGAGCGGGTGGCCGTCAAGGTGATTGACAAGAGCAAGCTGGATGGCGGGGCGGCCGCTCACCTCCTGCAAGAGGTCCGCTGCATGAAGCTGGTGCAGCACCCCAATGTGGTCCGCCTGTATGAGGTCATCGACACCCACGCCAAGCTCTACCTCATCCTGGAGCTGGGCGATGGCGGGGATATGTTCGACCACATCATGCAGCATGAGGGAGGCCTGGGGGAGGAGAAGGCCAAGCACTACTTTGCCCAGATTGTCCACGCCATCTCCTACTGCCACCGCCTCCACGTGGTCCACCGGGACCTCAAGCCGGAGAATGTGGTCTTCTTCCAAGAGCAGGGTGTGGTCAAGCTCACGGACTTTGGCTTCAGCAACTGCTTCCAGCCAGGCACAATGCTAACCACCAGCTGCGGCTCCTTAGCCTACTCTGCCCCAGAGATCCTGCTGGGGGACGA
This sequence comes from Podarcis pityusensis, assembly GCF_964106645.2. Taxonomy (NCBI): domain Eukaryota; kingdom Metazoa; phylum Chordata; class Lepidosauria; order Squamata; family Lacertidae; genus Podarcis; species Podarcis pityusensis. Next base: position 38,360,864 of record NC_138033.1, read on the forward strand.
GTACGATGCTCCTGCTGTCGGTAAGAGCTGGGGGGGGGGGCTCTGGTGGCCTTTCGAAGGGGGAAGATTTGGCAAGAGGTGGAGAGGGACATCCTGAGACCTACTGCACCTTATTTATTATTTTATTTGAAACTGGATAACCTGCTCTTTCAAAAAATATAGCAAGGCTGCTTACGGCATGTAAAATACACAAAACAGTCTATAAACATGTATAAAACATAATTAAAAGCATTGGTGAATGCTGGTTGGTTAAAAGAAAAATGTGTATTCTGAAGGCCTGCCCCAGCAATCAAAAGACGTCGGAGAGAAAGCAGGGACAGTTTCTGCCACGCTTCCCCAGGTGTGGAGTTTCGCAGGATAGGGCCTGCCACACAAAAGCCTTGGTCCTTCGTGGAGACCAGATAACATCATAAAAGGCCTAGAAGAATTGTAGAGTTGGAAGGGACTCTGAGGATCATGTAGCCCAACCCCCTGCAATGCAGGAATATGCAGCTCTCCCATACGGAAATTGAACCTGCAGCCTTGGTGTTACCAGCACCACGCTCTAATCCAGCCTTCTCTGGCTTGCCAACCTGCCCTCTGGTATGTTTTGGGCTAAAGTTTCCATCATCCCTGGTCATTGGCCATGCTGGCTGGGGTTGATGGGAGTTGTAGTCCAAAACACCTGATGCCAGAGGCTGGAGCTATGCCACAACAGAGGGAGGCCTTCATGTGCTCCTTGTGGATTTGACAGAGAAAGCAAGAGGCCAAGCTCATGAAATGGCCCTTTGCTGGGATCCAGCAGGGCTCATATTTCGGCCTTGGATTATCATGAGCCTTTGACATATTAGGGTGGAGTTTAATCCAATGTCAGTAGTTGTGTTTGTGTAGGACATAAATATATTCTCTAAATGTGGCATTGCCCACACAGATTCCATAGTGGAACAACAACACAGCAACATTTGTAGTATATCCGCAAGTTGTAATAGGAGAACTTGTGTTGCCCTCCCCAGATTTTGAAAAGGGCAGTCAGCCTTCAAAATATGGGCAACAGATAAAGGTTAGGAGGATAGAAGTTTCTGCCATGTTGTCACCATTTTGGTGGTTAATTCAATCTCTGTAAATACATTTAGAGGAGAAGGTATGGATTATTTCAAAACAGAGAACAAACAGAACCCTCTTCCCCATTTTAAAAAAAGGATTTTCACTATGGTGCATGATGCAATACCATCCAGAATGAATCTATGAATACTGAATAATGATCAGTCTTGCAAAAATTCAGGTCATTTTCTGATTCTCAAAAATCTCCAATGTTAATGAACAAACAACCCCCAGAGCCAAAGGAAGCAAAATGATGACAGTCTACAACGTAGGCCCAGGATGGTTGGGTGTTGTGACCTTTTCCCTTAAAGGGTGGGGGCAGGCATGGTGGGGAAGCTGCTGAAGGAAGTAATCACTCACCCGCCCTGTTCTTTTCTGAGCCCTCCAACTTAGCTTGAGTCTCATGTTGGCAACAGGTATCTTGACTTGGGTTCCCCAGTATCTGGCCATTCTTGGTGACTGCTTCCGTAGGATTGCAAGAGGGGAGGCGAGTGAGGGCCCAGCCAGGAATAAATGTCTAGTGTGAGTTGTGTGCCTGGCCAGTCCCCCTCCCCACCTCCAAAGACTGCCTGAGCTAGAGAGGAGGCCTGGGCAGGGCAGGATGTGGTGTGGGCGAGGGAGGTTTGTGTGTGTGCGTATATGTCTCTTTGCTCGCCTGCTTAGAACTTTTGGTTGCGGCTGCTAGCAGGAAAGAGCAGAGCTTGTTGAGAGGTGCAGAGCCTGCCTCCAGACTGTGGCTTCTCCCGGCTGGCATCCCCATCGCAGCACCCTCCTGTGACCCGGAGCATGGGCTGCACAGCACAGGGCACTCAGGCCTGTTGGGCCTCACACCCTGTTGCTCAGCTGACCCTTGGTCTGCCAGTGGCCTTGCCCCATTAGCCGCTGCCCTTTTCATGCCATGCTGCTCCTTGGCATGCAGGGCACCCTGGTAGCCTGGAGCAGAACAAAGAGAGAGAGAGTTTGTAGGGAGCCCTGTGAGTCACCTGTGGCATTTGCTTGGTTTTCTCTTCCCATTCCTGCGGTGCTGTTCAGTAAATTGCGGAGGGGAGGGGGGGGTTGGATTAGCTGCTTCTAGAAAGAGAGGGGGTGAGAGAGACTGCTGTTCTGACTGCCTCTCCCACTCCTTGAACAGGGCTGGATTGTTGGCATTTTGCAGCCTTTCATAGACAGTTGTTGCCAGAGGGCCTGAGCACCCTCGCCTGCTTCCTTTGCTCCATCCTTCCTGCCCCCCTCCTCTTTTCCTTTGCCAAGGCAGCTGCTTGACCTGGGAAGTGAGAAATGGTGCTCTGGGAAGGAAGAGGTGAGGTCAGAGGGAAATGGGTGGGATTTCCTGCCTGCCCAGCAGAGTGTTTTGTTTTTTTCTTCAATGGTCCCGGAGCCATGAGGAGGAGAATGGCCACTACTTCAGACAGCCGGGGATGGCTCTTTCAGGCTCTGGGAATAATGAGCTGTGTGCGTATGAGAGCCAGCCATTTCTGCAGCTTGCCAAACTGGTCCATTGACCAGGAGGCCAGAAGCCTTGAGAATGGGCTGGAAAATTAGAAAGGTTTCTGCAGCTTTGGGAAGCTTATTTTCCCGTCCCCACCCTAACATTTCTACCATGTGTGAAACAAAAAGATGCTTGTTGAGCAGTGCACATCCCCATCCTGCAGTGTACAAAGGGAGCCCTCTGCCTAGGCAGACCCTAAAGATGACGGCTTCCTAGCCTGCAAGAGAGTTCATCCAGCAGCTTGAGGCCAGTGGGATCCCTAAAAGGCTTGAGAAGGATGCCATGGTGGGTTCCTGCTGTGCTCGGCTCCTCAAATGGGGCAACTGAGCCATTGAGCTACACTTGGTTTGGGTCTGAAAGAGGACATCAAGAACCACAGGGTTGGCAGCCCAAGGCACCCTGCTGCCTCTGGCACCCTCCCACGCCACACACAGGAGCTGCTCAGAGCGGCGGCAGCCGACTCTTCCTTCCACCTGTTCTCCACTGCGCAGGAGGGCAGCAGAGCTAGCTTACAAGGGTGCACAGAGAGCTCTGTCTGGATGCCACCCAAAGGGGATTGGCAAAAACGGAGGCCTCAGGTGGAAGAGCCAGGGAGCTGCTGCTGCAGCTGGAGCCCCACTCGCTCTGCCTAATGGGAAGACTGGCCCAGTGAGAACAGGACTGGAACTGAATGGAGCTGCTTCTCTCATTGAGCCTATTGTGCTATTTGGAGCTGAGCCACTGCAATATGCTCTAGGTTTCACCCTGCTGCCTCCAGGGGAGCTCATGGCCTTGCTAGCCCCTGGGCTTTGCAGGGGGTGTTTGTGAAGTGTCTGTATGTTTGTGTGTGTGTGTGTGTGCGTTGGTTTTGCTGGCCACAGTGCACATAAAGATACCAGATATGACAACATGAGGGCAGTGGGGTCGATGTCTGTGTGAGCAGCACCTGTTGCCTCTTCAACCATATACAAATCTTAATGCAAAGTTCCAAGAGGAACCAAAAGCTGAAATTGCAGCATCCTGCACCTTTGAGGCCATGTGCCTGTTCTGAGAACGTTGCAGATTTGCATCCACTTCCTCCTTCTTCCACCCTTTAGTTGAGGGCCCTGACTATGTTACAGGCAGCTGCAAGCCCTCCTGGCAGCTGAGACCTTTCTTTAGGCCCCTGACTGCTGGGAGCCCAGCTACCTGTGAACAGCAACTTGCTACTCTGTTTCTTAGAAGGAAAATGTTCTGTTTCAGAACAGCTGGTGTTCTCCTCTGCCCCCGCCCCCTGTGCATGCATCACCCCACCCTCAAGTCCCCCAGTGGCTGATTTCTCCTCCCTGCTGCTCCCCCTCCTGGCCACCTGCAGCAACGAGGGCCTTGACTGCATAGCAGCACCCCTTCGGCTGCTATTTATAAGCACGCTTGGAGCAGCGGCTGCTCTTCTGTGCTGGCAGTCTGCTTCCTGTCTCCTCTTAAAGCCAGCTGTGTAGGAGCCTGAGATAACCTCTTGTTTTTCTTCACAGCCAAGCCGTCAAACTGAGGCAAATATGTGGGCGAAGCAAGGCCTGGCTCCACAGTTCTCAGCAACTGGAGGGGGCAAGGGCTTTTTTCCTGGAGTCCCTGTGTCCTAGCTCAGTGTATGTGTGTGAAAGTGAGACAGATTGACACCTTGCCCCTTGTCAGTATCCCCTTTTAGAAGTGGCTTCCTCGCTTCCTGTATTGAAGGGACTTGCAGCTGGTCCTGGGGCCCCAGCCCGTTGCTGGAGGGTGGGGTGTGTGGGCTGGAGTTGGGTTGACTGATGGGGTCATTGGTTTGTGGGCAAACAAGTCTTGCTTGCAGTAATAAGTGGTGGACACACACACCCCGTCGGCTGTCCAAGGTCCACCTCATTCCCACCATGTGGCAACACACTGACGGGGATTTGAGAATAACTGCAAGAACCCACTTGCTGTAAGCAGCCTAGCCAGTTAAGAACAGGATGTGGTAGAGTTAGGGAGGCCACTGGAGTTGCATGCCCCTCACACCCAAAGCCCCTCTCTTTATGGGCTCATCCACACTTCCACTTCTCCCATGCCTAGAAAGCATGGGTCCAAGCGGTTTCCCCCTTGTCCCACTCCTTTCCAAGGGGAAACCCATTCTTTAAGTCTGCATCAAAGCAAATGTAAACCTGGAGCAAACCTGAATTGTTGTTTCCTTCAACTGAGCACTAAAGAGTGGTTTTTCTGTGTGGAAAGCCACAGGAAAAGGGGGAAGTGTGTATATGCCCTAAGCGGCAAGAGGAACATGCCACACACAATATTTTTCTATCTCTCACCCGGGGGCAGCTTTTGCAGGCCGCATTCTTTGTTAAGCATTTGGTTTTAGTCTTGCATCAGCATTCCAGAGCACCCTTCTGCCTCAGGCACTGCTGCCTTCCTCACTGCAGGGAGGGGCTTCCCTATTCCTGAACTACTCCTGGGGCACCATGGGGTGGCAGGGGCAGCCCTCTCCCTGCCTGCATCTCCCGTGCATGTGCCTATATTCTGCTCCTGGAATAATGAGCCAGATAGCCAGCCTTCAGTCTGGTCTGGATGGGAAAGCTATGCTGTAGGGCCCTGAAGTCTGGGTGGGTGTGTCCATGTGCAGCCTCTCAGGTATCTGCTTTGAAGGGGGGCCTCTGGCTCTGTTGATTTCAGGGGCCCTTTCCTCCCCAGGGCCCAGCTATGCAAAAGAAAACAAGTCCCAGTCCTGGCAATGAGCACCTCTGATGACACCAGTGGGACCCCATGTTTTGGAGCAGTTTTGTTGATGATAATGATGAATGATGATGATAGTTGCAATGAATGCACAGATAGTTGTGTGAATATTCATTCACCATTAAAAAAAACAGAAAACCCATACAATAATAAAAACCTGAGGAGGAGAAGCCTTTGTTTTCCAAGGACCTTCATGTGCCCTTCAGATGCTGCTGGTAGGAGGAGAGATGGCTCACCCCACAGCTGAAGGCTGTACAGCGAGGGTGGGGTTTTTTAATATTACAGCCACCTCTCCACCCTGAGATTTCAGCAGGCATTGGCTACACACACACACACACACACACACGAGAGAGAGAGAGAGAGAGAGAGAGAGAGAGAGAGAGAGAGACTCTGTGACTGCTGCCCATTACTGTCTCCCTCCTTGTTGATTTGGGAAAGGGAGGTAAGAAGACTCTTTCAACAAGCATGGCAGTGCTACTGCTGCAACCTGTTCTGTTGAAACCAGGGAGTTTCTCAACAACACTCCTACCTCTGCACACATCCCTTGCAGATCTCGGACCTGCCTGCAACTGTCAGTAGACAATCACCCCCACTTTCTGTAGGATCCACCTAATGGCAGTGTGCTGTCAAGGGTGTTGTGAGGGGGACTGAGTTTCAGTTCTCTTACAGCAGGACCCGACATTTCCTGTTCCTTCCACTACCCCTTCCCTAGTTTTTAAACCTGGGTGCAGAGCTAGGGAGACCCAGGCACATATCATAGTTTCCTGGAGGTGTTGATAAAGTAGCATTTGGAAATTTGATGCAAATGCGTGCTATGAACTGTGCCCCGAGTCATTTAAATGCTTAGCAGTGCCCCCTAAAAGCCAGAACAACAGAGAGGGCTGCTGCAGTCTTTCTGGGTGGGATGGGGAACAGCTTTAGGCATATCGGGTGGGCATGCAAGGGTAAAATTGGAAAGGTCCCCTGGGTGGCCTTGGGGTCCTTTGACCCACTTGGGCAGAAGCGCCTAGCAGGAGGCGGAAGAAACAGCTCTTGCCAAGAGCTTGCCTGAGCCGATTATGCTCCAAAGGATTTGAGGCCCCCACCGCACTGCTTATCTCTTGGGCCATCTGTGCTCTGTCCCCTCCTTTCCTCTGCCTCCAAGAGCTTTGCCCACCCCCCTCTCCAGGCTGCCTTCTTTCCCTGCCTTGTCCAGCCCTGCTGGGAGAGTCCAACTTGTTTTCATCTGCAGAGAATCCAAACCCAGGGCTCATCTTGGTGGTTCTTGAGTTGGGGACAGGGGGCAAGAGACAACATCATCTGTGGCCTTCCAGACATTGTTGGGCTCCCCCTCCCTCCAGCCAGCATCCCAGCCATTCAGCCGAATGGTGAGGAGTTGGAATCCAGTCAGGAAGGTGGGCTCTGGCTCTCAGGCCAAGAGGGAGATGGAAGGAGCCTTTTCCTGTCCTCCTCCACACCTTTCACTGCTGCTTCCTTCTCTCAACTTACTCGGCCCTGCACCTCCCTCCCTCCCAAATCCAGGACAGCCAAGGTCCTTGGGCACCCCTCTCTCCTTTCCCCCATTTTTGGGGGGTTTGCAAATAACAGGCTTTTTTGCTTAGGGTGTGCCGGTCCTTTTTTCATCTTAGTCCTGAGTTGGAAGGCATACATTATACAGGATGAGGTGTAAGTAGGACTACCCTTGGGACTGATCTGGAGGCTGCAGCTGGTGCAGACATTGGCAGCCAGGGGGCTTCTGGGGGCAAATGACCCTCTAGCATAAAATGCCTTGCTTGTGGGATTTGCACTGTTTGCAAGGCCAAGTTCAAAGTGCTGGTCCTGCCCTGTAAGCCCCCATGCAGCTCATCAAATGCTTGCAATTAATGCCACTTGTTGTTTGAGCTTGATCAATGAAAAGTTACGACGTTTTGGTTCAGGGCTGTGGAACTGAGGTGGGCTGGTGAACTTTGGGAGTGCTCACCTGCATTTACGCCATTTATCCCCCACCTTCTTCCCTCCAGGGAGTTCATAGCAGTGTACTTGCTTTTCCTTTTCCGAATTCTGTCATCACAACAACCCTCTGAGGTAGTTTAGGCTGAGAGTGAGTGAGTGGCCCAAGGTCACCAAGGGAGCTTCATGGCTGAGTGGGGGTTTGAGCCTGGAACTCCCAGGTCCTAGTCTGACACTCACAGGATCTCCATAGGACACTGAGGTTGGGGAGAGGTTCTGATCCCTCTCACGGTTCTGTGGCATTAAGGCTACCTTCCTTTTCCGCAGCAGCCTTAGTTTTACAAAGTGGTGCTGTGGTGGAAAGCCAATAACTTGTTGGAGTGCTTGTGTGGGGGTCTCTCTATTTCAGGCCAATGATCACTGTTCCTCTCCTGCTTTCTGTCTTTCTCCAGATGTCTGGAGCCTGGGAGTCATCCTGTACATGCTGGTCTGTGGGCACCCGCCTTTCCAGGAAGCCAACGACAGTGAGACGCTGACCATGATCCTGGACTGTCGCTATGAGACCCCCCCTCATGTCTCCTCCGAGTGTGCAGAGTACGACCAGACCCCCCCTCCCAACTCACTCCCCCCACACCTGTCATGCAGGCAGGGTGTCCCTCCACCACCCCACTTGCCCTCACCAGGTGTGGCAACGGGGTCTTGCACCTCCTTCCTCCCTCCAGACAGAAGGCACCTGGGTTACCTGCCCAAATTGTAGCCCTGCCCCTTTGCTGACCCTGTGCCCTCCAGGCTCTGCCCAAAGCAGCATGGTTGTTGTAGAGTAGACCCTAGTGGGCATAAGGTTGGGAAAGAATGAGGGTTCTGGATCCTTCCGTCCTTGCCCCCTCCCCCGGGGCTGGGCCTGCTCCCTGTGGGGAATGGTGTGAGAGGTCAGGCAGGCATGCCTGAGATGGGACACAGTGCCCTTTCACATGCTCCCCCCTTTGTCCCAGACTCCCTCTGTCCGTGGGGAAGGAAGGGGGGGGCTAAGGCTGACTGAGCTCCAGGCAGCAGCAGGCCCTGTAGGACCCGGCTGCCCCCACTTAGAGACCAGCAATGACAAGAGTCACATGAACACATAGGGTGAGAAGAGATCTTGCCATGGGTTGGGGTGGGGAGTTCAGCCTGCTGCTGCCTATCTGTGTGGGGTGGGGCTTCACAGGAGGGGAGCGGGAAAGATGTGATATCTGAGGGCCTCCGCGTGACTCTGCCCCCCCATACACCCCTTCTGTTGGACAGCCTGATCGCCCAGATGCTGCAGCGGGACCCCCAGAAGAGGGCCTCCTTGGAGCAGATTGAGAGCCACCCGTGGCTGCAAGGTGTGGACCCCTCCCCTGCCAGCCGCTCCCTCCTGCCTTTGACGTCGCACAGGCGGGTCTCGGAGGAAGAGCACGGCATCATCATCCAAGCCATGATGTGCGGCAACATTGCGGACCGAGAGACCATCCAGGAGTGAGTCTCCCAAGGGTGGGAGAAGGAATCTGAATTTCCATCCGACAGGGCTCTGGTTGGCTGGGAGGAAAGTGGTGGTAGTGGGGAGCAGGAAGAGAGGACTTACTCGGAAGTAAGTGCTTTGGGGGCTGCCCCCTCAGGCTAGCCCTGCCCTCCTTCCTAACCCCTCACCAGATGCTGTGGGCTGCTCTCCTCAAGAGTCATAAGGAAGGCTGCTGCGGCTACTCCTCATGTGGAGGACTTCTGCCCTGGAGCCACCTGCTTTCGCTCCTGGGCTGGGTCAGCTTTGGCTAACCTGAGGCCTTTCAGATTATTTGGACTACAGTTCCCATGAGACCCAGCCAGTGCTTGTCACTTCCAGCACCGCTGTGCTGGCTGGGGCCGATGGGAGTTGTAGTCTAAAACCTTGGAGGGCCTCAGACTGGGATAGGCTGGTCCTCTTTGACCAAAAGCATCTCATTGGTTGAGACGAGCCTGTTGGCAGTGAGTGCCCTCTCAGCATTGGGGGTTTTCTGCCAGGAGAGGCTTTGGGCATCTTGCCTCTTTCGTCCTTCCTGGAGTTGAGACTGCTTTCCCCTCCCCACCTCCTTTGCCCTTGTATCACCTCTACATGCCCCTTGCAGGGTCCTCCGAGGGTCCCCTTGACTTCTGTCCCTTGCATCCCCTTCTGCACAGAGCCCTGGAAGCCAACCGCTACAACCACGTGACGGCCACCTACTTCCTGCTGGCTGAGAGGATCCTGCGGGAGAAGCAGGAGAAGCAGAGTCCTGGAGCCAGCCTGGCCTACAACCTGGCGCAGCACGTCGAGAGCAGGCAAGTCTTGGGCTCCTTGAGGCTGGGGTTTGCTTTGACCATTACTGCAGCTTTCTGAGCATCTTCCCTTTCGCCTCTTTCTCTCAGGAGCTCCTTCAGCGCCGTGGGGGACCCCGGCCAACCGCTGCCAACCGCAGGCAAAAGCCCTCAGCCACTGCCCACAACCAAGAGCGCCCTGGAGGCCTTTGCAGAGCATTCTGGGAAGTCCCTTCTGTCCTTCTCTGCACTGGGGGAGGATGAGTCACCTTCCAGCTTCCACGGGTGCGGGCAGCCCATCAGAGCCCTGATCCGGCCCTCACTGATCGAGACCCCCATTGCCAAGAGCACCCCCGCCCTGCAGCAGATTTCGGAGGAGGAAGAGGAGGAGGAGGAAGAAGAAGAGGGGAAGCCTGGCCTGTTCCGCAGGAGGACGTCTTCCCTGAACCAGGAGCAGATGAGCGACTTCCAGAGTGCCAAGGCTTCCTTGCTCTTCTGCCGGAGTCTTGCGTCCCACAACAAAACAGGGAAGGCTCTCGGCCCAGGATTCCCCAAGGCCCGCAGCGGCCCGGAGCCTCAAGGGCCTGAGGGTGGCCTCTCCCTGGCAGCGCCACAGAGGCCTCCATGCCCGCAAGGCGAACGGGAGGAAGGCATGGGCACTCAGGTGGGCAGCAGCCTCTGCCTGCCACAGGAGGTGGGCCCAGAAATGCCAGCAGAAGGAGGCCCAAGAGGCAGTTCTTGGATGGGCGGCGAGGAGAGGAGGAAGGGCAGTGCCATCTTGGAGGCAGTGGGCAGAAGGGAGCAGCCCCCAGGGAAGGAGGAAGAGGCCAACAACAACACCCCCCCAGGGAAAGGAGGCACCAGGGAGGGGGAGGAAGAAAGACTCTTGAAGAAAGAGGACGGGCCACGGAATGACGATGAGACTCTGGCTCGGGGCAGCTGTGGCCAGAGAGCTGCTGAGATGAGCCCAGCCTCAGACCCGGAAGGCCAGTTCCGAAAAAGCCCTGAGATGGGACCAGCCCAGAGGCCGAAGCAGGACGGCCACCGGAACGGCAGTGGCAGTGAGGGCCTGGCAGACGTGATCAAGCTGGACCCTGCCAAGGGCAAGAACGCCAACCTGAAGGACCGGATCCTGCAGTTCCCGCTCTGCGAGAAGGCCCTCGCGTTCCGGATGCGGCCTGCCTCCAAGGAGAGCCTCCTCTCTCTGGGACAGTTCAATTGTTGCCACGTCATCTGAGCCGTGTGTCTGCATCTGCAAGAGAGGGATGTGGGCCGAGGAGGGGGATGGCGGCGTTGGTGGAAAGGGCAAGGCCCCCAGCCAGAGGGCCTCGGGTCGCTCCATTCCCATCATCCTCTGCTCCCAGTGAACGGCTGCCACCATCCTGCCCACCCGCCTGCCTGCCTGCCTGAGAATTGCATTTTGACTCTCGCTCTGTATATCTGCTTGAATCGGGTGAACCAAATGGCTGCTCCTCTCCCTCTCCCCCCCTTGTCCCAGCTGATGCTGCCCAAAGGCCACAGCCCCCACCCACCCCCTTAGTTCACAGCATGCTGAACCTAAATCTCCACCCAAGACCAGGGTGTGGGTGTTTGTGTGCCCAGAGCTTCTCAACAGCAAATTGGCAGTTCCGATTCCGCTGGGAGCTCTGGGGCAGCTCAGCTGGAGAGAGGCCAATGGGTCTATGGAGGCCTGTTTCCTCCTATGTCCCCCTGCTAGAGGCCAAGGGTGCCTGTCGCAGAGGCAAAACGGATGTCCCTGGTCCTAAAGCTGACAGAGGCGTTGTGGGTGGAGATTCTTTCAACCTCCTTTACAGTGGCCAAAGGGCAACCTTTCTCTCCCACCACCCCAGCAAGGCTCCCCATGTGAGTCTTGCCACGTGGGTCCCTGCAGGTTTACTTGTCCTAAACAGGTCAGCTTCTTGCCCCTAAGGCCAACTCAGATGGAAGCCACGTTGCTCCCGGCCACCTTCGCTCTGCTTCCAAGCCCCGGCCACTAACTGCTGCTTGGCTGTGCCTGTCGAGGCATCCCAGATTGTGACTGTTTGAGCTGAGCTCCCAGATGCTGTTTCCCCTTTCCTGCCAGGGAGGGACCAAAAAGCCAACTCTGGCCTGCATTTGCTAGTGGCTGCCTTTGCTTTAAGCTGACATGGCAAGCTTTGTAGTTGCAAAGGGGCAGCAGACCCAGGCCTGGACTCAAGCTCCTCTTCAGGTGCCCTGGGAAGGCCCCTGGCTGCCTCTTCTCCTCCCTGGGCTAGGAGTCCAACAGTGTTGGCTGGCCGAGGCCGCCTCTTCCTACCCCATCACCTCCCAGTCCAGCTGGAATCAGAGCCAAGCTGCGGGGAGGTGCAGATCAAGCACCAATCTGGGGTCAAAATTAGATACACCCCCCCCCTGTGGGGTAGGACAACTCCTGAGCATCAATGCCAAAAGCGGCTACTAATGTCACCACCTCTCCTATGGGCCAGGTGACTGAGGTTGTGGCACTGCACCCATGGCAGGGCTGAGAGCGCCCCCCTCTTGGTCTTTCCTAACTGCTGGGTGTGGGTCCAGAAGGGGTGCTGATGGGGCTCTTGCTTTGCCTTTATGAAGGCATCCCTCTCCTTTAGCACTATCCATGTTGTTTTCGCCCTGCCCCTTATGGACTAGCTGCTTGGTTTGAGTCCCTGCTGGCCTGTGCATTGGAAGGACCCCCTGCATCTGGCTGTGAGCTGCCTGCCTCTTTCTGGCCAGTCCCCCTGGACCGCTTTCCGAGGAGCCGCATGCATTTCTCTTCCAAAGCATCCCAGCTCTGCCAAGCCTGAAGAGGTGAGGTTTTTATAGCAATTGAAATATTTTTTAAGAATAGTCTATTTTAATGTAACATAGAGAAGGCTCTGTATCCCTTTCCCCCGCAAGCCCAGGGATTTCCCTGGGCAGCAAATGCACTTTTTAGGAGTCAACTAGCCATGCTCTTCTCCCTGTCTGTTCCTGCCCCCCCGCCCCCGTTTGCCAGCAATGTTGCCCCTACTTCCCTTCCCTTCTTTTTCTTCTGTCCTCCTGAAGGACTTTGCCAGTTTGGGTGGGCTGGATGAAGGAGGGCCAAAGGAGGAGGGTGCCACCACAGAAGATGGCTCCTGGCCATGCTGGGAGGGACTTCTGTGTGTGTGTGTCTGTGTGTGTGCGCGCGTGTGTGCATCACATACACCCCCCTCCCCATTGCGTTCCTCCCTCCTTCCCCCCTTGAAGTGCTGCCAATCCTTATCCGCCTCCCCATTTATGCCCTACACCAAAACCTCCATCTTCTCTCTGAAACTCTTCCAGGAAAATAAGCTTTCTGTGTATTATTATTATTATGTTATTATTGTTATTATTATTATTATTATTATCATCATCATCATCCTTCTTTCTTGCTGGCAAGAAATGAATTGGGGATTTGATTGCTGAGCTCCCGCTGGGTTCTGTATCAAGTGCACTGACTGGATCTAAGGCAGCAAGTGGAGTCCAATAAAATGGCTGTGCTGGACTCTGGAGCCGCCTGTGTGTTTCCTCCCTCAGGGGAATATTGGGTGGGGATGGGTGTGAGCAGCAGGAGGAGGATCCCACTTTAATCCTGCCTTGCAGAGGGGCCCCTGTGGCTGTTTTCCACCTTCAACATTGCTGCTGCCACAGGGGAGTTTGTGTCTCTGAATAGGACAAGGGACAGTGATGTAGGCGGCAATTCCACACCTTGCCTCCTACGAACACCTGAAACTGCCCTTCTCCAACATGGTGCCTTCCATATGTTTTGGGTTACAATTCCCAGCCAGCACAGCTGCCCAAACATCTGGAGGGCAGCTGGCATTGGGAAGTTTGGACTAAATGGCGACCCTTTCTAAAGGTGGGACAGAATAAAGCAGCCGTGGCAGAGCCTCTTGGAAGCAAAGAGGCCTAGTGGTGCCTTTGAAGCCTGAGAGGTGGTTCCTCACGGCCTGAGCTTTTGTGGACAAAAGTCCCCTTCACCAGACCCACAAAGTGCTGTTCTCAGTTACTGGCTGTACAAATACGCACATTGTTCTAGAAAGGGAAAGCATGAAAATAGTGGGGGCAGGAGGCCATGAAAGGCGAGAGGCTTGTGAATTCATAGCCATTTGGCCTCACACTTTACCATTCTCTCTCTCTCATCCTCCCCTGCCTCAGCCATATTTACTCTTTTAAGTCTGAGATGCCATGAGACAGAACTCTGTTTTATTTTTTACCGGAGGACAGATAAATTGGAAAGCTGCGTTAACCTGGGGTTACAAAACTGAAGGTAAAGGCTGGTGTCAGCTTATCAGAGTCCCCCCTCTCCATGCTAGAGCCCTGGGGTGGGGGGGTGAGGACGGTAGCCTTGGCAGAGACCCTGGCCAAGCTTTTCTCTCGTCAGATTCAGAGCCCTTCTCTTGACTGCCACATTTCTCCAGCTTATGCTGGCTGGGGGGGGGGGTGTCTCAAGGTGCTGAGCACTTTCAGGCTCAGGAGTTGATTTGGCTTCCCCGGTGGTTCTCAGTGCCTGCCTGGCTAACTCCTTCCAGCCCTAGAGGCCAAGCAGCTCCTCTCCTCTGGCACAGAGACCACACTGGCAGCTGTTGGTCTTCAGGGGCTGCTTTTAGTCAGGCCAGGCTGAGCCTTCTCATCCCAACACCTGTTTTATGTAAGGCTTAAGTCCTGCAACATCCAGGCATCTTCACCTGCTCCAAGACGGCACATCCTGGAAGTCACAACCCTGCTGGGACTTAACCCGTTTTGCTGAAATGGTGCCCCTCCAACTAATCTGCTCTTGGAAACAGATGGATCAGAGCAGAGAGACCTGCAGGGGTTCATGGGTGGTGGGTGCTCTGAGTAGGGACCTAGGAAGGGCACAGAAATTCCCCATCCCTGATTCACCTTCATAACCTTCCAAGAAACAACAAAGGTGGCAAATGCCCTCCAGTATCTGATATTTAGAGCTTTGCTGCTTCTGGGCATGAAGTAATGATGCTAGTTTAGTTTCTATTCAGGTCCTGTTTTTCTGTTAAAAGGAATCAAAGCAGCTTGCAATAACAATATAAAAATAATGAAAACAGCCACTCTCCACTCCATATCGGTAGAGAAGAATCTGCAAATGGCTGGCCAAAGGCAACAATGGGAAAGAACAAATGTCAGGAGGCACCACATTTGCCTATTATATAAACTCTTGCCAGTCTTGGCAAGCCTAAGTTTCACAAGGGCTGGCCAGGTCTCACCAGTGCCCCTGACCCACACAGTTGCTGGAGGGGAGGCAGTGAGGCACATGCAGTCTAAGAGAGGTGTGCCAAAAGCCATCGCAAAGTTGCCAAATACGTTTGGGGCATGTACAAATTTTGCAAGCTGAGCAATCCTTTGCAGCCAGGCTGCAAGGGGTCTCCAATCAGTCAGGCTGGGGAAGGTACTTTGCCTAAGGCCTCCTTGTCAAAGAGTACCATGCTGGGTTCAGTGCTTCGACTCTGTATGAGGCATCTGCACAAGCTGACATATAGCCAAAGTTAATACAATTATCTGAGATTCTGTAACCTGCAGAATAAAGTGGTAAGGTCACTACATTCCCTATACAGAGAGAGCCCAGAGTGGGACACAACTTTGGCTGCTTTGCATCCAGTTGTGTACTTTGCTCAGAGGTCAGTTTCTCTCTTTGTATTTCGCAGCATGTTAAACAGCCATGGTAAGGGCAGTCAGTAAGTTGACTTACAGACTGTGTAGGGGGGCAAGTGGGGGGTGGGGGAGAGATGTGTGCTTGCTTTGAGAAGCGGCCCCATCAAGGGCACATACACTTCACTCAAGGGCACATACACCACTTAATTTTTATGAAGCTTTGAAGCCATTTGCTGATAATACCAACAGTTCCTGCTTCATGCTCACACCAGTTGGTGCTACCTAGCATGCACTGGGCTCTGCTATTATGTTCCACTGAATTTCCACTGATACAAAAAGTGCCACTGATTTTTTGATGTGGTATACCTTTCTTTTGGGACGCGGGTGGCGCTGTGGGTTAAACCACAGAGCCTAGGACTTCCCGATCAGAAGGTCGGTGGTTCGAATCCCCATGACGGGGTGAGCTCCCATTGCTCGGTCCCTGCTCCTGCCAACCTAGCAGTTCGAAAGCACGTCAAAGTGCAAGTAGATAAATATTTTATTTTATTTTTAAATATTTATTAAAGTTTCAAGAAATACAAAAAAAGAAAAAGAAAAAGAAAAATATACAAAGTACAAAATATAGCAAAAAATAGAGAATAAAAAAGAAACATACAAAATAAAACAGTTAAAAAAAAACATTGATTTTCCAAACCTATCTTCCCTTCTCTTATTTCCCCGGACCTCCTCATACCTCCCTTCTTTGTATTCCAGTTCAGTTTGTTAGTTCAGCAAATCCTTACCATTAAACTTTTACCCAATTGTTAACCTTTTTTTTTTTTTCATATCTCTTAGAGCATTACAGCTAAAAACCTCTTAGTTTCTATCCAACATCCTTCTAAAATTCCTTAATTTTGCAATATTTCTGTAAATAGTCTTTAAATTTCTTCCAGTCTTCTTTCACCGATTCTTCTCCCTGGTCTCGGATTCTACCGGTCATTTCCGCCAATTCCATGTAGTCAATCACCATCTGCCATTCTTCCAAAGTGGGTAGATCTTGTGTCTTCCAATACTTTGCGATGAGTATTCTTGCTGCTGTTGTAGCATACATAAAAAAGGTTCTGTCCTTCTTTAGCACCAGTTGGCCGACAATGCCCAAAAGAAAGGCCTCTGGTTTCTTCAGAAAGGTATATTTAAATACCTTTTTCAGTTCATTATATATCATTTCCCAGAAAGCCTTAATCTTTGGGCACGTCCACCAAAGGTGAAAGAATGTACCTTCAGTTTCTTTACATTTCCAACATTTATTATCGGGCAAATGATAAATTTTTGCAAGCTTGACTGGGGTCATGTACCACCTATATATCATTTTCATAATATTCTCTCTTAAGGCATTACATGCCGTAAACTTCATACCTGTGGTCCATAACTGTTCCCAGTCAGCCATCGTTATGTTATGTCCAACATCTTGTGCCCATTTAATCATAGCAGATTTCACCGTTTCATCCTGAGTATTCCATTTCAACAGCAAGTTATACATTCTTGACAAGTTTTTAGTTTTGGGTTCTAACAATTCTGTTTCTAATTTTGACTTTTCCACCTGGAAGCCTATTTTCTTATCCAAATTATATGCCTCCATTATCTGATAATAATGAAGCCAATCTCTCACTTTATTTTTTAGTTTTTCAAAACTCTGCAATCTCAATTTATCTCCTTCTTGCTCCAAAATTTCCCAGTATGTTGGCCATTTGGCCTCCATATTGAGCCTTTTCAGAGCTTTTGCTTCCATTGGTGACAGCCACCTTGGGGTTTTATTTTCCAATAAATCTTTATATCTTATCCAAACATTAAACAATGCTTTCCTAACAATATGGTTTTTGAATGCTTTGTGTGCTTTGACCTTATCATACCATAAGTATGCATGCCATCCAAATACATTGTTAAAACCTTCTAGATCCAAAATGTCTGTATTTTCAAGAAGTAGCCATTCTTTCAGCCAGCAAAAAGCTGCTGATTCATAATAAAGTTTAAAGTCTGGCAGGGCAAATCCACCTCTTTCCTTGGCATCAGTTAATATCTTAAATTTTCTTCTGGGCTTCTTGCCCTGCCAGACAAATCTAGAAATATCTCTCTGCCACTTCTTGAAACAGTCCATCTTATCTACAATTTGTAGTGTCTGAAACAAAAACAACATTCTAGGCAATACATTCATCTTTATCACAGCAATACGGCCCAGCAGTGAGAGTTTCAAATTTGACCAAATTTCTAAATCTTTTTTCACTTCAGTCCAACATTTTTCGTAATTATCTTTAAATAAATTCCCATTTTTGGCTGTCATATTAATCCCCAGGTATTTCACTTTCTTTACCACATTCAATCCTGTCTCATTCTGAAACCTCTCTCTTTCAATCAGTGTTAAATTTTTCTCTAAAACCTTAGTTTTTAGCTTGTTCAATTTAAAACCTGCCACCTGACCAAATTCTTGAATTAATTCTAAAACTCTTTTAGTGCTAGGTTCTGGCTCCTGTAACGTCAATACTAGGTCATCTGCAAATGCTCTCAGTTTGTACTGTTTAGCTCCGACCTGTATGCCCTTAACCAACCGGTCCTAAAGTGCAAGTAGATAAATAGGTAACACTCAGGAGGGGAGGTAAACGGTGTTTCCGTGCGCTGCTCTGGTTCGCCAGAAGCGGCTTAGTCATGCTGGCCACATGACCCAGAAGCTGTACGCAGGCTCCCTCGGCCAATAAAGTGAAATGAGCGCCACAACCCCAGAGTCGACGGCTGGACCTAATGGTCAGGGGTCCCTTTACCTTAACCTTTATATCTTTCTTTGTTTTCTGAGCCAGAAAGTGGTTATACATTGGTGTGGAGCAGATACTTGCAGCTGATTGCCCTGAACTGCCACAGTATGCATAAGCTTCCTGCAAACAGAAGTCCCATTTTTGGTTGGCTTTTAGCCTGCAGACAAACAGTGAGGAATGCAAAGCTTTTAGAAGGGGTCTTGCTGAAAGCTGCATTTGTGGCTCCAAGCTGTAGTCATATGGACAGGAATCTCTGGCATCAGATGGTTTTGATTACTCCGGAAATGTCAATCAGTCAGTAAGATTTCCTCCTTACTTGAGGGTAGCTTTTTCAAATTCCAGCGCCAACCAAACCCCTTTGGGTGCCCTTTGATTGAGAACAAGGCCTTCAATACTGGGAGGACAAGTCACGTCTCCTCTCCCACCCATTCCTGGAACAGTTGGGGAAAAGAGGCCCAGGCAGCCCAATGGGGCTGCTCTATGCACAGAATCTGCTAATGATTTCCCCACATCCCGCCCTCTCACCCTCCCTCCTACAAATACTGTGCTCCAGCAGAAAGGCTGCTGCTTTCTAGACCAGAGGCAGTGGCTGGAGGGACAGAGCAGAGTCCAGAATGGGGAGCTCAGCTGGGGCTGCAGTTGTCCTTTTTCTTGTCCTCTGGCAACCAGCAGATGCCTTCTGGCTTTTCAACGTGCTCTTCCCACCCAGTACCACCCCAGAAGCAGCTCTCTCCAACAACACTCCCCCTGTGGTGCTTGGTAAGTTGGCATGGGGCACATGACAAGGGGGGCAGTGGCAGTCCTGAGGCTGGGGAGGCCAGCTCCCCACTGCAGGCAAAGTGTTGGCATGGTGGGAGGCGTCAGTGGGATAGTTGAGGGTGGTCATTTGTGAACAGCCAGCTGATCAGTGTTGGGCAGGCAGGTGTGAGGTTTGAGAAGAGTCTGTGTTGGGTTGCTTTGGCTGCTTGGCTGCAGTAGTGCCCCTTCCCCTGAGACGTGGATGGCTGAAAAGATGCTAGTCAAATCAGATGGATCTGTAGGGTCTGATTAAGCTCACAGCTAGGATAGTTCAGGGCCTGACATGCTCAGCTGGGATACCTAGAAGCGGATGTGGGCAGTGCTGGGCTGCTGGCCTTTTCTGTGGTACGCATTGGTATGCAAATAGGTCTGAGATAAAGGTGAAGATTGGTGGAACGGTGATCAAAGTGATGTCACAGAACCACTGGTGGGATTCCCAGGACTAGAGGAGAGCCATGCTATTCTTTCCCTTGGAGGAGTACCTTGGAGGAAAGGGCATGTGGGGGACACTTTCCCAGAGGAAAGGCTGCAAGCTCTCCTCTGTCCTCCCAGCATTTGACTGCACCTTGCCTGACACTCCTGTAAGATGCTTGAAGAAGAAGAAGAAGAAGGGGAGGAGGAGGAGGAGGAGGAGGAGGAGGAGTTTGGATTTGATATCCCACTTTATCACTACCCGAAGGAGTCTCAAAGCGGCTAACGTTCTCCTTTCCCTTCCTCCCCCACAACAAACACTCTGTGAGGTGAGTGGGGCTGAGAAACTTCAAAGAAGAGTGACTAGAAGAAGAAGAGTCACCCAGCAGCTGCATGTGGAGGAGCGGAGACGCGAACCCGGTTCACCAGATTACGAGTCTACCGCTCTTAACCACTACACCACACAGGCCAGTAACCTCTCCATGAGTCCTGCATTGCCCTGCTTCTCCCTCATTGCCCCACATGAAGGAGGCCTTGGCAAGAGCGCGTGGGGCTGGATGAGATGGTCCATCTCATCTGATTGTGCCTGGAGGCAGATCTATCCCGTTTGCATCTAAAATGAAAGCTACAAGGTCACCTTGTAGCAACCCATTGACATGCATGCTTAGCAGGGTGATGGTCAACCTGGGAATAAACTCTGTTGGTTCATCCAGCTGCCTGAGCCCCCTAACTGAGCTGAAGTGTAGCTGCTGGGTCTTGCTTAGAGGGAGGCAGTGTGTCTTGCCTGGCATCTCCTCCTTCTTGGCCTCCAAGTTAATCAAGCACAAACTCCTAAATGTGTCTGATTCCCCTTTCTGAGAGGTGCAGCATTGTCATGCTTAGATAGACCAGGGAGAGCTGAGCAGAAGGACATCCTGGGATGGCAAGTTCCTTTCTGTCCATAGGTTGGGGTGGGAGACTGTAGAGCGGATTGCAGTGCTTCATCTTGGGTAGAGGGTGGGACTTAGGAAGGGAATTCTTATTTTATTTTTGCTGGTGGCTCTCTCCCTCTCCCCCGCTGCAGAAAAATCAGCACTTCCATAATGCAAGAGTTAAAGGCAGAGGACCTCCTCTGTCCTGTGTTGAATCTGGTGAGCTACCTTTGACTCCTGGCCCAAAAGTGGCCTCTCCATCCCATGTATGTGCACACCCACCCACCCACACCCTGGGAATCTCCTCCTGTCTCCGTCCCTTTTGATCCTGCCTGGAATAATCTTGCACAGTATTTTGTCCCACTGAATGGCCTTGACCGGACTTTGTTTTGTTTGCCTGGCGCTCTGAAAAAATGGTCTCTTTGGCCAGAGAGCAAAAGTGATCTAAGTTGGTTCCTGTTTTCCTAGGAAAGGATGAGAAAAAAGGACAAGCACCAGGAGGTGTCTTTAAAGCATTCCCCACCCCCAGTCTCATCACCAGCGTCCTGCCATAAAGAGGGTTTGACAGGGCCAGGGCTGTGGGATTCAACCCAGCCTTTCCTATATAGCCTTACATACAAATTTAATGCAACTTTTATCATTTTAACTTGTATTCTGTATTTTGTTGCATTACTTTCTACTTTCCCCCTCTGAGGGCAATTCCCTCCTCCATTCTGAACCTAACCCCAGGGCCCTGACAGAATCTTCCTCCCAGATCTGATGCTCTTAACTTACAGGGAGCTTTGTTACATTTGGGGACAGTAAAAATAGCACTCCACACCTACAGCTCAAAGTGGTACAGTCTTCTCTGTTGCACGTGTTGGTGGAGAACATTACTCAAAGTGGCAGAAGCCTGGACTGCACTACTTCTAGCTTCAGGTAGGAGTGTTTGCTAGGCCAAAGGCCAAAGGCAGCAACATCCGTCCCATGGTGTGGGCCATGACAATGCTGCCCCCATCCTTTGTGGCTTGAGAGTTTCATTGTGTGCAGGCTTTTCACATATATGTGTGGGAGCTTTCAAAAATATGACACCACCCCCATATGCCCTTAAAGTGGTACAGTATGGAATATGACCATCTTGTTCCGTCTGACATGTGGACAGCAGGTTCTGAGACTCCAACTGGATGGCAGGTTCATTAAGGACAAGCATGGGCAAAATCACATTATTGCAACCCCCAGAGGTAAGGGACTCCAGATCCCACCAGAGCACCTGTTTCAGAGCATCTGTGGGAAGACCTTGCCAGGAGTCTAAAACACAAAGCAGCTCCCTTGGACTGAAATCTCACTCTGCCCTTTGGCAGAATCCACTAGGAGACTCTGTGGAAGCCACTCTTGGAGGAAGACAGGCATTCTGGCCATGTGGGATCAACAGGTATCTTTTTTACATTAAGGGGGCACAGGACCCCCAAGCACACAAACAGGAGTGATTCCTCATGCCTTGCTTTTTGCAATAAGCACGTCGTCTCACAGGGTAACCTGTGGAAAGACTTACCAGACTAAAGCATTCAACTAATGCTCAGGCAGGCTCTTCTTCACCTGTATTTGCTACTTACTCCAGGTTGTACGGTCCTTCAAGACCACTTGGCAGGGCTGCAGCTGCTGGGAATATCCTTATGTGTTAAGTTTTGAAAAGAAATTTGGTGGGATTTTATCATATATACAACAAATACATACACACAGGACAAGGTACAGCACAAAATGTGGCTTCCCTAATAGTCTTAAGTACTCAACGATTTAAGTCTCTTCCAGATATGCTGAGCTTTTTTGTAGTTGCACTATTATTTTTGTTGTATTGCTTTGTTTAACTTACTTAAAAACATATTTTTTGCCATAGCAAAAAAAAAGTTTTGAAAATAAATAAAAACAATTAAAATCAGTAAACAAGCTGATCTCAAGGCGCAGGCTGGCCACAGGAGGTGACAGAAACTTCCTCAGACCTCAAAGCAAGTGGCTTCAGGCCTGCTTTGTGCTTCCAGGACCCAGCATGGAGGCAAACTCGAGAATCCCCCTGTCCCAGTCAAAGGCACAGGCCAGAGGCTGAGATTCAGAAGGAATAAAGCAAAGGCTGGGAGGGGCTGGGAACCACCACCATCCTCTTTCCTTGTGGCATTTCCAAGATACCTGAGTGGCATGAGTATCCTATAGGCATCGCACCTACCGCAAGATCCTAACAAAAAGACTCTCAACGGTGTCTTGCTTTTGTTGGGTGCTTTACAGCAGAAGGTGGCCAAACCATTATACCCCCAGAAGCTGTGAGCTGCAACTTGCATAGCCCCTGAGCCTTGGCCGCACTAGCTGGGGTTGAAGAGTGTTGTAGTCCACAACATCTAGAAGGCGCATAATTGGCTAACAAGGACAGGAGCGCCTAGCAAGAAACTCTCCTCACCACACAGGCAAATGGCTGTACATTTTTGCTAGGAAAATGGTTGCCACCTTGTTTTGGTGGCCTAGCTCCTGTTCCCAAGGTATAGACAGGTGAAGCTTTGCCCACCATTTATATCCATGATGGGGAAAGCTTCATCAGTTCTAAATTCCCATGCTCCAAGAGCAGGGCCTCTAGAAAATATAGCAACCTCCCATCCCACCCCGCTCACATTCTTTCGTTGCTACAAAAGAACTGCAATCTCTCCAGGACTTTTAGTCCATTTCACAGGTGGCTTTAGATGCACCACTAAGGCAGGCTACCACTCCTCTTTCTCTGGTCCCTTTCAGTGCCTGGTTGCCTGGGAAACCAACTAGAGGCCAAACTGGACAAGCCGGATGTGGTGAACTGGATGTGCTACCGCCAGACAGATGACTTCTTCACCATCTGGCTGAACCTCAACATGTTCCTGCCTCTTGGGGTTGACTGTTGGATTGACAATACCAAGTACGTCACTGGCTGAAGCCACTTTATAGCTTGTTATTCTGTGACTCCCTCACGTGAGGAGGGTCTGCGAAAACTGAGCCAAAACAGGGTGAGGGACGCTTCATCCATGGTGGAAGCCAGAAGTATGTAGAAGTACAAAGTAGCACAGGAAGGGGACGGGGACCTGGTGTGCTGTCATTGGGCTCCAACTCTCTTCCATCCCAGCAGCCAGCATGGCCAATGATGGAGACTGTAGTCTGTTGGTTGCAAGAAAAAAAATAGGTATAAAAAGAGTATTCCTGGATGCCAAGATCCCAACCTGGGGCAAATACTCATCAATGAGAAAACCACAGTCAATATTTAAAATCACAACACCAAGTAAAGTGTAAAAATATACACTGTTAGACCTTTAAAATATGGGCCCTTGTGAGTTCCCTCTTGTCCTAGCATAGGAAAGACCACATGTTTGGTAAGTTAAAAACTGGTTTACTTTCAAACTCTTCAAAGGTCAGGTTCATGTGCTTTTCTATACATCAGTCAGAAAAGTTGCGCAGGCAGTAAAACTTGGCTGTTACAAAGTGGTAAAAGTTATTTGTATAGGAACTCAAGAGTTGCTTGTGAGAGCCATGCCATCTGAGCTCGGAGCAACCAGCTCAGACCTCCTCACATGTTGAACTTCTCAGGTAGACTGAAAGGAACAAAGGTTTGATCCTCTCGTCCCTTCCAAGGTGAGCTAGGTTGGCAGGACATAGTAATCATCACGATTTATTTATTTTAAAGTATTTTCTATGACATTTTAATAGCCAGGAATGAAAATCCCAGCATGGTGGTTGTGTTTTGCTTTGCACCTGAATCTGCTTTCTGCCCACAGAGTGATCTACAACAGGACAACTCGGAGGGTGTCCAATGCCCCTGGAGTCCAAATCAGAGTCCCTGGGTTTGGCAAAACCCACACAGTGGAATACCTGGACAGGAGCAAACTGGCTGGTAGGAGGCATTGCTACCTGCAAATCAGTCATCTCTCTGGTGAAGGAAGGAAGTTTGCTGCTTCAGTCTGCTTGGAGTCGTCTTGAGCCATGGGCATAGCCAAGGGGTGGAAGGAGGGGCCGCTGCCCCCATCAATAAAAATCAATAAAAATACATAGCAAACTGAGGTTCTGCACCCCTAATGAAAGGCTTGCCCCCCAACAAAAATCCTGGCTACACCCATGCCTTGAGCATTGCTAAAGAGAGACTTTTCCACAATGGGATTAAAATGAGGGCCCTACATGGCATGTCATAGAGAGCTGCCTTATCTAGCAGCAAGACCCATTTCCAAGATGCTTCTGCAGTGCTTGCTAGTAAACAGGGAGCCTTGGGAAGCAAAGGTGGTTTTTCCTCCCCACCCCCCAAACTTTGGTTAGGGTCATCTTCCTTGCAATATCCTCCCCTGGTTGATTCTTGTCCAATTTTGTTCCGGGATTAGTAGCAAACAGATCTTGCTCCTCTTCCCCCTTGGAGTGGCGGGCACTTCACGCCACTTCCTCACTTTCTTTTTACTTTCTTTTTACTTTTTTAAAGTAAAATGCATAGAAAACAATTAGTGAAAATCAGTAATTACCACCCCCAGCAATGACTGGGAACAGACTTATTACTGAGTGAATGAAACGTGCCCATTTCTGACTCAAATCTACTTCGGAAGTGACATGGGGAAGTTGTTTCTGAGCTAGAGTGCAGGGGCTGACTTATGGTAGGTTTGTGGTGGGTTTTTAGGGGGCATCTGATAGCTGGGAAAGGCTTCTCTTCTCCTTGCTCATGATCTTTTGTGACTTTCCCTCATTCCTCTTCTTCAGAAAAAGGTATTCTGTGTGTGCCACTTTCAGTTTGTAATGTAGGCAGTGTTTTTCTCCCAGGGGGTATTCAAGCATACACAGTACCAGCACCTCTTCTTCTTTTGTTAAAAAGTGTGCCACTTACTGTAACAACTTCACAGTGAATACCGGCACCTGTGTTTCTGGAAAAAAAGCACTGAATGTAGGCATGCAAGAAAGAGGACCTTCCAGAAATTTTTGATGCACCACCCACTCTGCCCAACCATTTCCCACTGTCCAGAATTTCCTTTTTGTAGGCGTTTACCAGAATACAAGAATCTTTAGCTAGGAAAAAACATGTATGTTTAGTGTTTTATTATGGTTTCCCTACTTTCTTGAAAATATTTTTTTAAAAGGGTGCAATTTCTGCCTTTTCCTGCTTCAACAATAAAAAGCTGCTCACTCTACACCTTGGGAAGTGGATATTGTGCCCATACCTGAGGTACCAGTGGGTTTTTTCAGTCGGCGGGATGGGGGGGAGCTATATATTGAGGAGTTGGCATCCTTACTCCTGCCTCCTAATGTGCTGGACCCAATGAGGCTTGGAGCAACCCAGAGAGCCATCAGAGCAGGAAGTGGTCCCCTCCAACAGGTCACCTACCCAGCCTTCCTCCCCTTGCCCCCCCTCCTGTTAACCTCTTCCTCTCTCCTCCTACCTCCAGGGTACATGCACACACTGGTGCAGCACCTGGTCAACAATGGCTATGTGCGAGACCAAACCGTGCGCGCCGCCCCCTATGACTGGAGGATTGGGCCCGGTAAGTACAAATGGATAACTAGGGAGGGGGCTGTGAGGAGGACTCAGCGGGTGTGCCAAGGGCTGGGAAGCAGGAATGCTTTCCCCTGAAGCATAATGTTTGACAGACTATTGAATTTTAATATTTTGTTGGAAGCCGCCCAGAGTGGCTGGGGAAACCCAGCCAGATGGGCGGGGTATAAATAAATTAGTATTATTGTCATTGTTATTATTAGCAACCGTGGAATGACGATGAGGTCAAGGCAAGGAGAGAGGGGTGAAAGCAGCCCTCTTGAGTGGGGGGAGTTTAAATGCCCCCCCCCAACACACACACCTGTTGCTGTGTGGCTAAGGCAGCTTTTGGGGAAACAGTACGGAAGGAAAGCGCAACTATTACCTTCCTTCGCCATCGTAACAGCCCTGGTGCAAATCCCACCTCCCATGGCTGATTTTTTAAAAAAACAGAATCTTAGAATTGTAGAGTTGGAAGGGACCACAAAGGTCATCCAGTCCAATGTAGGAATCTTTTTGCCCAACGTGGGGCTTGAACCCACAACCCTGAGATGAAGAGTCCCATGCTCTACCAACTGGAAGTATGTAATGAGGTCTGGTTGTACATCCCACCTCCTCTGGCCGCTCAGCAGAGCGGAGGCTGCCTCAGGTTTGAGTGTCGGAGTCTCCGCAATCTGCTTGGAACATACAAGAAAACAATATCTGGTGCTTCTGAAGCACCAGGCTTCCCTGACTAGTGGTCAGAGTTTGCAGACAGGAGAGCGTGGCTTCTGGAGGACCTGAGCCTCTGCAGCACCTCATTTTAAAAACACACTGTTCAAGTCACACACCTGGCAAGGACTCGCGAGGAGGCCTTGCCAAATCTCCACCTCTGACCTTCTGTGCATGCAGAATAGCTCGGGTTCAGTCCCCCATGGCAGTGTTTCCAAATAGGGCTGGGAAAAGATGCATCCCAGCCCCATCTGCTGCAACACCGTGGGGCAGCCTGGATGGCCACTGGGGGGGCCAGCAAGGCCATGTGGCTGGCCGGATCCAGCAACCCCAACTATGTCTCCACAGATCAGCAAGAGGAATACTTCTGCGACCTGCGCAGCCTTGTGGAGGAAATGCGTAAGGCCTACCAGAAGCCTGTCTTCCTCATTGGACACAGCCTGGGAAACCTCAACATCCTCTATTTCCTCCTCCAGCAGTCCCAGGCCTGGAAAAGCCAGAACATCCGGGGCTTCATCTCTCTGGGGGCTCCTTGGGGGGGAGCAGTGAAGCCCATAAGGGTCCTGGCCTCAGGTGAGTTGCTTGCCAGCAGGTGAGGTGGGCCGGAATATCTGGTCCCTCCAGACTAAAAAAAAAGGCTGCGTGCACCTCTTACTTGGGTGACCTCCCCTCCTCTTCCACTGTCTGGGGTTGCTGTCAGGCCCCTTGAGGCTCAGGGATGGGGGGTGGGGCTATCAAAATGGGGGTGGAGCTTAAATGCACTTTTAAAAAACAAAAATCCTCTCAGGCCTCTAGCACAGATTTACTGTCTTTTATTGCCTCCTGCTAAACTAATCTAGACATGAGTCTCTCGGGGGGCGGGGTGCATCTCCCACTCTTTTTATTATTGCTGCTAAAAAAATGGAGATGGTTCTCTTTGCATTGTGTTGGGATTTCTCAGTGTTTTCCATAAAACTCAGTTGAGCTTTAAAGATGCAGAATGTACACAGCCGTAGTCTCTTTTTCCTGCTGTTTTCCAGATGTGTGCTGTTCAACTCCAATATACTTTGTTTATTGTGTGGTATGAAACATAAAAAGACTAAAGCTATGTACGCACTATACCTTTAAAGCACATTTTAAGCTCCTTCTTTCCCTCAGAGAATCCTGGGCTCTGTAGTTTGCCCCTCACAGAGTTACAATCCTCAGCAACTTTAACAAACTACAATGCCCAGAATTCTTTGAAGTGGGAAACATGATCTGAATGTGCATTCAAGTCCATTTCCTGAGCTTTCTGGGAGATTGGTTGGAGGTCTGTGCCAGTACTGCAGTTGATACCAAGCTGGTCTGCATTTCAGGTGATGAGCAGGGAATCCCCATTATGTCCAGCATCAAATTGCGTGAGGAGAAGCGCATGACCACAGCCAGCCCCTGGATGTTCCCAGACACAATAGCTTGGCCCGAGACCCATGCCTTCGTCTCTACCCCCTCCTACAACTACACCTACCGGGACTACCAACGCCTCTTCACTGACATTAACTTTGAGGATGGCTGGTACATGTGGAACGACACCAAGGACCTGCTGAAGGGGCTGCCTGCCCCAGGGGTCGAGGTGTATTGCATCTATGGCACAGGTTTCCCCACTGCGGAAACCTACATTTACAACGACCGCTTCCCCTACGAGGACCCCATTGACTTTGTGTATGGGGATGGGGATAACAGCGTTAGCCGCCGCAGCCTAGAGCTCTGCAAGCGATGGCATGGCCAGCAGGAACAGAAGGTGCACGTGGTGGAGATGCCTGGCGTGGAGCATCTCAACATGATCTTTGACAACCGCACCCTCAACTACATCAACGAAATCCTGCTGGGAAACTTTGAGAAAGCCACAGCAGCAGAAGATGAAGAAGCAGGGAAAGGAGGAAGAGGCTTCTCAGAGACCCAACACAAACAGGAGAAATGAAGGCCCTGCACTGAGGAGATTGGGGCCAGTTTATGCCTCCTGCATAGACAGGAAGCAGGATGACTCATGAGTGCCCCCCACCCCCCAAAGTCTACAGTGTTATGTGCAACACAGCTGCATGCAGAGGTGCCTTGCAGGATCCTGCCTCCCCGCTTGCTCTGAGAGGGAAAGACTCCTCCAAATTGCTCCTGCCAACAGCTGCCTGGCAAATTTCCATCGCTGGTGTGATTGTTGGGGCCGCTGAGAGTTCATGTTCCCCCAGCATGCTTTCAGTTAGGTAGGCAGGTGAACTAGCCCAGAGCTTTATTTACTCAATGCAAAAAGATCAAGGAGTCCTGGGACACCTTGAAGACCAACACATTTTATTATGGCATATGCCTTCCTGGGCTGCAGCCCCTTCATCGTATGCATGGAGTTGTGGGTATATCTAAACACATCGTCAGACACATATTAAACACAAGAAGTATAGGCTGTATCAATTGTATTAAAACTTAACAGGGCACACGAGAAGGGTGGCAGCCAGAAGAAGAGGATGATGAGCTGATGCCAACATGTAAAGGCTGTGCCCAACAGTGGCTTCTGGCTTTGACTGCATCTTCCAGAAAGGGGTGGCAGCAGGAGGAGAGGAGAAAAATCCTCCCCATCTCCTCCAACTGCCCCCCCTCCAGAAGACTAAAGACAAAGCCGGAAGCCGCAGTTTTACACAGTCTTTTACACAGTCTTTATATCAGCTTTGGGCTTCTCTCATTCTCTGGTTGCCACCCCTTTCTGGCCTTGGCTCCCCAGTGTTGGCTGTGGGGCAGATGGAGGGCAACTGCCCAGGTGCCCTCACCTCTCGCTGCACTGCCCAACATGATGGTGATGAGGACATCCCTCTTCTTAGAGGATGTCCCTATGCTCTGCAGAACTTGGCCGGCTTCAAGGCCCCTGCCCTGGGCAGCCTCAGCACCCTGATCCCATAGACAAGCTGCATGCCATCAGCAACATGCTTAACACACCCATGGCCACAGCCACTTCTGCCTGCAGTTTTCTCACTGGTCTGCCCTTCCTAAAAGGAAGGGAAGGCCGTGTCTAGGTATCCCAAGCCCCCCGGCCAAGCTGCCCAGCCGGCCTCCCAATTTATGGCCTGTAGTTATGCAGGGTTAATCCTGGAGTGACCCTAGGCTCACCTGTCCAGGTAAGGTAGATCACCAGGTGAGGAAAAGGGGTGTGGGAGGTTATATGAAGGCAGGGATAATTGTTATAAAGAGAAGGCAGGATTCATTTTAACTAAC
Source organism: Podarcis pityusensis (assembly GCF_964106645.2). Classification (NCBI taxonomy): domain Eukaryota; kingdom Metazoa; phylum Chordata; class Lepidosauria; order Squamata; family Lacertidae; genus Podarcis; species Podarcis pityusensis. Next base: position 38,390,258 of record NC_138033.1, read on the forward strand.
TCTGTAATCCTGATAATTTCCAAGAGAGAGCCCAATCACATTAGTGAGATAGGGTAGAACAGCACACTGCCCACGAGTGGAAAATATCTCTCCTTTATTACTTGGCAAGTTGCACAGCTAAGTTCTGCTGCAGTAAACAGGTTCTAGCCTAGGACTCATTGAAATGGGAAAGGAGACAAGCTAAAGCTGAACTTGCCCAGTTGGATTTATCTGATGTGTGGTGAATGCGGGGGCTAGGGGCCGGGTCCTTCCACTCTCCATCTCCCAAGCCAACACTGCTTCCAGGAGGGTGCTGTTGGGGAAGGAAGAAAACCCCCATGGATGCTAAAAGTTTTAAGACAACTTTCACACACACAGAGAATAGTCCCCCCAAAGTGCTCCCAAATATAAAGCCCTCTCACTTGAAATATTTTCCCACACTCTTGGTTCTCTCTTTGGTAACACCCCTGAATAATTTTAGTCCTCTGTTCCAATTCTGTATGGGAATAATAAATGCTGTACTGACCTATGCAGGTGTTATGTACTGAGTTGAATAGGATCCAAACTGCAGCAGTCTGATTGGTCCTAGAACAATGCAGCAGTATGATTGGTTGGCAGGAACCACCCAATCATGCTCCAGATATAAGTGAATCCACAACCTGATTGGCTTACAGTAGAATTCCAGAATTAGCCAATCATGTGCAGCCCATTGTGTAAATAATGTATATAAAGCAGATACTTTGAGGGGACTTTCATTCATTCCTCCTTACCACTATGAGCTGAATAAAGAGCATGAAATCACTTTGCGACTCTGAGTATATTTCAGCAGGGCTGTTGAAAGGATTTCTGAGATAATGTATGTGAAAGCTCTATGAATGTATTTTGTTTTTTCCTGTCTCATGCCTGACACTGGGGATTTGGGGATGGCACAATTATTTGTCTTTAATTTAAAGAGGAGAAATGATTTTGGAATGATCATGTCACAGGCATTTTGATTTTATTTTTTAAAAAATTGTTTTGTGTTGCTTGGTGCTGATTTTTATCCTTTCCTTTCTGTGCTTGCTCTGCTTGGTTGCTTCATGTCAGTCAGTCTTTAGGATTCACAGCAGAAACCTATGCATACTTACTCAGAAGTCCATTTCACTATGTTCAGTTGGGCTTACTCACAGGTAAGTGTGCATAGGATTGCAGACTTAGCTGCATTCCCAGGGTCTCGGTAATCTCAAGATTGAGTATTGGATGTACCTTATCTCTGTCTGTACATATGTTAATGTGTGTACACTGCAAAGCATCAGCAATGCAAAGGTGGTCATTTTGCATACTAAGCTACAATGGCTGGTTTTGAACCATATATTGTAAGACAAATGTTTTTTCCGACTATAGCTATTACAAATTTTATTTCATTTCATTTATCTGTTTGAGATAAAGGTATTGTACATTATCCCTTCCCTTGCACATTTTTTCCTCACAACAATCTGGTGACGTGGGTTAGGTTGAGAGGTTGCAAGTGGCTCAAAGTGACCTTGTGAACTTTACAAAGAAGCTGGAATTTGAACCTGATACCTGAGTGTGTTGCTGTGTGCAATGGGTAGGCAGGGAGGGGAAAATGCTGAGTTTGCACAATGTTCCTTGATGTTTGAACTGGAATGCTAAAAGCAGGTAAACTCAAGTTCCAGCGGGAACAAAACACTACAACTTGATTTTTGTGGACTTCATTGTGTGTGGACTGCAGAGTTGTGTTTAAAAGTCCAGAGCCTCCAAGTGTCCCTATTTTCCAGGGACGTCCCTGATTTAGAGAAGCCGTTCCGGTTTCTGATTTGATCCCGGAATGCCCCACTTTTCCTTAGGATGTTCCTGTTTTCATTGGATAAATGTTGGAGGGTATGGAGTTATCCAACCCCCAAGCCGTCTGAAGACAATCCTGTATAGGGAAGTATTTTTTAAAAGTTTAATATTTTATTATGTTTTTATATATGTTTAAAGCTGCCCAGAGTGGCTGGGGCAATCCAGTAAGACGTGTGAGCTATAAATAGTAAAATTATCATTATGGAATGGGGCATCCCTATTTTCATTGGAGAAATGTTGGAGGGTATGAAAGTCTGGTTTTGTACTTTTTTTCAGATAAAACCAAATTTCTTCCACACCATCACCTTTGTGGGGGTAGGGATGGGATGCCAATTCAAGGTTCACCTCAGGTGCCAAAATCTCTTGGGCCAGCACTGTTCCAAAGCATTACTGCTTCCGATTGTGAAGTTAAAGTATAGCAACCATTGCTAGTAGCCATTAATAGCCTTCTCCTTCGTTGTCTGATAATCTTTTAAAGCCATACAAATAGTTAATATACTGCGGTGTCCAGACCAGACTAGGGCACAGGTGTCCAGGGTTCAAACCGCCTCTTGGCTATAAAGCTCAATGGGTGACCTTGGACCAGGTTTCGAGCTCTCAGCCTAGCCTACCTCTTGTGAGGATAATTTAGTTCTTGTGAGGATAATTTAGAGAGGGGAATTGCACCTTGTACACCACTTTGTGTTCCTCAGAGAAAAGGTTGAGGTTTCATGTGATAATACAGTAAAACACCAAGAAATGCCTCTAGGAGCACAAGCATGTTTTTAAAAAGATGCCTTGAGGTGGCGAATGTGGGTGAGCTCCCAGGCAGATAAAGGAGGTAGTTCCAGAATACAATGAAGCCCACAAACTCCAACATTTAAAATAACATCCAAACCACTGGAACTGATAAAATACAATGACCAAACGATGGACCACTAGCCATTCAACACCTGGGCAAACAGGTGAGTTTTAGGAGGTGCCAGAAACTGGACCAGAGTCATGTCCTGCCTTATTTCCTTCATTTCGCCAAAGGGGTGCAAAGTTGGGAGGATTTGGGGGAACTCTAAGGGGAGCCTAGATGCAGCTGCCTAAGCCTCCTGCTTGAGGGTAAATGCAGGGGTGGGTCAGGGGCTTGGCAGCCGCCTGAAGTTGCCAAGTGGTGACATGGGCCTGGCAGAGAGAGCATGCCTGGAGCCCGGAGCCCACTGGGTCCAGTCCTTGGCCAGGCTCCTTGAAATGTGTGGCTGATGGGCATCTAATCTGCAAGGAGGATGGAGAAGGAAGAGGTCCTGGCTTGCATTTGGAGAGCTTCCTCTTATTTCTTTGTTACTCTTTCTCTTCCCACATCTACAATATTCACTGCTGGCTGAGGTCATGAAAGCTGTAATACAGCTCTTCCTGGGAGGCTCCTCAGGTGGGTGAATGGGACAGACACCCCCCCCTTTTGCGGTGGCTGCCCTCCTGCTGTGAATCCTTGCAAAAGAGAAATATCCAGTTGCATAGATAGAAAGTGAATATTGGCAGAGAAAATATTGGATAGAAAGTGAATATTGGCAGGAGCCAACATGAAATCTTTTCTATAGGTGAAACTCGAAAAATAAAATAAAAGCTGAATGGAGGGCTCCAACTCCTTTTAAAAGTTCCAATAGGAAAGGAATAAAAGATGACAAAGGAGGACCCTGGAGGTTAAATTACCCTTGCCTTGATGAACATTGCTGCTAAAGAAATTACGGGCGTGCAGCTGGTGAAAAAATGGCAGGGAGGAAGAGACTTTGTTTCTTTTTTCTCTTATACTTTACTAAAGGACCACAACTTACCTGCCACTAGAGAGAGGAAATAAATTTAAGCACAGGGTGTTAGAACTGATGGCATTATGTCAGAAGGAATACGTAATTCTGGAACTGCATTGGAAAGAAACTGTCTGGGTGAAGGAGGAGGAGGGGAAGGGGCTGTGTTTATGCTTTTCTGTTTCAATAAGGGATTTACTCACCTCCTCCCAGAACAATAAAGAATTCAAAATAAAGGCCACAGGTTTGAGCAGGTAGAGGTGATAGCGTTCTTGAAAACAAGAAAGTCTTGGACTTGGTTTGAAAGGGAAAACTGAAAATCAGCAGAGCAATGTAGATTGGGGGGGGGGCTAACTCAGTGTTTTGAAGGAAGTTTGGTTTAACCCCCCCCCAACTCCCCCATGCGGGCTGGTTTCATTGACACTGTTTGCAGGAGGAGAATGCTTTCTGTTCATTCTGCCAGATGGTTGTCCTTGGAAATAATGGATGGTGAAGTGCAAATGCTGTGGTAAAAATATGGATTTCGACAACAACATAGTTCTGGAGAAGAAATGGCGAAAGGAGAACAATGATGGAAACAATGCATCCAGATTTACATACAAGCAAGATGAAAAGAAAGAAAGAATACAGAGACAACAAGTAATGATTTAAGGTAGAGTGGCAAGGGGCAGAGTAACCTCATTTGTTTTGTTTTATTCTGTTTGGGTTTTTTTAAAGGAATTGACAAATAGACAGCTGAGGGAGATGGGGTAAGGGAGGACAAAAATGTAAATTAAAAATAATTTTGGATTTAAGATTAGATTCCATCAGAAATGGAATGTGAATTGAAATTGTTATGGTAAAATCTGGGTGCGAGGCTGCTCTGCCACCCAGCTCGTCGGACTAAGTCCGCGGGTCCCTGCGGAGGAAAATGAGCTCAGCCGGAAACAGGAGCAAGCTGCAGAAGATCCAAGTTTATTGCGCAACAGGTTCAAGGCGAGATTGAACAGCGAGGAAGGGGTGACATGAACTTTTAAAACTTCCCTCCATGTCCCAGAATACAGTGCAAAATACATCACGGTTACATCATGAATACATTAGGAATAGGTTGGGTTACACAGATTACATCATGAATACATTAAGAAGAGGTTGGGTTACACAGGATTAACATAAGGAGGAGGGAGGGGGGAATATGCAGAGCTGGAGATATGCGCAGATAAGTACATCCTGAGTACCAGTGATGAGAAGACAATGGTCCAAGTATGCATAGTCTGCCACCTGGCATTGCCCGGAGGAAAGGCTTGGCAGAGTGATTTGACAGGATTAGGGTCTTCCTGAGAGTACGTGACACCTCGCTTGAGGGATTATGGAGGACAGGGGAGGTGTCATGGAGTCCTAGAGAAACTGAGCCGATTGGCACCAAAAGCAAGAAAATCGGTGTTACGGTTGATTTTCTATGAATTTTATAGATTTTAGTCCCTTTTGACATTGACAATTGGACTCGGAAATAAATGGATATATTGTAGCAAAGAAGAAGGTGAAGAAGACATGCCCCACCTTCCGTATCAAAATAAATAATGTAATATTAAAGCAGTAAATAGGGGACAGAAGGAGCACATTGACGATGGAGAGTGGGAGGTCAACTTAATGGAAAAAATGTTTTAAATCTGATGTAATTAGGTACTGATTTGTAAAAAATTTGGAAAATTAATAAAAAAAAAATTTGGAAAAAAAGAGTTCTATTTCCCAAAGAAATCCATTCCCCAAAGGCGTAATACAAAGGTCATATTATATCACAAAAAGAGGAAATTTGAGCCCCTGACCTGTCAAAGTGTCTCTTTCACCTCTGGGGCCAACATGAGTGTATCTCTTTGCTATTACAATTAGTGTCTGTTCACATATTTATGAGTAGAAAGCCCTCTTTAGGTCTTTTGTTAGGTCTAGTATTGCCCATTGGCAGTTTGCTGGAAAGGTCAAGTATGTGCTGTCACACTCAGGGGATTGTGGCTGCCCCTTATCTGACCACCACAGCCACTCAGGACTACTTTGTATATGTCCCTGGGATCCTTGTTTTGGCTTTCATTTACAATCAAACCATTTTATTCAAACATTTACAGTGTTTCTCATTCCTAAAAGAGAGTTTATAGGCCTTAATTAATAACATTATTAATTATGTGGGGGGTTACTGGGATGGGTTATTGGTTTATATTTTGTTCCTGTTGTCATTCATTTTGTGGTTTTATATTGCATTTTTATGTAGTCAGTGCCCTGAGATCTGTGGATTAAGGGTAGTATACACCTTTAAGAAATACATTTAATAATACTAACTTCCACAAGGTGCGTGTCTCTGCTTTTCCCCATGCTGTTTGATGGATGAGATATCGGCAAGCTGTTCTGCAGAGCTGAGCCTGCTACTTACACCGTTTTTCCTATAGAGGCTGCTGTTTCCTACGGGGATTTAAAATTTAAAGGACAACTGGCATTTTATCAGTAGCGCTTTCTTTCATAGTATGGGACTGTTTGTGCTTCTGTATCCTTGTAAACATGCACTTATCCACATGTGTTATATTCATGACACAGGGTTAATGAATGCCTGCCTTAATCATTCTATGGCTTGGATTGCTGTAAACAGTTTCAATGAGTGTGTGTGTGTGTGTGTGTGTGTGCGCGCGCGCACGCACGCATGTGTATGAGACAATGCAGTATAAAAATAATTTTATGAATGAATGAAGTGTCCCTCTCTTTTTCTCTCCCTTTCAGCCCACAGAGTGCCTGGAAGACCCTGAGGGCAAGCAGGTCCTCCCAACACCCTCTCCTTCCCAGGTCCCCCCACAAGGGAAGGTGGCAGCTAACACCAAAGCCCCCCAGAGGAGAAGAGGGCAGCTTCCACCAGGAGCACCCCCACAAGAGAAGGAGCAGCTCTCATATCACCTCAATAGAAAGGGCAGCCCCCAAACCTTCCTCAAACCAAGATAAGGGAGCAGCCTGCTCCCACTCCCTCCAACCCAAGATAGGGGGCAGCTCCCACCCTTTCTGCAGGAGAAGTGGCCACCCCACCCAACCCTTCCAAACCTTTCTTATCCCAAGAGTGGGGCAGCACCACCCCAGTCTGTCTGTGAGCACTTAGAAAAGGATGCTGTGATTACTAAGACCCAGGATGGGTTTCTCAAAGACAAGTCATGCCAGACAAATCTTGTTTCTTTTTTTGACGGAGTTACAAGCTTGGTGGATCAGGGGAATGCTGTGGACGTAGTGTATCTTGATTTCAGTCTATCTTAGTTCCTCCCTGGCAGGGCCTTGCATATTGAGGAGCATTCCTTCACATTAGCTGCCACCTGCCTAAGCCCAACTTGGCCACTTCACCTACTGCCTGTGGGAAGGAGGCTGATGGAACACTAGCAGCATACCAGCCTCACTCCTGAGTCTCCCAACTGTGCATCTCTGCCAGAGGTCTGAGCTGCTGCCTGCAGGCAACACAGCCTTCTCTACCCCTCCTCAGGTGGCGTGGAGGAGGGGGCCTTTCCACAGTCAGCCCCAGGCCACTCAGCTCCTATACATGGAAATTGGGGGGGACGGGACACTGGCCTCTGACAGCAAATGCTTTGGGAGCTGACTCTACAGGCAAGTCTGCTGTTTTACCCTATTTATTTATTTATTTATTTATTTATTTATTGATTGAATTTCTATGCCATTCTTCCTCTGAGGATCTCAGGACAGTTTACAATATAAAAACACAAAAATACATAACATAAATACATAATAAAATGGCAAACGTTTGTTAAAATTAGCTGTAAAAGCTAATTTTTAAGAGAACACACTGCCAAACATTTGTGATATGTTAAATTCCCAGTCAGCTGGGGCAGCCCCTGTTTTGCACCTGGGGTCAGGCCTTTGCAGGGACTAATTCTGAAAGGGTGTGAGGGAATTAGTTCTTTCTGTATTTAGATTTGCTGTTGAAATTGCACTTCAACGCAGACAGAAAAAACAGCTTATGGCTGTGCTTTAGGGCAAAACCTGATCCAAAACCATGACAGTTTAAAATTACACGGTGGAATGACCTGCAATGGCAGAAGTGAAAGCAGCTTGTTGTTGCTATTTATTGCGGCAGCTTAATGCCGCCGCCCCCCTCCCGCAGATCCGCTGAGCAGCGCCTGGGTCTAATCCCCGCCAGCCGACCCTTCCAGCCTTGGCAAGGAAGGCACCAGAGAGCGCAGGCGCACTGAGGCAATGCAGAAGAGATCTGGACCATTACCTGCCCTGTCCCAGGCAGACAGAAGAAGCAAGCCTTTGTGCCCTCCGCGCCCGCTTGAAGAAAGCCGAGTTGATTAAGCGCCTGGGTTTCAATGGGTCAGTGGATTAAACGGCCTATTTATCTATTCATTTAAAATGTTTAAAGTTGGCGCATCACCCCTGAACACATTTTATTTTTTAAAAAATACCCAGCCATGAAACGCTCCCAAAAAGGAAAGAAGCGAAACGAGGCGTTGGAGTGGGAGGAAGACGGACGGGGCCCCGGGACACTCCACCCCACCCCACCCACCCCACGGGCCGGCAGCTGCTGGGAGTCAAAGGCGCATCGATGCCATCAGGTGATGCGCGCAATTGGAGAGGGCTTTCGGGTCCCCGGGGAGGGGCAGAGCGCGCTTACCCGCCCCTTGCGACACACCCAAGGCTTTCCCCCAAGCGCTGCCCTGGGCGGCCCTCCAAGGGCTTCCCGCAGTCTCGAGGGGAGGGGAGAGGGCAGCGCCTGCAGCCCCAGCCCGGTTCGGCTTCCGAAGGGCGGCGGACTCCTCCTGGTCCGGAGCGGGAGCCGCGCTGGCGCCGCCGCTTCTTCGGGGGTCGCTGGAGCCCGCCTGCCCGGGGAGGGGTCTGGCTGCGCGGGCGCGCCTCCCTCCGCAGCGCCACTGAGCATGCTCGGAGCCCTTGTCTGTCGGTCTGTCTCTCCCCACCCCCGTCGCCGTCCGCCCCGCAGACCCTCCCGCGCTTCCTCCGCCGCACCGACCAAGCGGGCCGAGGAGGAGGAGGAGGAGGGAGCGCAGCCGGGTAGGTACCGGGGCGGCTACGGTGAGGTGGAGGAAGGGAACCCCCGGCGGGCGGGATCTCTGGCGACGGGGCGGGGTTCCCAAGGACAAAAGGCGGCTCGGGAGCTCGCTTTCCTTGGATAGCTGCGGGCCCACAAAGAGATCCCCTGCAAAAAAGTCCCGGGGAGCCTCAGAGGGACGAACCCTCCGCTGATCCTAACAACAGCCCTGCGAGAAGGGTCGGGCGCAGACAGAGCAGCTGGCCCAAGTCTACCTAGCGACCCACGTGCCTATTGCTGAGCAAGGCGTCTGAACCCGGTTTCTCTCCCCCCGGACCCCCGTCTGACTCTCGGGGCCTTGCTGAAATCCTGATCATGAGGATCTCCCCAAAAGCAGCTTCAGCTCCGGGGTGTCGCAGGGCTTTTGTTTCTGCGTGGGGTCTTCCTGCAGGTGCTGCTATCCAGCTGCGGAGAATGTGTGGGAAGCCCAACCTCCAGGATCTATTGTGTGATGGGGGAGAGCGTGAAATCTCGTGGTCCTGCCTGGTAGACGGGAGGCTGACGGTGGATTCAGGGATCCCTCAGGCATGGAAACCTCACTAACAGTAGCCTCAAGGACCCTTGGTTTACATGCTCTTTCGCACCTGGCACAGAGAATAAGGTCTGGCCTCCCCCAAATCATAGACTAAGTCCTGACCACCTTGCCTGCCTGTCTCCTTGGAGATGCTCCAGCAGCTGTCCCAGCCCAAAGTGCTCCTTTTGGGGCACCCTCCAATCACCTTCTCCCTCCCCCCCTTGGAGATGAGGAGCCCTGGATTCCTGCTGAGATGCAAGGACAAGCAAACATCAGCTTGCTTATTTGCTCTGCCATAAATAAGGGGAGCAGATTTGGCAAGAGCCACCTTTACCTTTGGGTCATGCTGGGCAAACCTGCGCCTGTTGAGCCCCTGCAATTCCTGTGGTCCCCAGGCCATTCACAGAGCTGATGGGGCTCCGCCTGGGTGGGGCAGCTTCCCTTCCCTTGCTCCTAGGATGCTTCCTACATACAAATGCATTCCTAGACTCCTTGTGCCGTTGGCAAGGAACTGAATCGACATCTCCTCCCTGGTTCCTACTCCCTTGCTTGAAGGTAGTAATGCTTGAAGGTAGACTCTTCCTTCAGTTGTGGAATTGCACAGATGATGCAAGTGGTGTGAGTTTGCTGTGCTGTGCTGGGGTTTCCACTAGTCCTCCTGCCCCCCCCCTTCCCTGCTTGCCTACTGTCCATTATGATGACATAAGAATCTCCTCTCTGGATCAGGCCAAGGCCTGCCCCAGCCAGTATTCTGTCTCCCAGAGCAGCCAGCCAGCCAGCCAAGTCTGCCTTTGAGAAGCTCAGGAGCAGCTAGCCCCTAAGATCTGAGGTATATTGCTCATGGACATGGAGACTCAGTCCTTAGCTGTCCTGTTGAATAGTGGCTACTAGACCTGCCATTCTGCCCTTTGACTTCACCCCTTGTCAGCCAGCTCTTTAAAGGTCCCTCTGGCTAGCCAGGTGCTCCTGGGAACCAGGGCTCAGAGATCCATTTTTGCTTTTTGTGATGGGAATCCCTTAAATCAGTTCCCTGTTGCATGCAGAAATCCTTCCTCTTTCTCTCTACCATGGCCAAACATGCTCAGGGTGGGTGGCGGCAGGCTCAGGGGCAGAGCACACAGTTGCCTTTCAGAAGGACCCTAGAAGCATCTTCAGATGGGAAGTATTAATGGATCCTGACAGCTAAGGGTTGTAGCCAGTGTTAGTTCTACTCTGAGTAGAGCTTAGGGGGGGGAAGCCCAAAGCCAGGGCGAAACTTAGAGCCCATTTTTAGTGCCAATAACCTGGCCATAGAACATGCAAAGTAGTCACTACAAGGGTGACTGAACACACACTGAGAGTCTCCTCCTGCCCCTCCTCACTGAGTAATGACAGCCAAGCTTAGCACATCAGACTTTAGAAAGGACCTGTGGTCCCTCTTCATGTTTTCAGATAATGCGAAGCCTGTGGGGGTGCTTATTGGGTCACCAACCAGAGCTGCCTCTTGCGAGGAGAACAGGCAAAAGGAGAGATGTTGCTGTTGTCAGCAGCAACAGCAGTATCCTTCCGCCCCGCAGCTCATGAAGTACGTGAGAGCAGACTTGCTGGCTCAGGTCGATGGTAGACATTCTAGCCTGGTATCCTGTCTTTACAGTGGCCAACCAGATGCCCCAAAGGGAAGAAACCCACAAGCAGGACCTGAGCACAATATCAGCACTCTCCCCTTCTGCAGTATTGAGAGGCATTACTGAGTCTGTCCAGGGAGGCAGGGCAGAGCCGTTGTGGCTGTTGGCAGCCTTCTCCTGAATGAATCTGTCCAATCCTTTTTTTTAAACCATTGAAGTTGGTGGCTGTTGCTGTGGGAGTGAGTTCCATCATTTAGCCATGTTCTGCCTGAAGAAGTCCTTTCTTCTGACCGTCCGGAATCTTCCAACATTCAGCTTCATTGGAAGCCCATGGGGTCTAGTCTTATGAGAGAAGGAGGAAAGCTTTTCTCTGTCCGCTCTCAATGCCTTGCCTCATTCTAGAAGCTTTGACCATGTCACTTCTTTTCCATCTTCTCGCTAAACTAAAAAGCCCCAGATGTGGCAAACTATCCTCATAGCGGAGTCACTCCATTCCATTATAATTTTGGATGCCCTTTTCAAATTTCAAAATATTCTTTTTGAAATGAGGTAGCCAGAACTGGACACATTCTTCCATATGAAGTTGCAACATAGGTTTGTATAATGGCACTACAATATTAGCAGCTTTATTTTCAGTTTCTTTCCTAATGATCCCTAGCATGAAATTTGTGTTTTTCACAGCTGCTGCACACTAGGTCAACATGCTCACTGAGCTATCTGTTATGACCCCAAGGTCTCATTTCTGGCAAAACACCACCAGTTCAGACCCCATGAGTGCACCTGTGAAATTAACAGTCTTTTTGCCCCAACTTTCATCACTTTACACTTGCTTTCATTTGCATTTGCATTTGCTGTTTTACAGCCCATTCATTCAGTTTGCAGAGGTCCTTGCGGAGCTCTTCAAATTCTCTTTTTGCTTTAATGACTCTGATCAAACTTAGCTACCCATTTTTTTGTGGAGAAGGGAATCTTAGCCTGAAGCCTGTGCCTCCTTTTCTTTGCTGCCAGGGCTTCCTCCGAGCGAAGAATCCTCCGAGCTGGCCTGATGACACCCCCTCAGAGGGCTGCCCCCAAACAAGATGGTGCTGGACTCGGGTCGGCAGTCCTTTCGGCGGCGGGAACAGCAGCCTGATGTCTTTGGTGCTGGCCTGCAGCAGCGGAGAAGCGGGAAGAAGGAGGCCTCTCGTCCCTATGAGGGGCTGCGGGTGCCTCCCTTCTTCTCTCCTTCCCTTTCTCTGGATTCAGACTCCTCCAGCCCGGGCCAGCGGGTGCCCCCCAAGACCAAGTGCCTCCAGAACCCAGAGCCCCAAGTGCCGCCCCCCGTGGGCCTCTGCCCTGCCTTCCAGAATCCCTGCAGCTGGATGCGCCGGAGTGAGAGCATCTGCGCAGTGAACCGGAGGGACCGCGCGCGGGGGCAGATCCGCAGTGCCGCCTCCCTGCCTCACCTCCCCAAAGCCAAGGCGGAGAGGTGCATCGGGGCCAAGAGGAAAAGTCCCTGCCTGCTGGTGGCCCTGCGGCCGGTGAACGTTGACAAAGAGAGGGAGAAGTTCTTTGGGGCCTGCTACGCCTACAACCCCCAGTTTGAATACGCAGAGCCTGTCCCTGAAGCCGTGTTGGAGAAATACAAAGAGGCCTCTGGGCAGTTTATTTCACAGGTAAGAAATGTTCCCCCTGCTCCCTCTGCCTTTGCCATTTTCTTCCAAATGGCTGTTCCTCCCTCCACAACCCTTTCCCTCTGCTCTGCTGCGAGGAGACTGAGCCAGCAAGTCTCTGCCTCCCAGAGGCAGGAAAGATGCTTTGGGTCTCAGCAGCAGGAGCGCAGCTGCACCCATCCTGGCATTATACTGTGTGCACCAGTAATCCTCACAATAACCCTGTAAGGAGCAGGGGGGCAAAATGTTTTGCAGAATCTAGAGGCTCACCTACTTTTCTAGATTCTAGTTTGGCAAGGGGGTCCAACGAAACTGAGTCAGGCTACTGGAGGGAGAGAGCCTGCTCTGATCCTGGCACACATGAGCACATGCCCCACTCCCCCAACATCCAGGCAGTGTTTTACTGTGGGAGGCCAGGACTCAGGGATCTAAGAGGGTGAAGTTTGAAACTTGGAAATCAGATGCTTCTTTCAGCAGCCCAGGTGCTAGGACCAGTGGCAAGCAGCAGGGGTGACTGGACTCTCGTACCTTTGCACATTGGGTCAGGATCATTGCCTCCATATTGCAGACTGGAGGGCTGAGACTAAGGGAATGGTGGCAGTTTGAACTGGGTCTTCTGTTCACAGCTGGTGCTACCCTGTTTTGGGCTGAGCAAACTTTCTACTTCTTCTTTCTGTGGTGGTGTTAGAACTTTAGAGTCCTCTTGTTAATTCTCACAACAGTCCTCTGAGGGAAGTTGTCCACAGTCGTCTTTTGCAGAGGGGAGCTGAAAGACATTTGCCAGGCTAGAATAAAACTTGACCAGCTTGTTCAGTTGCCAGACTTTGAGGAATCACAGAGGCTTGCTGCCTCTGGTTAGCCAGGTCTGCCTGCTGTGGAGCAACATGGTCTCAGTTCTCTGTGTTGATGGCTGGGCTGCTTAGGGCTTCCTAGCTGAGGCAGAGGAAGGGGTGATCTCATGATGGCAACCACCTGTCCTTCATGCTCTTCAGTCTGTCTATTTGGTCTACAGGTCATAAATATCCAAGATTGTTTCTGGTTATCCAGGGAAATACATAATGGAGAAAAAGGCAAAGCACATGCATACAAATTGTGCCTTTTAAAATATGCCACAGGAACAATGGAATTACTAATGGACAGACACCTATTATTCAACTTGCTTTAGTTTTAATTCCTACGAAGTTAAAAAGTAGAATGAATCCAGGTTGCCAGCATCTGAAGGACACCTTCAACTAGCTTGCGTTGGACCTCCTTTAACATTATGCATTAATCTTGAATATATCAGGTGTACTCTCTTCAGGTGTGGGTGGGGAGTTCTTTCTTTTTATCTGGTAGCCAAAAACATTTTTTAAATTTTATTTTAAATAGAAAAAGCAGACAGTTGTGGGTTGAAACTCACTTGCTGTGTGTGTTTCAGGCTATTGGAATCATTGATGCTGTGCTGGAGAAATATAGCACCTACGAGAACTTTGAGGCATCCAATGGAGGGAAGTTGCTCAGTAAATGCCAGATCTGGTCCATTGTCAGGAAGTACATGCAGAAGGAAGGCTGCTCTGGAGAGGTGAGTCCAGTGCTGGCAAAAGACCTTCTGCATGATCCCAGGGAGGCACCCTGACAGCCTTTTGCGCAGTGCCCTTGGAAACCCCAAAATCCTTCCTGCCCCAGGCAGTAATTGCTTGGGGTTGCATCCAGCTGGGATGGTGAGGGTAGGAAGCCGCATCTGGGACTAGCCCTGGACTCTCCCCTGGAGACTGCATGGACTGACTGGAGTCCTGCCAGGAAGGGAAGCTGCATGGGAGCTCTGCGCTGCTCCTTGCCTGACCTACCTCCCAAGAGCTGTGCTGGGTTTCCTAAGCAGGCTCAGAATCTTGGGGGATAAATGCTGGGATGGTCTTGGTTGTCACATGCATGGATGGATGGATGGCCTGTGGTTTCCCTCTTCTGTTTCAAAGCTCCTTCTCCATTCTGGGCCCTGTGATGGGAACTCCCTCACAGCTCAATTCAGAGTGTAAATACAGGCCCTGCTCCCCAATCTTCTTCTAGGTGGTGGTTCAGCTGACCGAGGACCTGCTGTCTCAGGCAGTGATGATGGTGGAAAACAGCCGCCCAACATTAGCCATCAACCTTTCTGGGGCTCGTCAGAACTGGCTGGAGGGCATGTTGCGCCATGAAATAGGTCAGGATCCGTGAAGGAGCAAAGTTCCGGGACATTCCCCAACCCTCTGTGCCCTGGAAGGGCATTAAAGGAGCACAGGGTGGGAGGAGAGTGGAGAATTGTCTGCCAGGAGTTGGGACATCAGTATTTCTTCCAAGGGAAGGATGTACCAGCTGGACTACCCAGCCCTGAACTCTGGTTGGTTTGCGGAGAGGGTTAATAATTCTGTTCGGTGCCACAGAGACCTAGAACTCTGAAGAGCAGGAGGGTCTGGGTGCTGACTGGCAGGGGCCTAGTTGTCAAATGCTGTCTGGCTGTGAAAATCAAGGGAAGGCTCATGTCTAATACAAGTTCCATTATGATACCACTGCTATATCCGAACAGATTTCAGCCTCCTCAGACTGAAAGAAGCTGCTTAATAATAAGTCGGGCTTTATCTAGTTTAATGAACTATCAGGGACTGTGCTGAGGATGAATGGTGGAAGCCACCACCTCCACCTGCTCCTGCTCCTGAATCTTCCCAGGAGCAGGAGGACAGCTAGATTTGGAACAGTGGTTTGCAGAGGGGCATAGTTCAGAAGGCAGAAGCTGGGAAATACTGTATGGGGAACAGCTAGGAGAAGAAACACTGGAAGAGAGAGGGTTAACAGATTCACAGTCTCTGGACAGCATTCCTCTAGACAGCATTCCTCCGCCCAGCCCAAGGTCGAAAAGAGCTCAGAAAGTCTCAGAACAGAAAGCTCAGAGGGCACAAGCTCAGATTACAAGACGTTGGAGTGATGTCGATTAATAGGGATGGAGAGGGTGTGACCCTTAATTAGGAGCACCGCCATTCTGGGTTGACACTTTCTTTTGTCCTTCGCTGTGTTTATTAAAGAGAATAACTGGTAAGAATTCATTTTGTTTGATCTCCTCATTTATGGCCACGGGGGAGGAAGCTGATTCCCTGAAGCCTGACATAACACATTTTTAAGTGATTCATTTCATGGTTTTCAACTTTTCCAATTTTTAAGGCTTTCTGATTTTTTGAGTTGTCATCCGATGCCATAAAGGCATCAGCAGATGGGCAGGGAGTGATCCTACCCACCTGATAGACCCACTTCCCTACCCCTGGACGTGCAGCCTAAAACCCAGGACGTGAGTCCTCTTTTGCACTGCGATTCATTGACCCAGTGAAGGACTGGGAAGTGGGGTGGGGGGCAAGCTGAGGCATGCCAGTTGTGAAGGAGGAGTAATGATGGAGAAATGCCTCTCCTCTGCCTTAGGCACCCACTACATCCGCGGGGTCAACAATGCCCACCAGCCGTGGCACAGCTCAGAAGGCCGCCAGCACTACGGCCTGAAGCCGGCGAATCCCACTGAGGAAGGCCTGGCCAGCCTGCACAGCGTCCTCTTCCGCAAGCAGCCCTTCCTGTGGAGGGCAGCCCTTCTCTACTACACTGTCTACCGGGCCAGCCACATGTCCTTCTGCGAGCTCTTCCATGACCTGGAGCGCTACGTGCAGGACCCTGGGGTGCGCTGGGAATACTGTGTGCGGGCCAAGAGAGGCCAGACAGACACTTCCGAGCCAGGTAAGGGCCTTCGCATGGCATGAGGATGCTCAGTATTGGAGAGATGCAAATGTTCCCAGCCCTCAGGGTTCTGGAGGTTGGCCACTTGAGCATCATTTGCTAAAATTCCTCTCTGATTTAGGACTCCTTTGCTCAGTCCCCACCCTCCCACCATCACAAGAAGATGGCTGGCTGGGGGATGGTGTATAGGTGACCTGCAAAGGACAGCTCTGCTCTTGGGCACTGATGTGCAGCAGGGCTGGTGCTGGGGGCTCTCCTGATTGATGGTGCCCTTCAGAATTAGATTCTGATACCCTGCAGAACACTAAAAAAAAAGAAATCTCCAAAAGCACAAGATGACTTCCTGCAAACCTCCACCCTTCCAGCCCTCAGGAAGTTCCCTGATTTTGGCAGTATTTGAATTTCTTGCCAGTATTTGGACGTCATTTTGAAAAGTGTCCTGCTTATGCTGGATGTGTCAGTGGTTTTTCTCTTTCAGGGTGTTTCAGTAAAGATCAAGTGTACCTGGATGGAATTCTCCGGATCCTGAGACATCGACAAACCATCAACTTCCAGCTGCTGGCTGCCCTGGGGAAGGTAACAGCTCTGCCTGCTCTGTGGTCTTCCCCCACTCCCCATGTGTGTGTATTGTGGGGGGTAGGTACCTTCACCTCCTCCATCTCATAGCCAAGAGGGCTTTCTTTGGCTTGGCTTCTGATGTTTGCTCCAGTTGGAGGCAGGTGGATAGAGCAGGAAGTGACCAAGAAGGGAGGGAGGACAGCACAGTCCTCTAACAGTCCTCAGCTAAGAAAACCCGATTTTTCCATCCAAGTGAGGCCCTCCAATTCATCTTTATCTTCCTCCAAAGGGCATAGAATGTCTGTTCTCTCCCCGCTCCCCCTTTATCATTGTAACAGTCCTGTCTCAAAATGGCTGTTTTTAACTCATGAGGCACTAGGGAGTTCTGATTATGAATCTCCCACAATGCATCTGGTTTGGCCCTCAGTAGGAGTCTCCACCAGACTGGCTCTCAGGTGAGGTAAATTTGGTCTGTTACACAAAGCTCTCTGGTCTTGCAGTGATGATGATGTTTTTTGTACCTCACCCATCTGACTGGGTTGCCCCAGCCACTCTGGGTGGGTGGCTTCCAGCAAGAAGACTGAAACCTCATCTTCGAATGAGTTGCTAACTTTCAGTTGCTCTTTTTTTTATAAATAAATAAATTCAGGTCTCCTACGAAGATGTGAGTAATCTTCAGAAATACGGGGTGCTGGAGAAGGCTCGAATCCCTCACTTCATGCAGGATCTAGAGAGGTACATGCAGCAGCTCAACCACATTGTCACAACCAACTGTCTCAATGACGAGGAACTGGAACAGCTGCTGCCAGAATGAGCCGGCCTTTGAAGGGGAAGAGGGAGGGAGGGAGAGGGCTATGGCTCCTCCAGCCTTTGCTGCTGTCACCCGAGACAGGCTGTACTGTAATCATGAATAGGCCCTTTGGGGGTCTTCAAAGAAGTTGTTGTGTCAGATTGTGGTCCTGCTGAAAACAGTTTACTGGTTTACAGCCTACTATTTATTCTTTATTTATTGGGGTCTCTGGTTGAATATTAGGTGAATGAAGACTGGAATGAGGCAGTCTTCCAGCTATTCAAGGAGAAACCTTTGCAGGTGGTCTGCTGAGTGTTCCAATCTGGAGCCATTTAAAGTAATTTCAGGCTGGCAGTCATCACTTTTGACCCTGCTAAAACAACAAAGGCAATTCAAAGGGAGGTTGACTGTCCTGTGTTTGCGCAAGCCAGTGTGTTTGGTTCACCAATTCAACCATTTGACTGAGAGAGAGCAGGCGCAGAGGTCACCAGCCGCCGCAAGGACATGTCTTCCAAGGTTTGGCCGCCAAGAATTAGATTCAGAACCCATTTACGCAAAGTTAGAAAATGTCTTCAGGTGTGTTTCATATCCATCTCAGTCAGCTTGCAGCTTTTCAGAAAAACTTGCTTTGTTGCATCAGACAGAGATCTTTCTCTCTTGGCCAGCATCTTTTGCTTCCAACTCGGCAGATGCCATGGGAGCTCACAAGCCAGGCAATGAGCTGCACTCGACATCTCCTGAATTACTTTGAATGCAGCAGGACTCCACAGCCTTGAATGCAGGAAGCTGCTTTCTCGGAAGGACCTGCTGGTCCATGAGTAGACGCAAGTAGCTCCGTCTAGTCCTTTGACAAAAGTTTTTGTCCAGTGTAAGCAGTTGTCTGTAGTTGGCATGTGCAGTGTGACGGGTGCTCTGGGGTTGCTTCAGCTGTGTTTTTGACAACCAAACATGTTTGTGCCCAAGGATTTTGGGGGAGGTGCAGAGAGAGACCAGTGGCCACCCTGAGGCAGGAGGGAGGCAAGGAAGGGGTGTGTGGGAGGGCAGGTAGCTTTAGCTTAGAAAAGGAAGTGTTTGATAAGCAAGGGCAGGTCCTTTGTAAATGGAGCCAAGGACCTTGGTAGTGTTTCTCAAGCAAATAAAATGGGAGAATCTGAGGGAGCAAAGGTGCACAGGGGCCACCTTGGGTGTCAGGTCTGAAGCTGTTGCTTTAACAGTCTCTTCTGGCATTAAGTGATAATATAAATTCATATTAAAACAACCCCTTCCATCCTGCGATGCTACCTCAACTGGGGGGTGATGTTACCTGTGCTTCTACACTGTTTGTCAAAGCCATTTCCACTGCTGGGCTCCTTGGTGTAAAACGGATTTTGCTCCATTCAATAAAGACTCTCCTCTGCTTTTGTTGTGCTTAGCTGGGGAGGTTGGCAGAGATCTTCATGCACTGCCGAGCTCAAATCCTTGCTCAGACTGAAGTGGGAGGGTAACCTTTTTGCTCTCTGAATACTTTAGAAAGAAGTCACGTGTGCCCACCTCCCGCCTTGACTAATGAGAAGGGGCATCTCCCACCACACCCCATGCCATTTCCTTCACCAGCTTCTACTAGCCCTCCAGTAAGCAACCAACAGTCATGAACCTATGGATGGTACAACCCACCCCTTTCAATGTAAAGGGTCTTGGGCAATCCTGACCCCTGGTATCAAATCCTTCCTACCCATGTAGATTTCACCCACCAGGCTGCCTCTGCAACTGCCTCAATCTGAAGGCTAAACAGCAGCCATAGCCATCTCCATAAAATGTGGTAGGGTGTGTCAATGCAGTTGCAGAATGTCAGATACTGGCTATCTATCATGTGCCCTGTTTGCCAAGGCTCTGGAAAACACACCTGTCTATCTGTCCTCTTTCATAACTGACAAAATCTCCTTCCGAGTGCCCTCCCATTTCCTAAAAGATGGAAGCACATTTATAAAATAGGATTTTACTTGGTTGCAGGATTTTCTTCCACCTTGTTTTCTAAGCCACCCAAGAACAGTAAGTTTTGTCCGTGGGAATGTTTCTAAACCAGAAACATTCAGACCTTTATAAAATATTCAGCTTTGTAAGAGTGGTATTTTGATGTCCAGTCCTCAATTTATACTATATAAACATGTTCCTCAGTTTTCATGATTTACTTTTCAGATTCACGTGTGTTTCTAATCCAATACTTTTAGACAAGCTTAAGTAGGGTAAAGGGTATTGTCTTTATTTAAAAACAAAACAATCACAATTATTTTCTTCACATACAAGTACAAGAGCATCTCCTGCTTGTTCCCACCCCAACCTCACCCAGCATGCATTATCAGGGGCGCCCAGACAAACACTGATTCACCACTTCCAACAGGTGGTTGTTTTCCAAGGCAGCCGCCACTCTCTCTTTGTCAGCCAGTTGCTTGTTTACTGTGAAAAAGAACCCCACAAGAGGAGTTAGTGAAGACATCCATCCATCCATCCTCCTCTGCTGTATAGCTGAAGGGCTAGGACCCCACCAAAAAAATTCCAAGTGGTATTTGTACTCTTCCCTTCCAGCTTTGCTTCAAAACAAATATAGAAGGGAATGTAAGTGACCTATTCTGAGGGGTATTTTGTGGTGAATTTCAAACGTACCTGCATGCTCTGATGCATGTGTTCCAGGGGTTATGTGGACATCCACCTGGGAGGAAGAAAAGAAGAAGCATCATTTGTGTCACCAAATAATGTTCCCCCAGGTTGAACCAACTGGAGGAATAATAAAATTATACCTCGCTAATCCAATTTTACCTTAATTTAATTTGGTTGCTCTGTTACACACCATCACCAGTCCCCTCCCTTCCATTCTGTGTCTCATTGGTGAGGATGCGCTGTCACTTTGGCAGTTTCTTTGTTTCTAATTCCAACCCAAGAATTCTTCGAGTGGGATAAATACTTTGGCTGGGCAGATTGCCTTGACCAAAAGCTTTTGAATACCCCACCACTGGATATGAAGAAGCCACTAGGGAGCAGGAGTGGCTCAAACAACTGAAAGAAGGCATCTGATCAATGGCGGGGCTGGGGGGCAGCCAGGGACCCCTTTCTTTATTGCTTTGAAAAAACGGCACTTGGTTTCCAGCATGTCAAATTCAAAAAAGCAGCATGGGCTGCGTGGGATCCTGCAATTGTTAGCCTCAGGTGCTTTAATAGAAACAAAGGGGAGAAGGAAAGCCCACATATCCCTTTGATGCCTAGCCTGTCAAGTGCCAAGATGAGCAAGAACTTCTGAAACTGGGAGTCACTGGAAGCAAGTAAGAAGGAAATTCATGCTGCTTTCCAGGGTGCTGTAGCTGCTGCCTCTTGGAGCCAAGCAGTGGTCTCACAAACAGGAGCTACTCCCAAAGGACCAAGCCAGTTGTTTGTCTGGGGCCCTTTCCTAGGCCCTTTCTGGCACTGCTGGCTGTTTGAATTTATATCTGCCATCCCCACCCCATCCCCTGCAACACTTTCACAACACTCTAGAATGTCAAGTCAAAGCAGCACTTTGGAGTTCCCCTTGAAGGTTGCTGACCCAGGTCATTGTTTTGTCTCCCACATTTGTCTTGGTTTTCAATGCTTTGAGGAGCTACAGGAACTTGCAGCTGCCACCGCACTTTCTATCCCCTGCAGAATTCTAATTTCTGCTCATGGCTGGTGGGAGACAAGGGGTGAGCACCACAGGTTTGCAATGGGGAATGCAGACACTGTAAAAGCAGAACTACCAGTACAATTCTACTTCCAGCTGATCACTCAAGAGCAATGCCTCAACAGCCCCAAAGGCCCCTCATGTCCACCCTATGCAACGAAAACAGAATTTCTCCATCGCCCTTTTGGCCATTTCCATCCACTCACCTTAAACCTTTCTGGGAGGGATCTGATCAGCTTCACTTTGACTGAAAGGCCAATTAATGTTGCCATGCTGCAGTGTGGAATGGTGGGGGTGAATTCCACTGAAACGGTGCTCTCAGCATCATTTACCTGTGAAAGACCCATCCCGACACAATCACAATTTTTTTTTAAAGAGAGTCATAATTTAAACCAGATAAAATGCTTTTCTAATTGGAAAAAGAGCTAATTGGCTTGTCTCTTTGCATCTTACTAACTCTGCATTTGTACTTTGAGAATTAGACTCCTCTCAGTCTGAAGATGATGCCCAGGAATTCACAAAGAAAACCAAGCAACCTGGGGACAAATAGAACACCTTCACCCCCAAATTGCTCCCCTTTATCATAGCCCAACAAGAACCCATGCACAACATACGAATCAATATCGCTAACTTGACCCAACAATCCCACCCCCTCACAAATGCAAACAAACCTCACTGCAGCCAACTACAGACAGCCAACACCCTGGCCCCACCCCCATCCCTCACCACCAAGGAAATGTAATAAGTGAATAGAAAGAGAACCTACCCAGTTGACGCTGACACAAAACCCCACACTTACACTATATAAAAGAATATAGTGTCTGAGTCTGAGCCAAGGGCCACTGAGCTAACCAGGTGGTGGTGAGATGGGAGGGGGCATCACCGTAGGGCATGATGGTAGCAGCTTGGATAAGTCACACAGGTGCAGTTATATAAAAAGCCTCCTGGGCAGTGGGGAAGTGAAATGGGGAATTTAAGAATTAGGCCAGGCAAAAATGGAAAGACACCTGTTCTTCCTTGAAGCTGCATCTCTCCTAAAGGATCTGTTTGTACCTGATTTTCATGAATTTAGTGACATGGGCTACAGCCTGTTCAGCCGGCCTCTGGCTCAAAAAGTGGCCATTTTTTCTCTACAGCTTGGAAAAGGCAGAGAAAGGCCAACAACACTGACCTTGACTCGAACTTGTTCTACGACGTTTAGTTCTTCTAATGTTAAGGGATGCTCTGGGTCATTGATGGAACGAATGAGATGTAGAAAGTCAAGGAAAAACACTCCACTAGCAAAGCACAGCCAGGCACAAAGCAACAGGCCCTGTGGGGATGCAATTCTTCATTTAAGATGGGAGCCTCCCAAATGTTGCCCAATGAAAACAAACTGCTCAAGCCTTCCCAACAGGAACCAATGCAGAAAACAGGTTGGCTAATACCTCTTTAGAGAGGCCAACTGCACACTATCAGAAAACATCTTTTTAGTCCAGGGGTGGGGACTCTATGGCCCTCCTTATGCTCTTGGATTCCCCACTCCCATCAGCCTGTGTGATAGGCACTATAGTCCAATATCTGGAGGACCACAGACTCTCCATCTCTGCTTTATGCAATCCTCCCCTCTTTACTAAATGCCACTTTCTCTTTCTTCTGAGATGATCACACGCTGGTAGGAAATTTTGCATGAAAACCCTGAGTTACCTGCTGAATGCCAGCAAGAGAACACCAGCTTTCAAATATAACTTTAAAAAAAAATTAAATGAGCTGCCAATCCTACAACTCTACATATATCTACCTGTTGTGGGGCTTCCACATCATGCAAGCTATCAATCCTACCCTGAAGAGCAGAAATCAATCTGTGCTATTTCTAATACAAACCTGATACAGCCCCGCTCTATGCCTAAAAAGTTTATTCTGTGAACCACCCTGAGACCCTGGGCATAGAGAGGTACAGTGGTACCTCCGGTTACGAACTTAATCCATTCTGGAGGTCCGTTTGTAACCCGAAACCGTTCTTAACATGAGGTATGCTTTCGCTAATGGCGCCTCCCGCTGCTGCCGCGCTGCTGGCACGCAACTTCCACTCGCATCCAGGGTAAAGTTTGCAACCAGGAGCATCTACTTCCAGGTTAGCAGAGCTCGTAACCCAAAGCATCCGTAAGGTGGGCGGTACGTAACACAAGGTTCTACCGTATATTAATTCAAATAATAATAATAATAATAATAATAGCCTGCTGAATTGGGCAAATGACCCATCTAGTCCATTCTCAATCATTTTGGTTACCTTTTTTACAGACCGTTTCCTCTACAATATCCTTTTGGAGGTGAGGCAACCAGAATGTCACAGAGTGTTCAAAGAAAAGTTGCATGGTATGATACCGGCAATTTTGTTTTCAATTCCTTTCCAAACGATCACACTCTCTTTTCATTTTAACAATCTTAAAAAATGTTACCAGCAAACCTTGCCTCCTTGCTGCTAATCCCTAATTCTAAATCATTTATAAACAACTTAAAAGAGCACAGTCCCAACACTGATCTTTGGAGGGCTCCATTTTCAACATCTGCCCATTTGGAAAGCTGTCCGTTTATTCCTACTATTTCATTCCTGCAGCTTAAGCAAGAAGACCTCTCCTATCATTCCTCGACTGCTAAACTTACGCAGGAGTCATTGGCGAGGGGCTTCATCAAAAGCTTTTTTGAAAATCCAAGTGTTCCATGTCAGCCAGATCACCTCTATCTACCGGTACATGCTTGTTGACACCCTCAAAGAAATCTAAATAGGTGCATGAGGTAGGACTTGCCTCCTCCTGACAGTTTGTAACTTACTCGGCTCGAAATACGCATCGAGGTGCGTTAAGAAACGACTACTGTATATCGATGGGACTATTCAAGCGACCTGCTTATTGAGTGAAGGCGTGTGAAAGTGACACGATCTGCCCACCCCAGACACAAACCCACCGTGCCTGCTGCCCCCAGAGCCCCACCCCGGGCTCCCGGGGCTCAGCCCCTCTTGCCCGGCTCCGCACCCGCCTTCCCGACCCCAACCCAGGCGCCGCTGCAAGCCGGAGGCGTCACTTCCATGAGCCACTGAAGAAGCTCTAAGAACCACGAGAAGCGCCGGGCCCGCCCCCTCCGCCCCAGGGAGACTTTCCCCCTTGGCAGGCGAACCCCGGCTGGGCTCAGATGAGGATATCGAAGATCTCCCGGTCGTCGATGGCGTCAGGCAGCTCGTCGTCCTCCTCGCGCGCCGTGACGGGCCGCTCGCCCTGGCGCCGGTAGATGAGCGGGTTCGCGTTTTCTAGGGCGCCGCCCGCCGGCGAGGCAGACGGATCTTGGCCCACCATGGCGACGGCGGCGGCACTCAGCCGGCTAGACCGAGCGCCGTTGCCAAGCGCTTCCCCACGCCGGAAGGACGCTGAGCGGATGTGGCACCGGCGTGACGCGCTTCCGGCATTTGGGGAACGCGCTCACTTGCGTCAGCTGCCTTAGCGCAGTGGAGCTAAGAATGCAGAAGAGCCCATCTCGCTGCCTTAAGCGGGAGCTTCCGGGGTCGCTTTGTTTCTAATTTTGCTTCTCCCCGCGGCAGAAGTGCGGGTTGCTGGGAGGAAACGCCTGAGTGTTCGTGCACTGACAGAAAGTAGCCTCTGAGCATATACAGACTGCTCTCCCCTTACCTTGGCAACTGCCGCCTCTGCCTTCCTTGCGCGGTTTGAAGGGTCCCTGGGAGGCCATCCAGTCGCACCTGCCTGTTCAGTGCAGGATTTTGCGGCTTCAGCCTCCCTGCCAGAAAGGCCACCCAGCAGCTGAGGGTCCACTGTGAGAGTCGCAGGCTGAGGGTTACTAATGGAAAAAGTCCTCGCGGAGCCCCAAAAGTCACCGGGAAGTGGAGGGGCTGCGCTGTGAAAGGGAAATGCGTGGAGGCCGAGGGCCTCTTTTCAGCCCATGGGCCGCATTTCCCACCCCGTGGAAAAAGCTACCTGCAGCAAGAAGGGAAAAAACCTGTCGCTTCCCCCTCACGGGGCTACAATGTCCAGCGCCCTTATAGAACTACAGTTCCCAGGAGAGTGGTTCTCAACTTGTGGGTCCCCAGATGTTGTTGGACTACAACTCCCATCATCCCTGAGCTCTGGCCTTGCTAGCTAGGGGTGATGGGAGTTGTAGTTCAACAACATCTGGGGACCCACAGGTTGAGAAAGGCTGCTAGGGAAGCTGTATGCTTTGGATCAGAGGTGGGCAACCTAAGGCCCGTGGGCTGGATACGGCCCAATCACCTTCCCAATCCATCCCACAGATGGTCCGGGAATCAGCGTGTTTTTACATGAGGAGAATGTGTCCTTTTATTTAAAATGCATCTCTGGATTATTTTTTGGAGCATAGGAATTCGTTCATTTTTTTCCCCTCTTCAAAATATACTCTGGCCCACCACATGCTCTGCAGGGTGGTTGACCGGCCCACGGCTGAAAAAGGTTGCTGACCCATGGTTTGGATGCCCTTTAAATGCATGACATGGATCTGCCCTCATCAGTTAACATTTTACTTGGAGGGGAGGAGAGGGAGTGAGGGAAGAGGTGTTGACTTATCATCCTAGGAGCCTTCCTCTCACCCTTCACAGCACCCAAAGGACCACCACATGTTCCTTCCAGCTCCTCTGGCAGGAATGCCAGCCAAAGAGGGCCCGAGCAGGGCACGGGCACTCTTTCCTGCTTTAGACTTTGCCCTTTCCATTGGTGCCAGCTGGTTTGGCAGCTTTTGTGTAACCTTTCCTCACATTGCAGTTAATGCTTCCCTTTTGCTGAAAGCTGAATCACTGGTCTGGTGTTATTATAGCTTGATGCTAGGTGTATCTGGATGTTTCCCCGGTTTTTCTTTGTAAGGGATGCCGATCTTTGTACCCTGCCCTGAAAGCATATAAAGGCGCAGCGGCCCAGGGGCAGTAAAGCATAATGGCATCAGCCCCATGGAGTGCCCTGTTCTGGGTTGCTGCAATTAGCACTGTTGGCTTCAGAATCATTGAAGGCAAAGGTAAGGGGAGTGTTTCATTTTTGACTGATAAAGAGTGAAATAGCCCCTTGCAATCCACTCTTGAGGAGAGTGAAGAGGAGCATCTCTGTCTGTGTCAGTCACCTCTTTACATTTTTCCAGTTACACCATTTTTGTATTATTATTCAGTAGAAGATACAGTGACATTTCTCAGTAGTAGAACACCTGTCTTGCATGCAGAAGGCCCTAGCTTCAATCCCCAGTGGCATCTCTAGGTAGGGTTAGGAAAGCCCCTGTCAGAAACTCCAGCAAGCCACTGGCAATCACAGACAGTTCTGAGCAAGATAGATCAATGGTCTGACTTGATCTAAGAGCATCTTCATGCGTTATTCAGAAATACAACTCAGAATGCACCAGCTGCTCCCTCCCACCCTTCACCCCTCTTTTGCAAACAGCAGCCCATCTCATTCCTGTGTCTGACACTCTGCATAAGAGCACTTCAATTTCTCCAACTGCCACTCATGGGGGGGGGATGGTTGCTGGATTTAAAAAAGATTGGGGTGAGGGAGTGGTGTGTGTGTCAGAGAGAGAGAGAGAGAGAGAGAGAGAGAGAGAGAGAGAGACAGACAGACGAGGGACTAGAAATTGATTCTGTGATGTGTTCTCTTACGTTTCCTCTCTTACTTGGCAGTAAATCCCATTGTACTGTATCTGGAAAATGCATAGGGATGGGTTAGAGATGACAGTGGTAGGATAAAGATTTACCAATAGGAGGTGAGGGTGGTGGAGAGGCAGGGAAAGGCAATTTGCATTGGTTGAAGACTTCCCCACCTTCTGATAGCTAAAGGCATCAAAACAAGTGATATCCCGCCACTTAACTGCATGTGCTGGCTTCAGGACCAAAGCCATTGGGGGAGGCTCTATAGCATTTTATTTACACTATCCTCTGCACCGCATGTTCTTATAAGATTGCCAGTAGTACATGTGAAAAGGATCTAGAGTGGACCACAAGCTTAACATCAGTCAACAGTGTGATGTAGCTGCAAAATAACCTAATGCTATTCTAGGATGCATCAAGAGGAGTATAGTGTACCAATCAAGGGAAGTAATAGTCCTGTTCTGTTCTACCTTGGTCATACCACACCTGGAATACTGTGTCCAGTTTTTGGCACCACAATTTAAGAAGAATATTGACAAGCTGGAATAAGTGCCGAGGAAGGCAATCAAGGGTCTGGAAACCAAGCCTTATGAGGAACAGTTGAGGGAATTGGGTATTGGGTATGTTTAGCTTGGTAAGGAGGAAACAGAGAGGAGACATGATAGGCATCTTCAAATATCTAAAGGGCTGTCACATGGAAGATAGAACAAATTTGTTTTCTCCTGCTCCGGAGGCTAGGAACCAAACCAATGGCTCCAAGTTAAAAGAAATGAGATTCTGACTCAACATCAGGAAGATATTTCTCACAGTAAGCGCTGTTCGACAGTGGAACAGACTCCCATGAGATGTGGTGCACTCTCATTCTTTGGAGGTTTTAAAGCAGAGGTTGGATGGCCATCTAGTTAATTTAGTTGAGATTCCTCCATTGCAGTGGGTTGGGCTAGATGACCCTTTGTCAAGAATGTATAACTTGCTGTTGAAATGGAATACTCAGGATGAAACGGTGAAATCTGCTATGATTAAATGGGCACAAGATGTTGGACATACATAATGATGGCTGACTGGGAACAGTTATGGACCACAGGTATGAAGTTTACGGCATGTAATACCTTAAGAGAGAATATTATGAAAATGATATACAGGTGGTACATGACACCAGTCAAGCTTGCAAAAATCTATCACCTGCCCAATAATAAATGTTGGAAATGTAAAGAAACCGAAGGTACATTCTTTTACCTTTGGTGGATGTGCCCAAGGATTAAGGCTTTCTGGGAGATGATTTATAATGAAATGAAAAGGGTATTTAAATATACCTTTCTGAAGAAACCAGAGGCCTTTCTCCTGGGCATGGTCGGCCAAATGGTGCCAAAGAAGGATAGAACTTTCTTTATGTATGCCACAACAGCAGCAAGAATTCTTATCGCAAAGTACTGGAAGACACAAGATCTACCCACCCTGGAAGAATGGCAGATGAAGGTGATGGACTACATGGAATTGGCGGAAATGACTGGCAGAATCCGTGACCAGGGAGAAGAGTCGGTGGAAGAAGATTGGAAGAAATTTAAAGACTATTTACAGAAATATTGTAAAATTAATGAATGTTAGAATGATGTTGGAATGAAGCTAGGTGGTTTAAGCAGCAATTCTATAAAGGTGTAGGTAAAAAAGGATTGATAACAGATGAAAATTTAAAGTTATAGTATATTAAGTTTAAGAATCATGAGAAAACAAAGAGGGAAAGAAATTGCTGATTTAACTAATTGAACTGGAATACAAAAAAGGGAGGTATGAGGAGGTCAGGGAAACAAGGATATGAATGTAAGTTATGGAAAGATTGATCTATTTTTCTTTTTCTCTTTTCTCTTTAAGGGTTTTTTATTCTTTTTTCTGTATTTTGTATTTTCTTGTATTTTTACTTTTTGTTTTTGTGTAATTCTTGTATTCTTTGAAATCTTAATAAATATCATTAAAAAAACAAAATAGATGACCCTTGGGTTCCCCTCCAGCTCCCCAATTCCATGGTTTTTACCAGGTGACTGCAGGACTCCCTTTGGGATGATCCTCAGGGCTGTTGTCTGCAAGGTTCTTTCATAAAACGGTCTATGACTTTGATTTCTGGTTTATCTGTTTTTAAGCTCAGCGTTAAACAGAAAAAGCTGCCGACATTTAAAATGAAATAGTATATTTTTTAAAAGCTACAACCAGAGAAAACCCACTTTAACTCAAAGTGCTGATTGCAGAGGATGGCTGCTCTCATGTCCTTTATGTGGAGGGAGAAGGGAGGCTGCTTTTGGCTTTGCACAGATCCTTTCTAGGGAGGGGCGTGGTCAGGCCCAATGCTCTCTGGCCCCCTGGTTTTATATAATTCTATACCTTTGCCTCTATGTTTGCAATTTCACACATTTAAAAAACTTTATTTGTATGCACGCATTGTGTAGGTCCAGAAGGCGCCCACCCAGAAGTGGCCACAAAATATGGACGGCTTCGAGGGACGCAAGCAAGTGTAAAGGGCACAGAGCGGCTGGTCAATGTCTTCCTGGGCATCGCCTTTGCAAAGCCTCCCACTGGCTCCTTGAGATTCTCCTCACCTCAGCCGCCTGAGCCATGGGATGGCGTGAGAGATGCTACCACGTACCCAGCGGTGTAAGAGAGATGCAGTTGGATCCTCTTGGCTGCACTGGGGAAATAAAAACCAGCAGAGAGGAATGTTTGAGGGGAGGTGCTGGGAACCACCAGCATGTTTTCATCATCATCTTTTTTTAAAGAATTCATTCATTTTATATTTTTTGAGAAAGAAATCACTGGAAACAAAACAGGTGTAATTGCTGAAAGAAAATTCTGTTTTAACTTAACATGTACACCACAGAAATTCCAATATCTGCAACCTTAATGGGTCAGAGCAGTCCAGATGTTTCAGCAACCAGCCCTCAGCCATTGGAGGCCAAGAGCTCTTTCACTGTTAATCCCACAACATTTTAGCTGCATTCAATAAATTCATAATTAATTATTTGACCATGTTAGACAAATAATTTGCAATGATATTAATTCAATGCTAATGGGTTCTAAACTCAGGGTGGTTAATTATTTGACAGAAGGCATGGAATATTATGTTCCAATAAGGTTGTGAAGGCTTATAGTCCCATCACATTTGTAGCACATCTTTCCTAAGACATCTATATTCCCAGCATTTAAATCTATTAACAGAGGATATCCTGTTTTCAAAGTAAAACAATTTATACTGAATTCTCTGAACAGAAAGGCTGAGTGGTCCTGCTCTGATTGACTGAAGCATTGTCATCCATTTTCTAAGATTAGAGTGTCAAGAAGACCCCTTTCTTGTTGCCCTTTTGTTTAAAAACAAACAAAGTAAGAACAGTTGATTAAGTCCACACCTTTGCCAGTAAACCTTTAAACTGGCCTATGTCAGTTTCTCCCTGATGCCACCTCTCGTGACCTCTTGCAAATTATTATCTTTATATTTGAGCTAGTATGTTCACTATCTGTGGGGGTGTCCTTTCTGCAGGTGCCCCCAGGATCTGGATATACTCAAAGGAATTCAGAAGAGATGGAAAGAAAAGCACCCACCCTTCCGAAGTTCCGAGGACTGTTTGTATTTAAACATTTATACTCCCGCAGATTCCCCCAAGGCATCCAAGCTGCCAGTAAGCACATATTTTAAATGGACTGAAAGCAGCGTTGTAAAGCAGGGTGACTGGCAGCAGATTCTGGGTTGATGGCAGTGGCTCTTGCCAATGTCATTTTACTCTGAAGACTCTTCTGCCTCTCGTGTTCTTACAAAGGGCAATTTTGATTGGTTACGCCACATCCTTTCTTTAATTGTTCTGAATAAAATAAAATAAAAACTGGATAACTGCATCTTGAACTGCACGCAAAACTAAATGGTTGTCTGTTGTTGCAAAATTGCCTGACTACGATGATACATCTTTGCCATCCATTACAAAATAGTCTATATATGTACAATTATTATGTGCTATTTATTTCAAAAACATTTTATGAAAAATGCTCTCTAGCAACCTTCCAGTCATTCCCTGCCGCCCCTGTTCTTTTGAAGGTGATGGTGTGGATTCACGGAGGGAACATGATATTTGGGGCAGCTTCCAGGTTTGATGGTTCCGCACTAGCTGCCTATGAAGATGTGGTGGTGGTCATCCTTCAGTACAGGCTGGGCATTTTGGGGTTCTTCAGGTAAGAGGCTTTGGCTAAAGGTATTCCAGGGCCCTTTTCACTAGAGGGGCGTTGGGTTGACCTGTCGGGTCAGCTCTTCTCTCCACTTGTGCATCTGAACCCCCTCAGAAGGACCTGGCATTGACTCAAAGTGCCAATCTTTTCTCCAAAATCCACCTGAGCGCTGAGCTTGCTGTTCCTTGTCAACGCTTTCCTTTCAGCACAGGGGACGAGAGTGCTCGAGGGAACTGGGCCCTTTTGGACCAGGTGGCAGCTCTCCAGTGGATCCAGGAAAACATCGGAGCTTTCGGGGGCGATCCGGAATTGGTGACTCTCTTTGGTGTCTCTGCAGGATCCATGAGTGCTTCAGCCCATGTGAGTTCCAAAATGTTATATGGTGGGGGTTTCTATTATAGTAATAGACTGCTTAATTCTCAGGTGGACATTTTACAAAACATAAAATAATGATCTCTGACATACTCTCAAAGCTGTGGAAAGGATGGGTGGGGGTAGCGGTCTCTGCTAACTTGCAGAACCCATGTAATCATGACGCGTAAAGTGGCCCTTTTTGCTCTGGCTACAGGAAAGATTAGGAAGAAGGAATTGGGTGCAATAGGTGTAAGTTCTATGGGGACTCAGAGGCCTAATTTGATGTTCAGCGCTTTTGTTAGGTCAGTGGCAGGGCATAATGTCTGTTGCCAATGGTGTCCTTTCTCCTCTGCCAGGTTATGTCTCCCTTGTCAAAGGGTTTATTCCACAGAGCCATCCTGGAGAGCGGTGTCTCACAGCTTCCAATAGTCTTCCAGAACAGGTCTAAGTCTGCTGAAGTAGGTTTGTTTGTTTGACCAGATGAGACCAAAATGTTTTCTGTCCCAAGGATGCTGGCTTTTTCTTTTCTTTTTTAAACACGGCCCAGGTAGCAAAAGTTGGGTGGAGTTCCCCCGTGTCATGAATGCAGGGCAGGGCAGGGCCGGCTCACATATGAGGTAGGCTGAGGCAACCGCCCCAGGTGGTGGAATCCCAAAAGGCAGTGCCCTGCAGGCGTCCTGTCCCCCTTGCTGCCTCCACCTCTGACAGAAACAAAACAGTGGCAACTTCCGGTGAGCTCTTACCAAGATCATACTGAAATCTCATGAGATCTCACCACAACCCACCACCACAGCTTCTCTCAGTGCCATGACTGGAATTAGTAACAGGTGAGGCACAGGGCCAATCTGGATTAAAACAAAAGGGCACCAGGTAGTAGCAATATGCACTCTTGCCCTTTAGAAATGGAGGTGTGAGGTATGTTGTGCTGCTTTCGGCTGAGGGAGAGGGACCACTCACATAGGTATGGTCCTGTTGGTATATAGACGGGAGGAGGCCTGCCATGGAGATGTGATTAAAATGGGTCCCTCAGCACCCTGACAGGGCCCTACTCCTATAGGGTGAGGATGGTGGGCCGTTCATGCCCACCATGAACCCAGGTGGTTGGGCCATGGGCAGGCTGCTCCTAAGGGCCTGAAAATAACACACTGGGGAATTTTTAATGTGGGCATATTGGACTTGGGGCCTACATGCTGAGGACAAGATGCACTGTAAAGACTCAAACACCTGTTCCTTGGGGTCAGGGATAAAAGGACAGGCAAAACAATTGCTTTCTGTCACCAGAGCTCCAGCATTCTTAGGGACATATGGAGGGCACTGAAACCTGCTGAAAGCTGTTCCTTCAGATCAGGGGACTGGGGTAGTCACCTAGAGAGGTTAAATAATACCCCAAAATGACATTTTTTCTCATTGCGGCCCCAAAGGTTCCATGGCAACACAGCAGGTTGGGCAGCCTTGAAACCCTTTCCATCAGGTTTCCTTGGCAACAAGATGAATGCATACCGGGGTCACAACTCACCCCAAAAGCCATGTTTAAGGCCGGCACACCACAATAGTGCTTTCTGGTGGAATTCTAAAGCGACCCTCAAAAGGAGGTGGGAATTACAGTGAAAATGGGGTGGGGCACTTGCCACTTTTTAGTTTGACAAATGGTGGACTCTCTGTTCTCCACCCTTTGAATGCTTAGTGTGCCAGAGATGGCAGCAGATAAGAGTTCCTGTCATTGTGTACATATACAGAAAATTGCCCGTATCTTTGGCTGTGAGATGACCACTTCAGCTGCCTTAGTCCACTGTCTCCGGCAGAAGAGTGAGCAGGAGCTGATCCATGCTGACCTTAGCAGGCAGGTAAGTGACATGAGTGATCAGGAAAGAGCCTTGATGCCCTGCTCAGTTGTTTCTCCCCTCCCAGTGAGGGGAACCACCTAGAGTGCTCATTAAGACCTTCTGCTCCAAGTGTGTATTGCTGTTTATGAGGGCAAGGAGGAATGGATCAGCCCGTCTTATAGCTTCCTTTTTGTCCTAGTGTACAGTGGTACGTCTGGTTATGAACTTAATTCATTCCAGAGGTCTGTTCTTAACCTGAAACCATTCTTAACCTGAGGTACCACTTTAGCTAATGGGGCCTCCCACTGCCGCTGCGTAGCTGCCGTGCGATTTCTGTTTTCATCCTGAGGTAAAGTTATTAACCCAAGGTACTACTTTCAGGTTAGTGGAGTCTGTAACCCAAGGTACCACTGTAATATAAATACAGAATATAAAAAGTGCAGAAATTGGATTTAAATACATATTTGTGTACATGTTTAAATAGATCTTTTATTTGATCAGAATATTATTGATTTATTAATCTCAAGGCGATGTACAATAAAAACAACTAAAAACAGACAAAAACTGTGGAGCACATCAGTTTTCTTGGTGCTCTTGTGTCCTGCATGCCTTGAAACAGGAGGGTTGGTGGCTAGAGCTCAGGTGGCGTAAGACTTGCTCCAAACCTGTCTGAAGAGGGTGAGGCTGCAGCATCGTGCCCACTAAACAGTTGGCAGAGAGATGAGGAGAATACAACTTTGCTTGTTCTTCTCAATCTCTTGGCGGCTTTCAATGCCATTAACCACAACAGCCTTCAGGAGTCACTCAAGGAAGTGGGGTTTGGGGGCACTGTACTTCCTTGGTTCTGCTCATGGGAAGCTACTCATGGTTCCATCTTGTCCCCCATGCTATTGAACATCTATAAAGCTGCTGGGAGCTGTCATCAGGATTTTTGAAGGTGCTGCCAATAGGCAGGTGACACCCAGCTCTATCTCTCTGCTCCATCAGAATCAGGAGAGGCAACTGAGGTGCTAAGACAGGCTGAGCTCCTCATTCCTCCCGGACTATTTTGGCTTGGTCAGGGTGGAGGGTGGGGAGTGGTCCTGGGCCCTTCAGTTAAACACCTTCTTTCCTTCCCTTTGCTCAGGGCTTAGGGCCAGCTTTGGATGGTGTGTTTATGCCGAAGACCCCAGAGGAGATTCTGGCTGGGAGGGAGGTCAGTGCTGTGCCCCTCATGGTCGGAGTCACCAACCATGAATTTGGCTGGAATTCGCGTGTGGTAAGATCCCGCTAGCAAGGCCTTTTCATTCTGCCCCCCAAATGTCTGCATGAAATCCCTGTGACAAGAGGGGCCTCACAACTAGGCTATGAATTTAATGGTTGGTGGTGGTTTCTAAGCATAAACCTACTCCTTTAGACCCCAAAGGCTCATTAGATGTTCTCAAGCAGAAGTTCTTGGAGACGAACTGGTTCACTGTGGGCAATAATGGATCTCAACAAAGATGTTTTAATAATTAAATAACACGGACAAATGAACATTCCCAACCAAGAATTACTCTGGAGTTTCTCTCAAAGGCACAGATAACCCTTCTTTTCTCTTTTGATGCAGACTGGGACCCTGGAAGGGTTTAAGGACGTGGGAGACAGGGACAGAATCCGTACTACTTCAGAAGCAATCCTCCCCGTTTTGGTAACTATTTATTTTGTTGATTGGCATCCTTTCTCTGAGAAACTTTGAGAATAAATTTTCTGCAGATAGGATTGATTATGAGCACCACCCTGTAGATGTTTGCCTGGATGGGGCAAATCATGCCTAGGCTGAGAGGTGACTGGTGATGGAGGGAGTTAGGATCCAGAGGAGTCCTCTCCTGACTTCATAGGGATGGAATGGGAGCTCTGGCATTAGCTCTGATGGTTGCTTGCAGGGTTGGCAGAGGAGGAGGAGAAGGGGGCAAGAGAGGGAACTAACCCCTGTCCCTCTCCTTCTCCTGAGGCCATTGGAAGCAGCTGCTTACGGGGGGGGGGGGAGCTTCACAGCCCTCACATGTTCCCAGCCAGTGGCCTTCCCCAAAGCCCCCCAGATCATTCCTGACCCAATCCTGGGAGGGGGCCTTAGGACTTCTGCTTCAGTTCCATTCAGAAGAACATGGGTGTAGCAGTGGCAGAGTATGAGGGGGGAGAATAACCTTTTGACTCCCTTTCCCAAGGTAGGCTAGACATGATGCCCAAGGCCAGTTAGGCTTCCACCAGCACACCCTTCTTAGCCCCCTCTAACATGGAGGGGAGTGCTTTCCAGAATCCCAAGTCAAATTTATCAGAAACAGAAATAGCATCCAGTTCATTTGTCCCGCCCCAGCGGCTGGCTTTTCTCGGTCAACCTGCTTCTTACACACTTGTAGCACAAATCAAGTAACAAAGGGCACGTTTGAGAAAGGAGGGGACCCCCACCCCCGCCCCAGCAATGGCCATTTCCCACCATCTCTTTTCTTCTCTCGCAGGGGATCCCACTTGAACTCCTGCCAATGGTACTTGATGAGTACCTTGGGGACACCAACGACTTGGATGAGCTCAGAGATGGGTTCCTGGACTTGATTGGAGATGTGTTCATTGTTATCCCATCCATAAAAACATTACGGTATCACAGAGGTAAAAAGAGTGTCCCCTGCCCCCGCCAGGTGTTACTTATAATAAAGTCTCCTCTTGACATTAAAACACTTCTGACGCATGCCATTTGAGGCACACCATTTCCCTCAAAGGATCCCCAGAGCCAGACTGTGAGGTGTCTGGAGTTTGACTCCAAGAGACTCTCTGTGTAATTTCTCAAGTTCAGCTCTACTTGGAGGAAGGAACAAAATTATTTCCAGATATCAAAGACTTTCAGGAATTTAGCGTGGGGAGCCTGGAGTCAGGGCTCTTGTGTGTGTTTGCAGTTTCCAAGTGCTGGCATGGCAAGCAAGCATTGTCTCCCCCTCTGCCACTTCAGTAATTTATACTGTAAACTCAGGACATCCAGCAGGTCTGTAATTCCTTGCGTCTAAGATTTACATAAGCTGCCACAACTGCTTTGAGGGAGAAGACCAGATTTATCCATGTGAGTAAATAGGCAAGAGGGGTCAGTCAGCATTTTATTTGAGTATTTCGGATGGGAGGGAGAATAAAATTGTTCTGGTTTAAATTGTATTATAAGGCACAATATCTGCTTCTGATACCAGATTTGCTTCTTGCAAACCGCTGATGGAGTACATCACGTAGGCATTCTGCAGCTCATGAGTCGCATCACTGAAAGTTCAGAAGACTTTTTTTTCCTAAGTAACTGTAGGGATGCAACAATTATTTCCTTCATCTGTATTGTCGAGGGCTCCTGTGATGATACCCCAAAATTGCAATCATTATTCTGTGTAGCTGCGATTAGAGTTCCTAGCTAAGTTTCACCAGCTCCTGTGTGGCGTTTCTTTCCTAGTTAGAAGCTTTTTGCAACTATTTCTCAGCTGCACATAAGTCCTAGTCAGTTCTCAGCAACCTTTGGTTCTTGGCCTGGTTATAGTGGAGAGCTTTGCTTTTTGCAGCACTTGATTTATGTGAGCCCTTGAGCAGCGACCGAGCAACCAATCACACCCAGAACCTTCCTCACAAGGCGCATCCCCACCCCCCATCGTTGGGGGTCACGTGGGCTTCTGTGCTTACCAAAGGAGAGTACACTTGGCTGAGTTCAATGCCAGCTTCTTTGATCCCTGGGCCGACAAGATGAGTAAATCATTCCTGAATTGGACTAAAGTCTGTGGGTGAAAAAGGCCAAGGTATGAACTTCCTCACCCATTAGCAGATACAGGCCTGGTCAAAGATGAAGGCTGACTGAGCCACTGAGAGCAGGTCATGAAGAAGTCCCACTGGGAGTAACATGAAATTATGGTGCAAGGGCTGCACCCATCTCACAAGTGCCCGCATAACCCCCGTTGCATCTTTTCAGGGTTTCTCTTTTCAAATGCACTAAATCTGCAAGGTAGTTTTTCAAAGCCTTTGATTCATAGGCTTTGTATGTTTCTATGGATCTAGATAATGTTTTTGTGCAAATGGAAAGTGTGTTACAAGCTTCTAGACAAAGCTCCTGAGAAGAGGGGTACAGGATCAAGTCCTTGGATCAACTGTGCCTATTTAGTCCATCTATGCCAGCAGTGGCTCTCTGGTGTCTGACGCTGAGAGGGTTTCCCCCTCTCCTCTCCTCTCCTCTCCTCCTGTCCCGATCCTTTTCACTGGAGGTGGGACCTTCAGCTCTTCTGCATGGAAGATAGGCCCCCTGGTGTTGAGGTACGGACAGTCCAGCTTCTGTGGAGGGGTCATTGGTGGCATCTTTCTGAACCACCAAGCCAAACGCATGCTCCTCCCTCCTCTGTTTGTCAACCTCTAGCTGCTATCATCCAAGTGGGGTTGAAACTCATCCTGAGAAGGCTGTGGGCAGATGGTCTCCGGATTCAGAGGAATGGTGCACAGTCTGCTCTGGACAGGGTTGCCCTGCCTCAAAAAAGCTGAGGGATTCTCCTGGATCCAACTTTGTCACAGGAGACTCAAGCGGCCTTCGTGGCTGCAGACCCTTTTGCCAGCTGAAAGGGGTGATCAGAAGTATTTTGCTTTTGGGGGTCATTTCCGTGGGGGTGGTGTGGAAACTCCCCCAAGGTCAGATAAGGATCAGAGTTGAAATCCTAGAACCTTAGTGGTGGGTGGCTTTACCTTGAAAAACAAACAGGCTGAGGATTTTTTTTTCTTTCCCCTTTTTCTAACAGCATGTCCCACAGGAGCACCCAGAAAAAGAATGCAACTAGTAGCACTGTTTCCTGGGGTGTTCTGGGATAGTGGGAAGGGAAGAATGCCTGCCCCTCTGAGCCAATGACCTTTGGAGACCTCTTGGAAGCTTCAGTCGGTACAGACGTCAGCAGGCAGGATTTTGACTGGCCCAGAGGGCAGTAACATGCTGTCCCTTCAAGAGGCAAAGTCATGAGGCTGCATTCTGAGGAGGAGGCTGTGTGAGTGGACTGAAAGGAGCTGCTTTGGATCACGTTCCTGTAGGAAGAGTTGGCCCTACAGACTCCACAAGGCCAGGAAAATCCTCTCTGAGATATACTAGCTGCCAGGATGGCACACGAAGAAGCTGATCTTTCTGTTTTCCCCATAATCTATAAGTTCCCAGCATCACAGTGCCTTGTCACAATTACACACAGTTTTTGGAAGGCCTCTGGGCACCTGGAGGAGGTTCTGCCTTCTCCCAGACCACAAACTGTTGAGGGTTGTAAAGGTCTATTCTGGCTTCTCATTGGCAGAGGTGAAGTGGGTGAAAAAGGAAGGGGGGGCATTCCAGCTGTGGCACCTCCACCTGTGGAATGTCGTCCACAGGGAAGCTGGACCGAGGGTGCCAACATTGTTTTCTTTTAGATGTGAAAGCCTTATAATTTCCCCTGGGGCTTTTTGAAGCAGAGAGTGCCTGGTGAGCTAAAATGAAGCCTTCCTGGATCTTACCAGAAAGTCCCTCTGATTGTACAGGAGACCCTTCAGACCTGAATCGAAGGCTGCCCCCTACCTAGCAGCTGAAAGGCAAAGGACAGGGAGCCACTGTCCTTAGTGAATGCACTGCTGCCTTCTCTCTCAGCCTCCGTCTCCTTTTGTTCCCTCTTTAGAGACCGGGGCTCCCACTTACTTTTTTGAGTACCAGCACCGTCCCAGTTTGTACCACGATACCAAACCAGACTACGTGAAAGCGGATCACGCAGACGAAGTTGGGTTCGTCTTTGGAGGGCCGTTTCTCACTGGTGACATTCGCCTGCATGGTAAAGAGCGGCTATCCTGTGACTCAGGACTCGCTTTTGGGGGAGGTTGCTGTAGGGCAGGGCAGCTTCCAGGCACAGGAGGCAGGCATTGTGCCCCCCCCACAAGCCAGTTGGGTTTGCCATAATCTGCAGTGCTGAAACCCTTCTGGCATGACAGGGATTTGGTGCCTACAGATTACGCTAAGAATTGGTGGCAGAGGTGGACAGACTGATCACCTGCCCTGTTCGCTTTTCTAATTAACAGTTTGCATGTTGTTTTCTAGGAATATAATACATTCAAAGTGAATTGAAACCAAAGGGTGATGTAGCAAGGCTCCCTTTGGGCGCAAAACATGGAAAGGGCCTGAGCGGTTCTTATAGGGGTGGCCCACTTTCTGGGGCTCTGCTGGGCATTTAACCAACAATGGGGATGGGGGAAAGCAGAAGCAGGAAGAAGCCACTCCCACCTGTGGGCAGTAGAGGGCGCACAAGGACCAGAAAACCCCCCAAACCAGTTCACCTTTAACTGGGGGTGGGGGGAGGATGGGGAGGGCACCTCCTTCTTCACAGCCAGGCAAGAGAAGCTAGTAGGATACTGGCACTCATCCAAACTAGCAGCTCTCCCCCCCCCCCCCGAAACCCAATCTTTACTGCCGAATTGGAGAAAACATCTCCGGATTGATGCCTGCTCCAATTTATTGCTAAAGAGCAGGTTTTCCTGGACAAGCGGGAACCTGCTCAGACCCACACATTCGAGGCACAGGACAAGTGCAACTCTGGATGAGCCCTGGGCTGTGCTTCAAGGGAGGCTCCCACCTCCAGGCCTTCCCCATCTCTGCCTCTCTGGGAGGCAGCTTGCCCCCTCACTTTCCCCTCTCTGCCAAGTGTTTTGAGTGGCCTTTTCTCCTCCTGCAGTCCCCTTTGGGCATTTGGCCTGGGGCATGGCTCTGCCACAACCCCAGGACACCTGGCCCATCACAACACATCTGCAGCCTCTGCCTTGACATGGACAAATCTAAATATTCATGTGAGGTTTCCCTGCCCATTTCAGAACAGAGCATCACCAGCCATGTGACTCAGGGCTGTCAGGCAAGACTACACATTGAAACAGACCTTCTTCTTTGGAGATCACTCGTAGCTGAGTAAGATTGTCTTTCACGAACATAGGCTTAAGTGAGTCCGTTAAGTGGCTGTGAAGGCCAAGGTTTCCAGGCAGGTGTTGATCATGGACAGGGTTTGCAAACATGCCTTCCTTTAGCTTGTTTCTCCTTTTAGCCCTGAGTTCATGCTTCTTCAAAGTCCTTGACACCTTTGGTAAAGGTTGTTCTCCAATTGGAGTGCTTGCAGATCACTACAAATGACAGGCACCTTTTCACGCACCAGCTTTTCTGCAGATATTCTGATGGATGCTGCAGCATGTGTGCCCCCCCCCCGAACTCCCCCTGCCCCCCACATTCTGCTTCAGAGAATGAATTACTGAACTGGGTTGGGTAACCATTGGGAGTGGATTTGTATTTGCAGCGATCCCAGCTGTGTAATGAACTTCCCTCCCTCTATTCTTCAGGTGATGCCACGGAAGAGGAGAAAGTTCTTAGCAGAACCATGATGAAATATTGGGCTAACTTTGCTCGCAGCGGGTGAGTCATGGGCCACCGTGATAATTATGGGGGTGTGGTGTGGCTGGCTGGAAGGCATGAAGGATGCCTTGGCAGACATGACAGAACAGACATTGTCTGTTGTTGGTTTTGCTCCTAGAAACCCAAATGGAGAAGGTTTGGTAGAGTGGCCGGCCTATAACACCCAGGAGCAGTATCTAGAGATAAATCTGAAGCAGAAAGTCTCAATGAAGCTGAAAGAGAAAAAAGTGGAATTTTGGCTAAAGACTGTCCCTGAGAAGGTGGATGAGGTGAGAAGAAAACACACAGAATTGTAATTCACAAGCAGCTATGGACAATAAATAGAGCACCAAAATGACAAATGATAGTTACTTGTTAAAATATATTTTTCCACAAAACAAATGCAGCATATTTCTTTATTCTGAGCTGTAAAATGATGGAGAGTAGGTAATATAGAAAAATTAGTTAAATAAACATCTCTACTTTGTAAATTATGTTTATTCCTTTCCTGCAGGAGGTATGCACATTGTTACTAAGCCTAGATAAAAGTTACCTTTTCTTTAATGCAATGTTTAGTTTCAGATCTTTGCATTGTCAAAAGTATACAGTAACATAGTTCTGATTTACAAAACTTGAAAAATAATTATAAAAATGAATATAGTGTTACATTTAGACTTTCAGAATAAAGGGATGCCATTTTTTGGTCAGAAAAGTGTCTGTTCCTTGGTCTTCCTTCAAAAGTTTCACACTTCACAAAAGGCTCAAATAGGCTGATGGGGCAGCCTCTCGTTTTTTAAAGGGGCAAATGCAAGAGATGGCCCCCCCAGTTTTGGATCAAGACTGTGTGCGTGACCCATACCTCCATGTGTCCCTGTTATGCACCAGCACACATGCAAACATGTAACAACAGAAATGTGATATTTCAAAATATTGGGCCTACAGTGATGGTGTACCAGAAAACGTTAGTAAAACATCCTGTTGCCCCAATTTGGATAAAAACAAAAGACTGCTTATTATCACATAGTGCCAAAATAGTTGCACCTGTTTTTTGCAAACAGCTACAGATAATTAATTGGCTAGTCAGTTGAAAAGTGGAGCATGGACTCCATAAACACACCACCCTGTCCAGACTAACAGCTTAGATCCCCCCACTGGCATAGCGTGGGTTGCCAGCACCCGGGGCAAGGCAAATATCCCTGCACCACCCGCTGACAGGTTGGAACAAAGGGGAAATGGCACAGCAACCTACCCGAGTGGCAGTCATGGTGCCCCGTGAGTGTCAAGCAGGGCGGAGAGCAGGACGGGGGATTGGTCAGGAACAGGTATCTTTAAAAAGCCTGTGCGGAGCGTGCCCTGGCAACCAGCTATCACCCAAATCCGCTCCTCCGTTCACCCATGCAAACATTGGGAGATTTTCTGTGCAAGGGGAAAGGTGCACTATTTTTTTATTACTACTTTTTTTTTCTTTTTGAAATTTTGTGTCCCTAAGAATTTTGCACCCAGGGCAACCGCTGGTGTGGCCCCACCCATGCTATGCCACTAGGTCTTCTGTTCCCATTTAAGGAGCAGGGAGGGGCGCTAAGGATGCAGAAGATGGACAGACAGGACAGACAACAGGAATGCACATGCCCCATGTTTGGGCTGTGCAGGGGCAGAAAGGACTGCGAGACCTGGGAAATGAAGCAGGTAGAAAGCAATGGAAGGCTGCAAGTGCTGAGATGAAGCACTTTCCCCAATTAGAGACTTGTGGCTGTGTGTTGGAGTTATCGGAGGTGCTAGGCATAAACCTTTTTGAACCAACCGCAGCCTGCAAATGTGGATTGTCCCCAAAAGCTGTGGTGATGGGTGGCCAAATGCAGGCACCCCTTCGCAGGTTGCCCTGAGCCCTGCATGGTGTGGTGCTCAGCCCCTGTGCTCTCCTCAAATCCTCCCAAAGAAGCAAAAAAACCACGCAGATAATTAACCAGAAGGGAAACCAGGTGTCTAAGAGGGAATCTAGAGCTTCGCACCAGAATGAAGAAAGGCAACCAATACAAGGAGAAGGGAAGTGTGGTGGAAAGAAGTCGGGGAGGGAAACAAGATGGCCCCAGAGAAGTCTGTTCTGGAACATCCCATAGCAGTGGCTGGAAGACTTAAAGGGACAGTGACTTAAATAATTTGCTTCCTGAAGTGGGAGGGTTGCTGAGGAAAGGTGAGCCAGGTCAACACTTGGGCTGGAGGAGGGAAGCAAAAATTGGCATTCTAAGTGACCAGAGAGGCTGGATTTAGCATAGAAATGGGTTGAGGTTAGGGAATAGAAGTGAGGGCTGGGTGCAAAAACGGAAGAGGGAGCCTAAGGTCAGGCTGCACTGGACCCTGGTGCAAAACTAGTAAGGGGCCAAGAGAGCTCCAGGTGAAAATACAAGTGGAGAATCCGGAGCTGAAGAATTGCAAACAACTGTAGATTCCTTTACTGATAAGGACAGAGGTCGCTGATAAGGTGTGCCTCCTACCCCACACTGGGGCTAATGAATGGCCAAGGAGGGGCATGTACTTTTGTT
This sequence comes from Podarcis pityusensis, assembly GCF_964106645.2. Lineage (NCBI taxonomy): Eukaryota > Metazoa > Chordata > Lepidosauria > Squamata > Lacertidae > Podarcis > Podarcis pityusensis. The sequence goes on from NC_138033.1 coordinate 38,433,351, forward strand.
GGTTGAGTGCAGAGCAGAGAAGAAAAGGCATTCGCAACCCTCTGGAGTCCTTCCTCCTATGGACTACAAACCAGCCCAGCAGCCTGACTGCCAGCCTCAGCTGGGCACAGGGCCACCTGTAAGGGAAATAGCAACAGAACAGCTGTACATTGCAGGTCCAGATGAAATTAACAAATTTGTTGGGTGGCATTGTTCCACTACAGTGAAAGCAATTATTACTACTTCTATTACAATTATGAAGACACAACAGTCACAGATATATAGTCACAGATCCATTTCAGACCCTGGGGACTTCCTATGCCTATGATTGCAGCTGCCTGGAAGGATAGTGCTAAAAACCTGCATATATCTATACAGTAGTAGCTTGGGTTAAGAACTTAATTCATTCCGGAGGTCCGTTCTTAACCTGAAACTGTTCTTAACCTGAGGTACCACTTTAGCTAATGGGGCCTCCCACTGCTGCCACTGTGCAATTTCTGTTCTCGTCCTGAAGAAAAGTTCTTAACCCGAGGTACTATTTCTGGGTTAACGGAGTCTGTAACCTGAAGTGTCTGTAACCTGAAGCATCTGTAACCTGAGGTACCACTGTATAAAGCTGGGAATCCGTGCTAGCTAAAGGCATGAACAGGCGCTGGGTGGCATGGGAAGAATCCAGATAAAACCCAACCAGCTGGACAATGTGGCCCAAATAATTTCTGTCTTAAAACCAAGCCTAAAGCTCAGCTGAAATGGATCTAGAAAGTCAGTGCAGTCCTGGAGAGCCGGGAGCTCGCTGGGAGCCTTGCCTGTGAAGGGAGTGTTTGCAACAAACCAGCCCAGTGTTGCTCCTGGGTCCAGGCCATTTCTGCAAGGAGGTGAGTTTCAACACGGCCTCTTTGAGAGTTGCCAGGACCGCTCCCTCTTGCAGTGAGGAATTCTGTTTCCCTGTGTCAGATGTTGGAAGTGCTCCGTTTAGGCTGCATTGATAAGACCCAGTTGGACAGCTTCCGAACAGGCGGGTTTTTGTTTGTTTGATTTATTTTGCCCTAGGGCGTAATGGAAAGGCAGTTCAATTTTCAGCCCTTATTTGGGCCCTTTCCCCCTTCATGTTTGGTGCTCCTTTCACCACACACCCTTAGCTGGCACTTCCTCCTCCCCCTTGGAGACCTTTGTGCTTTTCAAAGCAAGGCAACAAACTCTCCCAGGCAGGGAAGAACATGTCAGCTTCTGGCAAGAGTTGGCTGTTTGGAGTTCTGCTCTGTGGCCTGTCCATCGCTGGAACTGCAGCAGGGGGTAAATACAGCTTCTTTTGCTTATTGTGGGGAAGTTTAAGAAGACTCATTTCAGGCAAAGGCTACGCTGATGGGACCCATAGGCTGAAATCCTTGGCATAGGTCCCCAAGAGTAAACCTCATTGAACACATAGTTCATGCTTCAATAGGGATTATGCTTCAATAGCCAACTAACTCTTTTTATTAGATTTGGAGGACAAAAGCAGGCAGGACAATTTTAGGTTAAGATGGATTAACACTCTTGATTATTGTAGGGGAAATGGGATACCACCAAATGCATGCTATAGCTTTACACTCTGCTTTGACAGAGGGAAAATGATATTGAAGTGGTTGAGTCAAGAGCTGTTGAAATTAAATATTTCACAGGAAACCTGCACTATTACAAATGAGACATGTGCATCATTAGTCAAGATAATTTTATACTTTGCCCCTTAATCTATCCTTTATAGATGTGTGTGTCAAAAAAAAAAAGGGGGGGGGGAAAGAAAAAAGAGTTGAATAACAAAAGAAGAAGAAAACATTTGGGGCAGAATTCCCAATACAGACTCCGCTGTTTTGTTTGAAGTTGTTTATTTATGTATTGTTGTTAAGAGTTAGAATTTATTTTAGAATTATGTATGTATTTGTTTATTCTTAATATATCTCAATTCTGCCTTCATCCGAAACGTGAATGCCAGGGTGTGCAAAAAATAAATAAAAATCAAATAGCAATACTATATCAAAACAATTACAAGAAATAAAAACAGCATTGCGGAAGCTGAGAAAATAATAGGCCAAACACTATTCAGCAAACTAAGACAATATAGTGAATTTAAGAAGCCTGGACAAATCAAAATATTTTGCCCTGGAATTGAAAAGCAGACTCGAGTACAATTGAACAAAGCAGGTTTCCAAAGGGGGTGGGCCGTGAGGGGCCATTTAGCCCACAGGGGCTGATCTGTGACTCCTAAGGTCCCATTCACACTAGACAGCATGGGTCCAAGCAGTTTCCCCCTTGGCCTGCTTCTTTCCCAAGGAAACCCTGCTCTTTAGTGCTAAATTGGAACAAACGTCAATCCGGAGAAAACCTGAATTGCCGTTCGCTAAAGAGCAGTTTTCTCCAGGGTGAGGGGAAGTGTGGCTAAGCCCTGAGTGGTCCTGCATTTTAATTCAGCCTTTGCTCCTTGGGCAGTTGCAAAAGTGTTCCTGGGGAAGTTGATGGTAACGATAAAGTACTAATAAAACACCTTTATTGAAAAAGAAGTTGAAGTGCGTGTTAACGATGAGTAGCAGACAAGTAATGGTGGCAGCAGCAGAATCTGAAGGCAAAAGTGCTACTAATTTAATAATCTCTTATTAGGAACACTTCAAACAATATGAACTACATAAGACTTGTTATTCTGTGATCAGATCCACCTTCTCAGGGTTGGGGTTTGTCCAAAGAGCAGCCAGCCAGGACAAGGTGCAAGGCCATAAAAGCTCACAATAGGCCTCGCCTTGTTCTTTGCCCCCAGCTCCTGTGACTCCAAGGCATACGACTGCCTCTGAAGGCTCTGTAGAATTACACAGTTCAACTCCTCACAACAGGGCAAGTGGGGCTGGGGAGAGACATTTACCTCTGTGGGTACATTGCATCAGGACTTCCTCACATCCATCGTTTCCGTTCAAATGTGCTAATACAGGGTGCTTTGGTGGGTTAGCACATGGGAATACCACAAAGCTGCATATTACTCAATATCCTCCAAACAGGGGTGTCAACAGAATTTGACAGGGCTGCTACATTGTATGGGGATTGGGGGCCCTGCATCGCATCCTTCTGGCTTCTGCAATCTGTTGGCAAGAGCTGTTACTCATGTATATATAATAATTTAGCCGAACCTACATCGCAAGGCTGTTGCGAATGTAAAGAGAGGGAGGGAAAGAAAACGTACCAACCCTGGCCTCCTGGGAAGAAAAGCGAGATGCAAACACAGGATCAATGTAATTACTGTATTTTTTGCTCTATAAGACTCACTTTTTCCCTCCTAAAAAGTAAGGGGAAATGTGTGTGCGTCTTATAGAGCGAATGCAGGCTGCGCAGCTATCCCAGAAGCCAGAACAGCAAGAGGGATTGCTGCTTTCGCTGCGCAGCGAACCCTCTTGTTGTTCTGGCTTCTGGGATTCAGAATATTTTTTTTCTTGTTTTCCTCCTCCAAAATCTAGGTGCGTCTTATGGTCTGGTACGTCTTATAGAGCGAAAAATACGGTAGCTCCCACAGGAGGCAGCTGAAAGTCACCAACTTGGATGGCTTTAAAAGAGGAATAACACAAGAGGCGGGGCTTTTTCACAGGCAGCCCCCGTGTTGTGGAACGCTCTCCCAATTTGTAGTAGCATTCCGTCTGTCCATCAAGACACCCCTTTTTAGGTGCAACTATTCCCCTGATCGCCTGACTTCCCATTCATTCTTAACCGTTACTTTTTGCTGTTTCATCGGCTTGTTTATTAAGGATGTTTGTTTTCATTGCATTTGTGTTTGGCCATATTCTTAAAACTTGTTTTCTATTTGCAACCCCCTTATAAGCCTTAATGGCAAGTAAAATTAATGATGGGTGATGCTGTGAGAAGCGCCTCCTTGTTTGCAAGGCCGCCTGCCCCTGGTCTTCATGTTCATCTTTCGTAGGCCAAAGAAATGACCGTCCCGAAGTGGTTACCAAGTATGGGCCCTTGCAGGGCATGCTGGCCAGCGTGAAGGGCATCGACCAGCCTGTGAATGTCTTCCTTGGGATCCCTTTTGCCAAACCGCCGGTCGGAGCCCTGAGATTCTCCCCACCGCAACCAGCAGAACCGTGGAGCCATGTGAGGGAGTCAACGTCTATCCCTCCCGTGTAAGAATGAGCCAAATGTGGCTTTGCTGGACATCCTCCTTGGGCTAGATTACTATGAAGGTCCTTTTTTCAAGAGATGCACTTCCTGTCTTGCTTTTAGTTGGTAGCAAAATGGTTTTCAGACCCAACTCAAATCCTCTGCCGTAAGCAAGAAGAGTGCCATTGGGTACAGAAAGAACAGCTATGTTAATCTGTGTCCATTGGTAAAAACAATTCTGTCAGGTCGGAAGGGGCAAAACCTGAAACATTGTCTGGATAACTCTAGCTTGCTTTAAGATAGGAAAGCTATTTGGGAACACAGTTCTTTGGGAAGAAACAAGGTTATAGCTCTTTAAGTAAACAAATGGGAAGATGCTCCCTGGCCCTCAAACCCGTCATGAGTCTATTGGAGGCAACAACAGCCTCCTCATGGCTCCATTCCAAGGGCTGGGGCAGTATCTGTCTTCCAAGCCAAAGGGACTTTGCACCTGTTTAATCCAGCATTCAGAGGGCACCCAATTTCCCCAAGGAACCGCCAGCCTCTGGAGCTGAGGGATAAGGAGGTTTTACTCCGTGTTGTTCACCTGCCCTCCTTTCAGGTGGTGGGGGTGATTGTGGAAGCAGCGCAAATTGGGCAGTCCACACAGCTTGCTTCTAGGCATCAGCAGTGCTGCTTAGGGGGTGTTTCCCCTATCACCACCACCCATGGAACTGAGAGCAGGGGCTGGGCTGCTGAGCAAACATGTCCATCTTTAAGGCAGCAGGCAACAGAGGAGCTTCTGTGCAAAAGAACTGCAGTTCCAGCTTTTCCAGTCTGACCACATTGAATGCCCCAGGGCCTCTTTTCTGGTTAATGAGGAGCAGAGCAGGCAAGGCTCTTGTCAAGCGATGAGTCAGTGGGAAACGCACACAGGAGCAGTGGCTACTGGAGACAAGCAGGTCCATAAACTTCTGTCCTGCATGCAAATGTATTCTGGTCTACAACAATTTGGTTTCTCCCGAGTAATCCTGTGAATTGCAGCTTGAATTCTAAGTTGGAGCCCCTGCCAGGCACACATTGGCTATATATCTCTGTGTTCCCGAGAAGGCAGGTGGTGGTAAAAGCTGTTTAAATATCTCACACACACCCCAACCATGAGCATGACAGATAAGAGCTCCCCTCTCCTTAGCCTGACCGTCCTTTCACATCCTTTTCTTTCTTCTCATCTGTTCCAAAGGTGCCTGCAAAACTTGGGATGGCTGGCTGACTTTAGCAAGATGCTGAATATGACGCTTCCCGACATAGCAGTGGCCGAAGATTGTCTTTACCTGAATGTTTTTACCCCAGACACCAAGGCCAAATTGCCTGTAAGCAAACAAAGCCTTCCTTACGAGTATCGCCTCATGCTGCCTGCAAATGTGCAACCAGAAGTAGTGCAGGATCGGAGGCAGTTGCTCTTGAGGCCAGCAGGGCAGAGGACAGAAACAGCAAACCACAATGTTATGGGGCTGTTGCTCCCCCCCCTTTAATTGCCCATGCTCCACTCACACATGCACACATGCTTCTTGCACCTTCCTTTCCACAGCTGGAGTGAAGGAAACAATGAGCAGCAACTCTTTACCTTCAGCCTGTAGTTCACTCTTCTCTGAGACATTCCCCCTCCTTTTCCTCAGCTTTTGACTGGCGTCTCTTCACAGTCCAAGCCCTTCAGCTGCCCATCCACTCCCTGGATCTCCTCAGCCACTCTGGATGCTCTGCAGCTGGGATTCTGGGTTCACCCCAACCCCTCGTAGAATCCGATTCCCCATCCAATCTGAAACCATACTGGAACCTGCTTAGGAGCTTTGCAAATGTGGTAGTGGTTTTATTGCTGCAATGGCATGGATTCTGCTTTTCAGCTGCTCCACTGGCTCCTGGTGCAGAGCACCCAACTTCTCTTGAAAGCTCTTTTAGTGCTGGCCCTGTTGCTCCATTAACACCAAGTTCATCTGTGCCAGGAATGTTGCTGTTATAACGAGTTCCTTTTATTTTGTGTATTTTCCCAGGTCATGGTCTGGATTCACGGAGGGGCTCTGATATTAGGTGGAGCTTTTATGAATGATGGATCAGCCTTGGCTGCTTATGAAAAGGTGGTAGTTGTTGCGATTCAGTACAGGCTGGGTCTCCCAGGATTCTTCAGGTGAGATAGTTTCTAACACTTGAAAAAGCCGCACTAACTTAAAGGTACACAGGGCACATGCAATCTCTTTGGTGAAGATTAGAGATGCCTTTGCTTCTCTTGCTTCTCTTGCTAGGACTAATAAATAAAAAGCTTTGCAAGGAGAGGAAAGGAGGTGCAAAGAAAAGGGAAGAGGAGGGGAATCCAACTTGCTTCATCACTGCATCTTCCTGATTTGCACCACGCAAAATAAGACACAACCAAAAGACCTGCAACCCTTTGAAATTAGTATTTCTCCAAATTTTGTGATACAGTTATCCAACCAGAAAATGCATGTGGAAACACATATTAGAGGAAATGTGGAAGAAAAGGCATATAATAGTGAAAACAGCCTGCGAAGTTGAGAAGCTGGAAGTCCCAAGCAATAGGGTCCTGAAAGAAGGGCTGAATGGAAGGAAAAATGGGGGGACAGAGGAGACACATGAATGGCTGAAATGAGAAGGATCCTGGAGGAAATACTCATTTTGCACTACCTGGCAGCTGTTGCCCATTTCAGAGTGGTGGTGCTGAGGCAGAAGACTGCTCGCTTCTCAGGTCAAACCTTCAGCTTATCTCCTTGCAGAGCAGAGATAGATCATTTTGTGGGTGGGGGATGCATGTTAACCATCTAGTAGTTTCTCCATCGCTTGACTATTGCCTTTCTTTTAGCACTGGTAGCAGTGATGCCCGTGGAAACTGGGGATTGCTGGATCAAGTAGCTGCTCTCCAGTGGGTTCAGGAGAACATTGCACATTTTGGAGGAGATCCCAATTCTGTGACCATATTTGGAGAGTCTGCAGGAGCATTTAGTGTTGGTGCTCAGGTAGGGATCCACTAAATATGGAGATCGCAAAGGCTCTGAGGACTCTGCCAGAGATCTCTAAACTGGGGCTGGGAGGTGGGCAGAAGAAAGATCTGGATCCAGTTGTAAATCACTTTTATGATGTAGATCTCCAAGGATTTCTGGTTTAACAAGACCAACAACAAAGTGCTTCCTCCGTATTAGAGGACACTACTGGCAAAACTAAGATAGTTTGGGGGAGACAAGGGTATTTGTGTGGAAGGACTGTAAGGGCCGTTCAGCTCTAGTACTCAGACACAGCAGCTGCCTTTGCAAGAAATGTTACGTCTTCCACAAAATAGTCTGACGCAAAGCAGGTTGCCTCTGAAACTCTGGACCTGCTCAGCTCAGGAACTTCACTGGACATTTGAGAGCTGCCTTCAGAGCCACCTGTGCCATGGAGACAGTGCTGGTGGGGGGAGCCCACATCCACCTTTGGGAGAATAGACTCTATTTAGGGCTTGCAAGGCTTTATTTTCCACTTATCAGCCAATGGAGACAGTACTGTCTCCATTGACTTGCATGAAGAGAGGAGAGTGGTGACACCTGAAGCTTTGGAAAACCAAAACAAGGTTGTAGCTTGCATCCAAAGCAGTGAGTAAAGGTAAAATGCACACCCATTACACCCAGCACAGCCAGCTTTCCACTGAGATAATGCAAGGATTGTTCACACCTGAGCTTAATGTGCGTTTGAAGCTGTTTGCACTCCCATTTAAGTACAGCCGTACCTTGGTTTTTGAACAGCTTAGTTCTCGAACGTTTTGGCTCCTGAAAACTGCAAACCGAGAAGTGACTGTCCTGGTTTGCGAACTATTTTTGGAAGCCAAACGTCCAGCGCGGCTTCCGATTGGCTGCAGGAGCTCCCACGCTTTGGTTTTTGTACGTTTTGGAAGTCAAAGGGACTTCTGGAACGGATTCCGTTCTACTTCCAAAGTATGACTGTAATGCCCTACACAAGACATCCCCCTTCAGACAGCTGCTCTCCTGCTGATAACCTGGGAATTTAGATTGCCCTGATCCAGGGATAATCCAGTAAGTTTTGAAAAATGTGACTCCAAACCACTCCACTTGAGATGGCGAATGCATTGCCTTGGATTTTGCTCCCGAATTTAAAAAAAAGTATTTATGTATTTAATTATTACTTTTGAACTGCACAGAAAACTTTAGTTTGGGGACAGTATGTAAATATTGAAAATAAATACAGTCAATGCCATATTAAAAAACACCTTTGATTTTGAATGCCTTGTTTTGTGTCTCTCACCTGCCCTCCTTCTTCCTCTGCTGCAGCTTCTGTCCCCCTTGTCCAAGGGCTTGTTCCACAGGGCCATCTCTGAGAGCGGAGTCACTCAGCTTCCAGGCCTCATCACTAGCCGCCCAGAAGTCCTTGCTCAAGTGAGTCTGTTGTTGTTGTGCAGGGAGACAATACCCTTAAGAGCAATAGTCTGGTTCCCAAAGTGCTTTGGACTGTTCCAGGGAATGAAAGTTTGAGGATTGCAGCTTAAGCATCTCTCAGATATTAATCAAAGCAGACTGATATAAGGGGTGAATCAAAGCCTTCAAAAAGATGGAAGAGAGACAGCCTCTGAGCATGAGCAGAGCTCTGTAGCCAAGGGGGCCCCATCTAGTCCAGCATCCTGTTTTCACAATGGGCAATCAGATGCCTAAGGAAAGCCTGCAATAATTTGCTGGGAGGGAACATGGAACTGTGATTTACAGTACAGTGGTACCTCTGGATGCGAACGGGATCCATTCCGGAGCTCTGTTTGCATCCAGAAGCAAATGCAACCTGCGCATGCACGTGACGTCATTTTGACCGTCAGCGCATGCACGAGCGGCGAAACCCGGAAGTAACACGCTCCGTTACTTCCGGGTCGCCGCAACGCGCAACCCGAAAATTCTTATCCCGGAGCTACTTCAACCCGAGGTATGACTGTATAACGTTAATGGTACATTATTAAAATGTGACACTAGAAGATGCTGTAGAGCAGCAAGCCACCTGCAATAAGGAAACTGCATGTTAAACATTATAGAACGATACATCTAATGCTGTCCTAATAATGTTTAAAAGATCAATGTAGATCTAGCCTGTGTGTGTTTGTGTGCACACTCCAGCAGCTTTCTTTCTTTCTTACGTCCTGCTTTATCAACCCAAGAGGCTCTGAAACTAGCTTGCCAAGGGTTTGGTCAATACAATCACATTCAAAAAGATGTGTGCAGTTAATTGGAAAGAACCTGATCTCTTCTGCGTCTAGGGAACTGGAGGAGATTCTCCTCTGAGGTGTTCTCAAAGTAAAGGAAGGATTGAACTCTGATTAATAAGAATACACACAGAGGCTTGAACCAGCAAGACTCTGGGAAGGGTGTGTATAATAATCTCTCTGTCCACCCCCTGGCCCAGGTCATTTTATTCACAAAAGAACTTTTCACAGAGTGTTTGTAAAAACCAATCAGATTTCTTCTGAGCATTTCAATAAACCCCACGTGGGGACAAAGTTAAACTATAAACACTAGTTAAGCATGCATACTTTTGGGGTTAATAAATGAAAACTACAAAGGAGTGCATTCAGCAACCCCAGAGGTCATAAACAATCAATACACATGATAATAAGGATGGCCAGGAGGACAGCGATCATTATCACTTTTATGTGAGACCTGTTTCCTGGCCCTAAGATTAACATCCTAAGATTAACATATCAGAAAAGCTACATCAAAGAAGCTTGCCCACTATCTTTGATGGCCCAGGATGCATGCCTGGCTAAGCAACTGGCAGCTGGGCTACGTATGTCACTTGTCAAGCAAGAGAAATGGACAGCAGAGAAAATGGCCAGAGATGCAGAGGGTTGTGGGGTTTGGACAGAAATTATTGTCAATGAATTAAACCCAGTCAACACAATGCATTCATCGTGGACACAATGGCTTGATGCATATTTTATAATTCCTCATAGTAATCCCACCTGACCCCACGCCCTGGATATTTGCACTCCTACACTCCTCATCACTCAGCACAATATCTAACATTAGGGCTAAAATTAATAACACAAAAACTGCAATTTTGGGAAACGTCCAACTCATGGTCCTATCAGTAAGAACAGGAATCAGATATGGGGCATTATGAGGGCAGCCTTCCCCCGGTTATGTAACTCCCCTCATGAAATCCGGCAGCCCTCCTCCACACATGACTTTATCTGCTTTCAGGAAACATGTTAACACCTTTTCTTTAAAAAAAAAATCATGCAAGCTTCTGACCAAAAAGGTTTACACTGCTGGTTTTAACTGCTGCTTACAGTAAGTTTTACTGTTGTTTTGAATTGGTGGTCCTTGGGATGAAAGCAGGGGAGAAATGAAATGCATTAAAAAATGCTGTTATGCAGTTTCATTATTGAGCCACCCTGGCCCTTTGGAGAGGAAGGGTGGGTTATAAACAGGAAATTATAGACAAGAAATAATAAGAATACTGTAAGTGAGGGTGGGGATTTAAAAGCAAAGATGTCATCGTGCCATGCTTTGTTTCAACAGCCCGTTGCCCGGTTTTGGGGTGTGTGTGTGTGACTGGCCCTGTGGCCTATCATGGATGCTTAAAAGATGTTGAAATTCCTTGTCCATGAAGACAGGGGTCCTTGTTTCAGGATGACAACCACCCTGAGACGAGTGACAGCCTCAAGCTCTGCTTCAAAGAAGCCCATGGAAATGTCAGGCTGTTGTGATTGTTCACCATCAATGCAGTGCCAATTGCTGTGTGGTGTAGTGGTTAAGAGCAGTGGACTCGTAATCTGGTGAAGCAGGTTCGCGTCTCTGCTCCTCCACATGCAGCTGCTGGGTGACCTTGGGCCAGTCACACTTCTCTGAAGTCTCTCAGCCCCACTCACCTCACAGAGTGTTTGTTGTGGGGGAGGAAGGGAAAGGAGAATGTTAGCCACTTTGAGACTCCTTAGGGTAGTGATAAAGCAGGATATCAAATCCAAACTCCTCCTCCTTCTCCTCTTCTAATCTGTATTATTATTTTATTCCCCCCTCCTCCATCAAAAGTTCTCAAATAAAATTGCAAAAGCCTCGGGCTGTGAGGCCAGCAGTTCCGCGCTGGTGCATTGCTTGAGGAGTAAAACAGAAGAAGAACTCAGAACCCTGAATACCAACTTGACCCTGGTGAGTCTGAAAACTTCAACGACATCCGCATAATGTGATGCTCTTCCGCTCTTTTTTTGCTCTCCTTTGTTTATTTGGGTCGGGAGGTACGTGGGCCACAAACTGCTGGAATCTTCCTAGATGAAAAAGATTTAAACATGAGGGAGTTTGCATTGTTATCCAATGGGACAACATGCACACATGCCAAAGGTTTGTTTGGACTAAGCCCATGCCTCTCCAGGGTCTTTCTGTTTGGCGATTCGTCATTTTGCCTCATACAAACACACATGTATTTTTCTCATTCCAAATCCTTCTTGGTCGGGTTTCAAGTATATTAACACTTTGGGGAAAGGCTACAGTTTAGTGGGAGAGAATCTGGCTTGCATGTGGAAGTTTCTAGATTTAATCCCAGCATCTCCAGGTTGGAGTGGGAAAGGCCCATGCCCAAAACCTTGGAGCGTGGCTACCAGTCAGTGGAGATAATATTGAGCTAAATGTAGTCTGGCTTGTAATAAGGCAGCTTCCTATGTCCCTGCTTTTGGAATGGTCCAGTTTTGCTTCATTCTTGTTATACATAACTTTTGCAGTTGTTTCTAGGGATCCAATACACATTAAAGAGAACTTTTCTTTAAAAACAAACAGGGATTTGGGATTATCCCCGCAGTAGTTGATGGAGACTTCATTCGAAAGGCACCTGAGGAACTACTGGCCTCAAAGGAACTCAACACTGTCCCATATCTATTAGGTGTGAATAATCACGAATACGGATGGGTTGTTCCTGCGGTAAGTTGCTCACAATTTATTTTTGTACCCTGATGTGTGGCTGCAATAGAGTCTGGTGCTTTTGAATAATATTTTGAAAGCAAATGATGTTTGCTGAAATTCCCTGCCCCTCCTTCCCTTCTTCCTCATCCTCTTTATGGATTTACCATGTCTTTTGTGCCTTTACAAACTCAGGTAAAAGGAGTGAAGGCCAGGTTCCATATTCCTTGGATGATATTGAATGTGAAGTCTCAATTTAATTCCACAGGTAATGAACATCTCCGGCATAACTGAAGGCATGGATAAGGAGACCATCATTGCATTGTTTCAGCGGATAACCGCCTCCATGGTAAGAGAGAAGCCAACGAGCCCTACTTACTGAGCTTTCTACAAGCTCCAGTGTGTATGGGAAAGGGGAGATAACATAAAGAGGGGCAGAAAAAACACCTGCAAAACAGGGCCGGCCCCTTCCAAAGGCCTTTCCCTTCCAGCCCTTTGTGGTTTCATTTTTGCAGCCTTTAAAGCAGGGATTAAACATGCATCTAGGATCAAATGATCCACAACATCAGGTGCCAGTTACAGAAACAAGAACAAAAACTCTGGGTGTGGTGGCTGGGGGTTGGGGACCCTCCGCACCTTTGCAGAGTGTGAGACCCACCCACAAGCAGCTGGTGGCAGTGGAGGAAAACCCAGAGGCCCCTTTGCTTTCTTTTGCAAACAGGCATCTCTGCTGCCACTTTACATGTCTTAAAGCAGGGGTGTCCAACAGGTTTTGGTAGAGGTCTCTGGCCCCTTCCCTGCTTTTATGGAAACCAGGGAGGTGGGATTAAGTCTTCATCACTGGTTCCCCACCCCTTCCCTCCCTGTCAGGGGTGCATCATTTACACCCCTCCACAAATCCATCCATTCACACCTACACACACCCTTGACACAGACATTTAAAGCTGCCTTTCTTTTGCCTCTCCCCTTTTCTCCTCCCACATCCCTGAAATTGTTCCCATTCACATGAGTGGGATGCTTTCACTAACCCTGTTGTGCAAAGGTGCAATTGAGGAGAGGGTTGTTTTCTTCCCAGCTCCTCCCCAGCCCATTCCAATTCCTCTCTCCTTGCATGATAAATTAGCCTTGGGGAGGGGGGAAAACCTATTTTCCTCTAACCCTAATTGCCATGTTTGGGGGCAGGAAGCAGATGTGTGGGTGTAGGATCCCAAAGCTTTGAGGGCTATGAGTGGCCCACAAGCCAGAGGTTTCCTCTCCTTGTCATGTGTTGTCGCTGTTGTTTCCTGGAAGAGCCCAGCTGCCGCACCCATTTCCCTGGCGGCATTTGCTGGGCAATGGATGTCGCAGGAGGGGCAGTGGTTCCCATGGCCTTCTCTAATGTGCCTGCTTCCTCCTTTCCTTGCAGAATTTATCACCTGAGCCTCTGCAGATGGCACTGGATGAATACTTGGGAGACACCAAGGACCGTGTCAAGTTACGAGATCGCTTTCTGGACATGATGGGAGATATGGTCTTTGTTGCTCCTGCTGTTGAGATAGCTAGATATCACAGAGGTGATTTCACTTTTGAAATAACAGAATGACCACAGCAAACCGTTATTTATCTATTTTATTTATTAGATTTATATACCAACCTTCATCATAAGATCTCATTAGAAGCTCTTGCATTGGGGAAATTTCTAGAGGCTCCATGATTGTCAAGAGGTGCTGGGTTCTAGTCTTGGAACCCAACCCGGATGAGAAAAAAATACTTGGGGGGAGGGGGAGGGAAGATGGCTGCTGGTCCAGGGGGGTGGGTTCAGCCTGCCTCACCCTTTTGCTCTCCCCACAATCCGTCCTCTGATCCTATGCCAGGTGGAGTATGCATTTTATTTATGATAGATCACTTTCTAACCCCACTTTTCCACCCAGTGGAACCACATCAAAGTACGAAGTGAAATACAAAATAACATTCAAAACCATTAGACCCACACAGATAAAATGTCTTCCATGAAACCAGTGTTTTTCTTCTAAAAATATGTTTAGGGGGTACTCTCATTCTGACTCAAGAAAATCACCATTTTATAGTTCAAATCGGGGAAAATAAATACAGTAAATGGGCTAAAGTACAAAGATTCACAAAATGTTTTGGGGGTATGCGTCCCCCTGTGTCCACCCAGAAAAAAGTACTGCATGAAACTAATGCCACCATATTTACAGTTGATATTGTAAGTAAACTTTGGAGACCAAAACCCTGTCTGATTCCCCCTCCCCCCCCAATTTATTTACTGCATTTATATTCTACTCTCTTTTTTTCTGCAAGGAGCTCAAGGTAGCATCCTCATTTAATCCCTATACAACAACCTTTTTGCTGTAGTTTAAGCTGAGAGGCAATGACTAGCCAAGGTTACACAGTTAGCTGCATGGCCAAGTGGGGATTTGAACCTGAGTCTCGCAGGTTCTAGGTCCAACATTCCACCCTCTGTGCCACACTAGCTTTGCTTGCTGATAGAAGGTCATCAGAGAATGGGCTGTGTGGGCTTCCTTTGGCCAAGATATCGAAAGTCCAGGAGCGGTCACTGAAAAGCCCCTTTCTTGAAATTTCTGCCAAATACACTTCTTCAGGTATTTGTGGCACAGACAGAAGCTCTCTCTCTCTCCTCCTCTGTCCCTGATCTCAACACTCAAGCAGACTTGTATGAGAGCAATCTTTTGGATATCCTGGTCCCAAGTCATGTACTGTCATAATGAACATTTTGACTTGTGCCCAGAGACGACTTCTAGACAGTGTGTCTTGCTCCCAGTAGCTGGCAGTGACTAGCTGCCCAGGCATTCTGAGCCAGTTGCTATAGGAGTCCAAATTATAGCTGCCACTAAGACATGTGTCCCTGTGATGCGGTATGTGGTGAACACATGATATTAACAAATGCATTGTGCATGCTCATGACTGTGATCATATGTGCTCTGTGGATCACAACCATCGTAATGTATGGTGTCCCAGTAATCACTGCAAACACTGATCTCTCTCTCTCCCCCCTCCCCCACCCACTTTTTGTTTCAGATTCTGGAGCTCCTGTCTACCTTTATGAATTCCAGCACCGGCCCAGTGCATTAAAACACGCAAAGCCAGATTTTGTGAAGGCAGATCATGGTGATGAACTTGCCTTTGTATTTGGGGTACCATTCTTAGGCAGTGAGTCAGCCGCTTTGATGGGTAAGGATCTTATTGATGTTTTCTTCTGCTTTGCTTTTATAAGGCAGGGAAAGGTGCAGTTGCACAGGAGAAAGTCAATAAGGTCAGAAGGATTTCTTAAGGCTGGGCAAGACTGGCTTCTTTTGTAATGGAGATTATTGTCTCAATAGCTGGATCTTCCTTAAGTCTTCTGAAGGCGTAGGTGGCATAGCGTAGGGGGGGCTACAATCGCCCTGGGTTGGTGTGCCCTTCTTATGCTGCCCTCCCCGGATTTGAGCCTTGCAAAGCCATTCTGGGAGTGCAGTGTGAGGACACAACAGGCATGCCACTAGGGACTGGTGTTGCTCCAGCAGTGACGAGGGCTGGCTGGGTGAGCTAAGTGGGCTCCATTTGTTCTTTGTGTCTTGCCCCATGTGAGAGCATGTGAACTGGGCATCATGGAGACACATGGCTTTTCCCGCTTCTAGCTCAGGATAAGTGAGCAGGAAGGGGCAGAGTGTTGCAGCTCTGGAATGTACCTTTTGGGGGTTTGCCTCACTCTGGAAGTCTGATGTGGGTTTTGCTTCTGGGGTGTTTAAACTGCTGCCTCCAGCTATGCTTAACCTGTATAGATCTGTAAAGAAACTCTAATATTATGAAACGGCCTCAGCGACCTCCTTCCAAAGGCAACCAAACTTGGGTGAGTGGAGCTGACCTGGAACTTCTCCCCATTTGGAGAAGTGGGCTGAATAACAACATTATCAAGGATTAATTAAATCATTAACCAGCTTTAGCAAATCACAGGCTGCTGTTTAAATATGCCCAAGGAATTTCAATATTTGCCAGACTGTCCATCCCCCCAAACAAAAAAAAAACATGGGAACTGTAGTTTAAGGGTGCTGGGAGTTGCAACTCTGTGGCATGCAAACTACAGCTCCCAGTGCTTGATATCTTTACTAAGCCGCTCTGGGATTTTATCTGAAAGGTAGAAGTTTATGTCTGATAGGAAACAAAAACCATAAACAGATGAGGAAGCAAAACAAATTTTAAGCAAATGATAACAATGAAACACCTCTTTAAAGCTCTACTGATAGTCAATACCATGAATTCTACATGAATTACTACATGCTACATGACTAATACGTTCTTCCCCCTGTACTTCTCACATAAAGCGACAGAGGCCGAGAAAGAGCTCAGCAGAAAAATGATGAAATACTGGAGCAACTTTGCCCGAAATGGGTGAGATTCTTGGCTATTTCAAAACACTATGCCTCAGTGGTTGAAATATTTGCATTGTTATTAATAATTGCTATTATTTGATATCTATCATAAAGCATCTGTAGGTGTCTTACAAATACAAGGACACCAACAATCAAGTTTAACAATAAACCGCAATAACAGCAAAATTGTAATACAGAAGCATCAATAATCCTGATAATCCTATTCTCTCGAGTGCCTGGGAAAAGACGTACGTTCTGACCTGATGCTGAAAGGATGTAAATAAATGTCAGCACCAGGAAGGCCTCACTGGGGAGGCTGCAGCCAAAATGGCCCTCTCCCTTGTCACCACCTTCTGGACCTATCTTGGAGGGGAGACCCAGCGAAGGGCCTCAAACAATGAGCACAAGGTCTACCCATGTTTAAGAGGAGAGGCTTTAGGGCAGGGGTCAGCAAGGCTTACCTTGCCTCGGCTGGTTCATTGCCACAGAGCCCCTCTGTGGGCCAGATCACAGGTGCGTGATTTTCGGCGTCTGCGCAGGTGTAATTTCCAGCATCTGTGCATGCGCAGACACAATTTCCAGCGCTGTGAAAGCGAGTCCCCGCACTGGTTTAGCGCAGTGCGCGGGGGCTTGCCCTGCAGGCGGCTCGGTTCGGGGGTGGCTCGTGGGCTGGTAAAACCACCCCCGTGGGCCGCTTGTGGCCCATGGGCCTTAGGCTGCCGACCCCTGCTTTAGGGCCTTGAGCCACATAAGGCTTTCCAGGTTAAACTAAGACTTGGAATTGGTCCCGGAAACAAATAGCCAGTGCGGCTATGCCAGAACCAATGATGGGCTCAGACCACTTCATTTCCCTCATCAGTCGTGCTGCCACATCCTACACCAGCTGCAGTTTTTGAGCTGTCTTGAAAGGCAGCCTCATGTATAGTGCATTGTTGTAATCGAAAACAGAGGTTGCTCGAGGATAGATTACCAAGGAACCACCCACTAACAGCGTCTCGTTGTTTCGGATTGAGCCTCATCCAGTCCGTCGCCATGACCAGGCACCAGTTCAGCACACCAACCATCTCAGCGGCAGAAAGAGAGATGCGTGTCGTCAGCATACGGATGGCGATACGCTCCGAGATGCTGTATGGGGCCCACTCAGTGGCTTTACGTACATGCCAAAAAGTACAAAACCAAAATGCTGAATAGGAACTGAATTCTCGGCTCTGTCTTTTTCAGGAATCCAAATGGCAAAGGTTTGGTGGAATGGCCTCAGTATGGTCTGAATGAAGAATATTTGGAATTCAACCTGGAGCAAAGGAAAGCAGAGAAGCTGAGGAAGAACAAGGTGGACTTCTGGTTAAAGACACTGCCTGAAAAAATGAAGAAAATGGCTGAAGGAAAGGAAAAACATGGGGAACTGTAACCAGTGGCCAAATTGCCCCAGCTTATTTTTGTTTGTTTTGAGAACAAACACTTTCCAACAAGAATTATTTCAGTCTGAAAAATGCATTTGTTCAACGCATGTTCTAACGCCGAAAATCTTAGCTATTATGAGATACTATTTATACAGCAGAAATGCCAGGTGATTCACATCAACAATTAGGAAATCCTGCCAATGATTTGAAGAGTAATGAGTTTATGCCCCAGTGCAGTTTAAGAATCCTGTGCATGGCTGCAACGCCTTGTTGATTAGTCAGCTTAGGTCACTGATCTTAACAAACGTCTCACGCAAATACTTGGCAAACAAGCACAGGCAGTTGGCATTATTTTAGGAGAGGCATTTCACCTTTTCTAAGATTGTGCCCACTTTGACAAGCTGACTTCCTCGCTGTTGGGTTTTAGATGAAAAATATAAATGGGGCAGGAAGTCACAGAAGGGAGATGTTCATGCCTAGCCCATGAGGGTGGGACAAGTGTCCTTCATGATTTACTCCTCCTTGGGAGGACCTGCCGCCACCTCCCCCCTTTTCAAACACCAAGTGAAGAAATCCAAAGCTTGGCAGGTTGGATAGGAATCTAAACGGGGTGGGGGCTCTTTGCAAACTCTGACCTGTGGACAGGCAGCTCAAATTCAATCTGTAATCTGCAGTTCTTAACCTCGGAGCCTGTATAAAGGCAGCATCATATAAAGCAAACAGAGAGCACAGTTACACAGTACAAAAAAAAAATACAAACCAAATACAATACCTGAGAAGGTATTCCCTTCTCAGAATACCTGTGGATTGGGAAAATCCAGATTTAGTGGGTGTAAAATAAGGGCTGCCACTTAGATGTGGAGGTTGTGAAGAAATGATAATAATAAACTGAGAGATATCTCAGTTGGTGGAGCATGAGACTCTTAATCTCAGAGTTGTGAGTTTGAGCCCCATGTTGGGTGAAAGATTCCTGCATTGCGGGGGGGGGGGGGTTGCACTTAGATGATCCTTATGGTCTATGTTTCTATATGTAAATGTAAATGCATCCATTAATTGGACAGGGAAATTTAAACCTCAAATCCACATTACACTCCAATGTGGATGAGCACACAGTTCCGTGAGAAGGAAGTTTCCAATCCTAACCTAGGAGCGTGGACAAAGTTCAGAGCGAAATAGGTAGAGAGATATAATCCCATCTCAGCCTCACAGCCTTTTGAGTTTGTAGGGATAAAGCTGCAATCCCTCTATCTATCCTCACAGAAGAAACGCCGCCCGCCCCCCGGACTCGAAAGGACCCACCTGAGCCTTACAGAACTGCCGCTTCTCGTAGGTCAGACCCAATGTCCGTCCTGCATTTCCCCTGGTTAACGTTACCACTGAAACCAGCACACAAAGCCAAAGGTACGCAAGCCAGCAATTCCCTGTCTTGGTTGTGTACAAGACGACTCCACCACCGCCCACATCTTAGGTCCGCCCAGAGCCCTGGCAACCTTCCACGCGCCCTGCGCGCCCACTCACGGAGCCCGTTTCCGCTTCAATGAAGCAGCAGCCTCCTCGCCTGCTTTCGGTTTGTGTATTTTTGCACAGGGTTGCTACGTTACAGGTGATTCCGGGTGCTCCAAGGTGTCTATTTCAAAAGCACCAACAAACTCCAAGACAACAGTGCCCATTTACACCACAAAGAACTCGTAACCCACCTGCTCTCAGCAGCCAGAAACACCATAACCAGACACTGGAGAGACCTGACAGGAGTAAGCATGGACCAATGGTACCAAATAGTATGGGAAACAGCCCTACTAGAAAAATTAACTAATAAACTGAAACTGACACGGGGACAAACAGAAGAAGACGCCTTCACCCTGGTATGGCTCCCCTTTATCACATACACAGCCCAACAGGACAATGACAATAATCCACCAACAGCATACAAATCAATATGGCTAACCTGATCCAAAACACCCACCCACCTCACTCACACACGAAAACAAAGATCACCACAGCCAATCACAAGCAAACAATCACACCCTAGGCCAACCCCAACCTCTCTCACCACCAAAGGAACACAAGTGAACAACACAAGCAACGCTGACACCAAACTCTACATACATTAAACATAATAGAAACACCGCCACCCGACCCCACCCCCATCCATCTTCCCTCTCTCCACCCCCCCTTTCTTTTTTCTTCTTCTTTTTTTTCTTCTCCCCCTAATGCCTCAACAAATGAAACGGATTTGTAAAAATGTTACATGAAAAAAAAATACGAGGCACTACACTTCTGTAAAACAAGAAAACCCTTAATAAAATATTTTATTAAAAAAAAAAAAGCACCAACAAACGCACATGCATGGTGGCAAGGAGCCATTTCTCTCCCTCCAATTGCCCCCTTCTGCCAGAATGCTCAAAAAAAAAAAAAAAAAAAGTATTACTGTATTAAGTTAAATCCAGGGACTCACACCATCCTCCAAGGTGCTCTCTCATCTCCTGCAAACACGCAGCTAGCAAACGGACCTACTTACTAGCAGTTCAGGCTCAGAAGAACAGCGGCAGAGTGCATGCTTGTGATTGGCTGGGCGGGTTGCCCTTAGCCTTCCTTTATGAATGGTACTTCACAGGGACTGTTGCCTTCCCTGGGTTTCTGTAGTTCTGCAGCCTCATTAGTTGGCTTTTAATTCCACGGTGAAGATTGTTGCTGGTTCCCTTTTCTCAGCTCATTTAGCTTGACATCATAAATTCATTTTTAAAAAGGAATTGAGGGTGCCCAAAGCGAATTTTTCTCCCAATGCTCCCAGTGCGTCTTGTGGGAGCATGGCCCAGTCAAGGGCATCTATGCACACTTCCGGGTCAGCGCCATCGGTGAATGGCGGAGTTCCTCCAACTGGAGGAACGGTCTCTGTGGAAACTGGGTCTTCCTGCCGTGGCGAAGGCGGGGGCCCTTTAGAAATCCCAGGCGGGAGAAGCCTGGGAACGTGGGGTTCGGCAGAGCACCAAAAGCGCCTCCCCTACTCACGAGGAAACCCATTTTCGGGGCTCCGGAGTGAAGCGGGTGGAGCAGCGCGGTGCTGCGAACTGATTGCTATTTCCATGGAGGGAAGCCGCGCAGCCATCGCCGGAGAGCGCTGACTTTTTCCTGATGACATTTGGACTCTAAATCAAGTACCCGTGAGTAAAAACGGAGAATTGGACTAAGAAATTTTTTAATTTATGAAATTAGGCACGAAGCGGGAAGGTGTAAACAGGAAGTCCGCCTCCCGTCCTTGTATACAGCTTGAAGCAAAGATCTTGCAACCTAATAGCCTGAAAAGTTCTTTTAAAGTTGAAAATTTCCTGTACCCATAACCAACAAAACCCCCCTTGGAAGCAGGAGGGGGGGGGGCGGGATTTGACAGCTTAATCCTGCAGGAAGTGAGAAAAGGATTGTAAGTTTCCACCGTCCCAAACCTGGGGACGGGGTGTCGGGACAGAAACTGCTTGAGACGTTCATTGATTGAAAGTGGAGTACTTTTGACAGATAGTTAAAAAAAAGAAGAAGAAACAAATTAACTTCAACGCTACCTTCTGCATTTTTGCTCTTTAAAGAAACAAAGTATTTGAAATTGAAAGGACCTGAAATTGAAAGTAACTTTCTTTGTGGGATACTTTTTTTTAAAAAAAAATAATGGATACAAACAGAAATTGTGTCCCCTAGAGGGAGCCTGTCAGTTTGCGGTCGCAGCTTGCATATGTGAGATTTGGATCGTGGGAACAGCCGTTTGACCTTGTTCTGGAATAGAAATGTATTGGCAGGAAGGTTTGGTGTCTGCCCTTGGTAGGACTAATGTTTTGCTGGAGCAGCTGCACGAGAAAGTGAGTCTGATGAATGAAAAACTGGATTTTATGAATGCTGTGGCCAGCCAATATGATTTAACAGGGAATAAGGATGAACCTGGCTTGACAAGGCAAGTCCAAGGGCAGATGGAGGAGGAAGAGGCAGTAGCTATCTATTACACAACACAAATGGAAAGACCCAAAGTTTTGCAGGAACAAAAGCTACTGCGTTGGAAGATTGATTTTGGAGAGTGCTGGGAAGCATTTGAAGTTAAGGAAGCTTTTAACTCCAGTGTGACTGTGAAACAGGTGAATAATTATTTTTTGGATATATACTTTTTGGACTACAAAGATGAAGATTGGGAGTGGGACTGGGGGGAAGGAGACAATATAATGAAGGAAAATGGAAATTATTACTGGATGGAACCCTCCGGAGACCCACTCCCCCAGAAACCAACAATAGACAAAGAATTGTGTAAGCACAAACAAGAACAAAAAAATTTGCAGAAGGGGCCTAGAAGAGATTTAAGGGCCTCGGACATCAGAACACCAGATTGATGGACTATGTAACGGACAGAAAGGACTGATATGACCGAAACCAGGAAGATGGGACGTTGGATGAAAATCATAGAAATTTTTATGTTAATTTTGGAATTAGTTTAATATCAATGAAACTTGTCTAATATTAATGAAATTTGAGGGAATATGCTGGAAAGGAACCAAATTGGCTTTAGTAGAAATGATTTTAAGGAGAAATGTATGAAGGTGATGTGATTTCGAAATTTAAGATTTTTAAGATAAGATAAGGTTAAAGATTAAGGCAAATTGAACAACAGATTATATTAAAAGAGAGAAAGGTTACGTTGATCAACAAATAAGATAGATTGTGAAGATTAATTATTTAAATTAAAATTCAGAAATATGGGAAGAATTTGCTGAAATAACGAATTAAACTAGAATACAAAAAGGGAGGTGTGAGGAGGTTCAAGAATCAAGCAAATGAAAAGTCGAAATTTGAAATTTGTATTTTCTCTCTTTTTTTCCCCCCTTACTTTATTATTTTTTCTTTTTTCACTTTGGGGTTAGGGTTGGGGATTTTTTTTTTTATGTATTGATGAAACTTTGAATAAATATCATTTAAAAAACAAAAAAACAAAATACATTTTAAAAAAACAAGGAAGCACGGGGCGAACACTCAAGAATGTGCTCTGGGACAGCAGAAATCCACAAAGCCTACCCTAATACTGGGGATATCTATCGCCTGCATCTAATTTACTCTTGTTAAACTTGTCTTCCTGTACTGCATTTCTGCCTCTAAACATTCTTACTGCTTTCGTTCATATGACAGCAGGGTGTTAGAAAAGTCATTCTTCACCTATAATTTCTTATGCACTTTTAAGCAGTCAGTACAAATAATTCTATGCTTCTTCTATTTAGTGATCATAGCAGATCTTATTTTAAGCCTCTGTTAATGTGTGGCTGTTCTAACTAAGCCTGTGTAGTTTTAAAATATATTGGAAAATTACTTTTGCTGTGGTATTTCAGTGTTTTCCCCTATTTTACTAAAGCTATAAGTGAACCATATGTGCCAGCAAAACAAGTTATTTGGCAAAGCAGTGGCAAAAACCGCTTGAATAAAACTGAACAAGGGATCAAATCTCCACTGCTAAACTTGAAATGCTATTAATTTTTCATTATCATAGTAGTCGCCTTCTAAAATAAAGCCTCTAGAGTCATTTCCAGATGTCCGTTTTGATTTGGTGCAATTTGTATCTAACTCTATTTTATGCTTGAAATGTAGCGTTGGGGCAGAAGAATGGAGAGTAGCTTTTTCTGGGGTAAACAAAACAGAACTACAAAGGAGTGCATTTGGCAACCCCTGAGGTCATAAACAAGCAATATACATGATAAGAAGGATGGCCAGGAGGACAGCGATCATTATCACCTTTATGTGAGACCTGTTTCCTGGCCCTAAGATTAACATCCTAAGATTAACATATCAGAAAAGCTACATCAAAGAAACTTGCCCACTATCTTTATGGCCCAGGATGCCTGCCTGGTGAAGCAACTGGAAGCAACTGGGCTGCATACGTGACTTGTCAAGAAAGAGAAATGGACAGTAGAGGAAATGGCCAGAGATGCAGAGGGTTGTGGGATTTGGACAGAAATTATTGTCTTTTATTATTATTATTTTTTTAAATGATTTTTATTAAGGTTTCAGTAAAAAGTTAAACAGAAAAACATAAAAAAGAAATACACAAATACACAATACATAATCCAAAAAAGAAACAAGCACAGAAAACAAAAAAGAAAAAAACGAAAAAAACAGAACATTTAAAAACAATATCACCTTTTCATTTCCGTTTTTAAATTTACTTATTTTCTGGACCTCCTCATACCTCCCTCTTTTGTATTCCAGTTCAAATTGTTTGTCCAGCAATTTCTTTCCCACTTTTTTAATCCCAATCTTTAATCTTAATATAATATAGCATTAAAATTTTACCTCTTAAATACCAAATTTCCATTTCCTTAAACTTCTTTAATCCTAATCTTTAATCTTAGTCTATCTATAACTTTAAATCCTGTACAGCTGGAAACTACTCATTTTCAATCCAACATCACTCTAGCATTCTTTAATTTTGCAGTGTTTCTGTAAATAATCTTTGAATTTCTTCCAATCTTCCTCCACCGACTCTTCTCCCTGGTCACGGATTCTACCAGTCATTTCCGCCAGTTCCATGTAGTCCATCAGTTTCATCTGCCATTCCTCCAGCGTGGGAAGTTCTTGTGTCTTCCAATACTTTGCAATGAGTATTCTTGCTGCTGTTGTTGCATACGTAAAGAAAGTTCTATCCTTTTTTATCACCGTTTGGCCGACCATGCCCAAGAGAAAGGCCTCTGGTTTCTTGGGGAAGGTATATTTGAATACCTTTTTAAATTCATTATATATCATTTCCCAGAAAGCCTTAATCTTTGGGCACGTCCACCAAAAGTGAAAAAATGTACCTTCAATTTCTTTACATTTCCAACATTTATTATCGAGCAAGTGATAGATTTTTGCAAGCTTGACTGGGGTTATGTACCACCTGTATATCATTTTCATAATATTCTCTCTTAAGGCATTACATGCCGTAAATTTCATACCTGTGGTCCACAACTGTTCCCAGTCAGCAAACATAATGTTATGTCCAACGTCTTGTGCCCATTTAATCATAGCCGATTTTACTGTTTCATCCTGAGTGTTCCATTTCAGCAGCAAGTTATACATTCTTGACAAATTCTTGGTTTTGGGTTCTAACAGTTCGGTTTCTAATTTTGATCTTTCCACCTGGAAGCCAATTTTCCTGTCCAATTTAAATGCCTCCATTATCTGAAAATAATGAAGCCAGTCTCGCACTTTGTTTTTTAGTTTTTCAAAACTCTGCAATTTCAGTCTATCTCCATCTTGTTCCAAAATTTCCCAATATTTCGGCCAATTGACCTCCATATTGAGCTTTTTCAAGGCTTTCGCTTCCATTGGCGACAGCCACCTTGGGGTTTTGTTTTCTAACAAATCCTTATATCTTATCCAAACATTAAACAGCGCTTTCCTGACAATATGGTTTTTAAATGCTTTATGTGCTTTGACCTTATCGTACCATAGATATGCATGCCATCCAAATACATTGTTAAAACCTTCTAAGTCCAAAATGTCAGTGTTTTCAAGAAGTAATTATTGTCAATGAATTAAACCCAGTCAACACAATGCATTCATCGTGGACACAATGGCTTGATGCATATTTTATAATTCCTCATAGTAATCCCACCTGACCCCACACCCTGGATATTTGCACTCCTACAAAAGAGAACCCATCCTTTGACATGGACAGTTTACCCAAAATCTAACATTTTGCATTGTTGAGTAACTGTGTGGTAAACTCCATAAAATACTATGGTAGGGTATATGTGCACTTCTTCCTTTTTTGTATCAAGTACACTTTTTTGATTTTGTGACTATGTGATTATGCTTTAAATTTAATTGGGCAAATTTAGTGATCACATTACTGCCATTGTAATTGTTTCACTTTTTAATGTAATAATTTACAGTTTCTTTTGTATTATGGTTTTACTCTTTCAAAGTGAATATTTACAATTTTCACTATTTGTCAGGAGGTTTTGTTTGTTTCTTTTGCTATGGTTCTGGCTTTGAGCACTAGCCATATGCTCACTGGAACAAATTAATATTGTTATAGATTTGATGGGGCTCTAAACCCCAGAAATTAATAAATGGTAGGATTTTGATTATGTGGGAGAACAACAAGCTGCAGAGAAATTCCTGGGCTAGCTTATGCAAAACGACCTGGCCAAGCTAGGGCCATTAAGAAACAACTCCATTGAGAGCCATTGGCAATGCAAGAGAACTGTCCTCCCGCATTGCCCTGAGGTGTGATCAGAGACTGGGGGTTTGGAAGGTTGCAAGGGTAGCTGAATATAAGGTGACCGGGAAAAGAGGGTCTTTCTTGAGGTTGGATAGGAATCTAAACGGGGTGGGGGCTCTTTGCAAACTCTGACCTGTGGACAGGCAGCTCAAGTTCAATCTGTAATCTGCAGTTCTTAACCTTGGAGCCTGTATAAAGGCAGCATCATATAAAGCAAACAGAGAGCACAGTACATGCAGCTAGCAAACGGACCTACTTACTAGCAGTTCAGGCTCAGAAGAACAGCGGCAGAGTGCATGCTTGTGATTGGCTGGGCGGGTTGCCCTTAGCCTTCCTTTATGAATGGTACTTCACAGGGACTGTTGCCTTCCCTGGGTTTCCGTAGTTCTGCAGCCTCATTAGTTGGCTTTTAATTCCACGGTGAAGATTGTTGCTGGTTCCCTTTTCTCAGCTCATTTTGCTTGACATCATAAATTCATTTTTAAAAAGGAATTGAGGGTGCCCACCTCAAAATTTGCTTTGGGCAACCGCAAATCATACACCCCTGCTTCCAAAACAGCATCCTCCTCTGCTAGATGCTTTTGGATCCTGCCTCTGCTTCCTTCTTCCGCAGGGTACTGTTCCTTGCATCAATAGTCAAAAACACTTGGAGTGGAGGGAATAAGTAAATGGAGGGGGGAGGGGGGCCAACCACATGTGGCCCAGAGAGTATCTTCTCCCAAGATAACATGGGCTCCTGCCCCACCCAGTGCGTCTTGTGGGAGCATGGCCCAGTCAAGGGCATCTATGCACACTGAGTCAAAATACATTTTAAAAAACAAGGAAGCACGGGGCGAACACTCAAGAATGTGCTGTGGGACAGCAGAAATCCACAAAGTCTACCCTAATACTGGGGATATCTATCGCCTGCATCTAATTTACTCTTGTTAAACTTGTCTTCCTGTACTGCATTTCTGCCTCTAAACATTCTTACTGCTTTCGTTCATATGACAGCAGGGTGTTAGAAAAGTCATTCTTCACCTATAATTTCTTATGCACTTTTAAGCAGTCAGTACAAATAATTCTATGCTTCTTCTATTTAGTGATCATAGCAGATCTTATTTTAAGCCTCTGTTAATGTGTGGCTGTTCTAACTAAGCCTGTGTAGTTTTAAAATATATTGGAAAATTACTTTTGCTGTGGTATTTCAGTGTTTTCCCCTATTTTACTAAAGCTATAAGTGAACCATATGTGCCAGCAAAACAAATCAAATCTCCACTGCTAAACTTGAAATGCTATTAATTTTTCATTATCATAGTAGTCGCCTTCTAAAATAAAGCCTCTAGAGTCATTTCCAGATGTCCGTTGATTTGGCAACAGTCCCTGTGAAGTACCATTCATAAAGGAAGGCTAAGGGCAACCCGCCCAGCCAATCACAAGCATGCACTCTGCCGCTGTTCTTCTGAGCCTGAACTGCTAGTAAGTAGGTCCGTTTGCTAGCTGCGTGTTTGCAGGAGATGAGAGAGCACCTTGGAGGATGGTGTGAGTCACTGGATTTAACTTAATAATCTTTTTTTTTTTTTTTTTTTTTTGCGCATTCTGGCAGAAGGGGGCAATTGGAGGGAGAGAAATGGCTCCTTGCCACCATGCCTGTGCGTTTGTTGGTGCTTTTGAAATAGACACCTTGGAGCACCCGGAATCACCTGTAACGTAGCAACCCGTGCAAAAATACACAAACCGAAAGCAGGCGAGGAGGCTGCTGCTTCATTGAAGCGGAAACGGGCTCCGTGAGTGGGCGCGCAGGGCGCGTGGAAGGTTGCCAGGGCTCTGGGCGGACCTAAGATGTGGGCGGTGGTGGAGTCGTCTTGTACACAACCAAGACAGGGAATTGCTGGCTTGCGTACCTTTGGCTTTGTGTGCTGGTTTCAGTGGTAACGTTAACCAGGGGAAATGCAGGACGGACATTGGGTCTGACCTACGAGAAGCGGCAGTTCTGTAAGGCTCAGGTGGGTCCTTTCGAGTCCGGGGGGCGGGCGGCGTTTCTTCTGTGAGGATAGATAGAGGGATTGCAGCTTTATCCCTACAAACTCAAAAGGCTGTGAGGCTGAGATGGGATTATATCTCTCTACCTATTTCGCTCTGAACTTTGTCCGCGCTCCTAGGTTAGGATTGGAAACTTCCTTCTCACGGAACTGTGTGCTCATCCACATTGGAGTGTAATGTGGATTTGAGGTTTAAATTTCCCTGTCCAATTAATGGATGCATTTACATTTACATATAGAAACATAGACCATAAGGATCATCTAAGTGCAAACCCCCCCCCCCCCGCAATGCAGGAATCTTTCACCCAACATGGGGCTCAAACTCACAACCCTGAGATTAAGAGTCTCATGTTCTACCAACTGAGATATCTCTCAGTTTATTATTATCATTTCTTCACAACCTCCACATCTAAGTGGCAGCCCTTATTTTACACCCACTAAATCTGGATTTTCCCAATCCACAGGTATTCTGAGAAGGGAATACCTTCTCAGGTATTGTATTTGGTTTGTATTTTTTTTTGTACTGTGTAACTGTGCTCTCTGTTTGCTTTATATGATGCTGCCTTTATACAGGCTCCGAGGTTAAGAACTGCAGATTACAGATTGAATTTGAGCTGCCTGTCCACAGGTCAGAGTTTGCAAAGAGCCCCCACCCCGTTTAGATTCCTATCCAACCTGCCAAGCTTTGGATTTCTTCACTTGGTGTTTGAAAAGGGGGGAGGTGGCAGCCGGTCCTCCCAAGGAGGAGTAAATCATGAAGGACACTTGTCCCACCCTCATGGGCTAGGCATGAACATCTCCCTTCTGTGACTTCCTGCCCCATTTATATTTTTCATCTAAAACCCAACAGCGAGGAAGTCAGCTTGTCAAAGTGGGCCCAATCTTAGAAAAGGTGAAATGCCTCTCCTAAAATAATGCCAACTGCCTGTGCTTGTTTGCCAAGTATTTGCGTGAGACGTTTTTTAAGATCAGTGACCTAAGCTGACTAATCAACAAGGCGTTGCAGCCATGCACAGGATTCTTAAACTGCACTGGGGCATAAACTCATTACTCTTCAAATCATTGGCAGGATTTCCTAATTGTTGATGTGAATCACCTGGCATTTCTGCTGTATAAATAGTATCTCATAATAGCTAAGATTTTTGGCGTTAGAACATGCGTTGAACAAATGCATTTTTCTGTCGGGGAACCAGCCCACCAGGTGCGGAGGAAAATGACGAAGAGTCATGGGTGAAGGTTTAAGCAAGGAGTGAGCTCTCTCTCCCAGCAGCCTTGCATGTTTATTAGCCTTGCGCACATTACATCATGTTGCATATACACGTGTAGCACTCGGGTGGAAAACAGCTAGGGTTTGCATTTCTTAGAATAACTATTCTCTCTCTACCAGGATATAACTCCAGACAGCATGACAGCCGCGTAAGCTTTGCGGTTAGGCAGCGCGACAGTGACCCAGGCATGTGGGGGAACAAGTCAGCAGATGCTTCCTCTTGCACAATCTTGCACAAGGGTGCTATTTTTCTATTGCATCCCCACATGCCCTCCTTTTTTATATTATTTAATCAGAGTCATAAATTTCATTCCGAGGCAGAAGCTCGCCAGGGTCGCACACAGCGCGCTGGTAACCAGGTAGGCCGTCCATCCAGGTCCACTGCCGCGTAGCCGCGTCCCCAGGAGATGAGTGGCACAGGACCATGCCATGTTGGATCAGGCAGCTGTCTGTAAGATACAAGAGGCCGAGCCAAAGGCTCTGCTTTTCGAAAATGAATCTCAGCCGGTGTATATTCCTTATTATTGGGATACAAATATGGTTAAGAGTGAATAAAACAGTATGCACAAGTGAAGGAATCTCGGCAGAGGGGGCATTTCGACCTCCAAGTTGTTTGGACAGCAGTGTCTTGAAGGTCAAGTGCGCCCTCTCCACAATCGCCTGTCCTGTTGAATTAAAAGGCAAACCATGGATTAATTTCACATTCCATAAATCACAAAAGGATGAAAACTGAGAGGAAATATAGGCTGGGCCATTATCCGTTTTAATGCTTTGTGGCTTACCCATCACCGCAAAACAGCGCAGGGTGTGCTGAATGACGTGACGAGCGGTCTCACCCTTCAATGGGGTGGCCCAGATAAATCCAGATGAGGTGTCCACTGTCAAGTGAACTTTTGAAAATGGGGCGAGCAGAGGGGTGTGAGTAACATCCATCTGCCAAACCGCAAGAGGGGACGTACCCCTAGGGTTCACCGCATCAAAAGTAATCATGGTTGGAGCCTTAGAACAGATAGAACATTGAGAGACAATGTCTCGTGCCTGTGCAATAGGGATTTTAAACATTTTTGCCAAAACTTTAGCAGGCTGGTGAAAGGTAGAATGAGAGAGAATAGGGTCAGAAAACAAGGAAAACACTTCAGATCGCAGTGCAGCGTCTGCCACGGCATTTCCCTGAGCCAAAAACCCTGGGTGATTGGTGTGGGAACGAAGGTGTGCAACATAAAAAGGATGACGGCGTTCTTGAATAAGATACTGCAAGGTAGAAAAAAGAACAAACAAATCAGCATCTAACGCAGGCGTGATATAAGAAACAGGCAGGGAAGACAGAAGGCGATACACATATTGTGTATCAACAAGCAAATTAAAAGGTTTATCAGGAAAGAGTTGAAAGGCAAGGATTACAGCAGCAAGTTCAGCCCGCTGGGCGGACCTCTGTTGCTCAGTAAATTCAGTTTTCCATTTTCCACCCTCTTCCCATGCCACCACCCCCCGCGTTTTTGACCCATCAGTGAAAAGGGTAAGGGCAGAGGGGATGGGGGTTGGAGAAAGAGCAGTTTTTAAAGTATAGACAGTTTGAGAAAGAAAAGACAGGCGTGGATCAGAGGGGGGATTATGCGTGATGGTTCCCAAAAAATCCACAAGTGCTACTTGAGTAGCCACGGAGGTGGAAATCAGGTGTTGTGTTTCTGTGAGTGAAAAAGGCAGGTAAATTTTTTCAACGTCCAGTCCAGAGAGGGCTTTTGCTCGAGCGCGCCCTTTAATTACCAAATCCATTACAGCCGCTGGAGAGGAATAAATGTTACGCGGTGGAGTATGCGGAAGGTGGATCCATTCCACAATGTTGACACCCGAGGGGGCAGCCGATTTCTGTGAGTAGAGAATGGCTGTAGGCAGAAAAGGTGTGGAAAAAATTGCCAAGGATAACTGCACATTGTGCAGAGTGTCTATGCGATCCACCATTCGGTCTCTTAATAAAGCATTAACCTGTTGTAAGGCTTGTAGCATTTCTTCTGTAACTGGGATGACTTCTCTGGGTAGTTTGTGTCCTTGTAAGGCAGAAAACAATGGTGACAAGGTGCTAGTAGGCAGATTAAGGTAATTCTTTATCCAATTCAGGTGTCCCAAAAGTTGTTGAAGGTCAACCAGCCGTAGGCGGGCAGGAAAAGACAATTGGGGAACAACCGGAATGGCAGCTTGTTGTGTCATTTTATGTTCAAGATATAACATAGGCAAAGTTTGCTGAACCTTATCTGGGGCAATACACAGTCCAAAATCTGTCAGGGCAGATGTAAGGTCTCTTAATAATTCCACTGATATGTGCTTCGCAGCCACAAGGATATCAATTGGGTGGAGGCTTTGACAGGCTGGCGCTTCTCCCCCGACACCCAAAACCTGCGCAGCTGCCTTTGTGGGCCATTCGGGAGGCCAGTCTTGTTTAGCAATCACAGTAACATCTGCCCCTGTATCCAGAACCCCCTCCACCTCACGTCCACCCAGTGTCATTTTTAATGTAGGGCGCTGAGCTGTGAGAGGCATTGCAGCAGCAATTAAGGGGGTATCTGTAGGAGTTGTGGCATCCGCAGGGAGCAGTATGACTTTAGCCACTGGCGTGTCAGATGAAAGACCTAAGAGGGGGGCTGCTTGTTTAATTGCAGTCCCCAGTGGCGTCGGCGGAGGCTGATAATCTGGTGGTCGTGGCGGAGTAAAAGGTGGTGGTAGAAGCAGTGCAGCCGGATATATGAAAGGCATATTCAGGACTGTTTTTTGTTGTGGTTGCAACGAAGCCAAGAGGATGTTTTTGGGCGTAAGAGTTGCCATGCAGCCACGGACTTTAGCCCAGGCACTAAGGATGTGAAGATTTATGCGGCTATGGCCATGAAAGTGGTCGCCAATCCTATCCCAGTCTGGAATTTCCCATGTCCCATCCTCAGGGAACCATGGACAATGTTCATCTATGGCCAGAATCAATGCAATTAGATCACCTTCAGGAACTTGCTGTTTATTTTCCCGAAGGAGGTGCTGCATGTCTTTTAAAAATTGTTTCTGAGGGTTGGAGAGCGCAGAACCCATGATAAAAATAGAAAAATAGCTACTCACCGGGGATCCGAAGATGAGAAGGCGCCTTGAGCCACAGCCGGGCGGGTGAGTAGCAGTGAGGACCGTCTTTGACAGCACGCGTCCTGGAAGCCGTTCAGGCAATCACATGAGGCACCATTTGTCGGGGAACCAGCCCACCAGGTGCGGAGGAAAATGACGAAGAGTCATGGGTGAAGGTTTAAGCAAGGAGTGAGCTCTCTCTCCCAGCAGCCTTGCATGTTTATTAGCCTTGCGCACATTACATCATGTTGCATATACACGTGTAGCACTCGGGTGGAAAACAGCTAGGGTTTGCATTTCTTAGAATAACTATTCTCTCTCTACCAGGATATAACTCCAGACAGCATGACAGCCGCGTAAGCTTTGCGGTTAGGCAGCGCGACAGTGACCCAGGCGTGTGGGGGAACAAGTCAGCAGATGCTTCCTCTTGCACAATCTTGCACAAGGGTGCTATTTTTCTATTGCATCCCCACATTTTTCAGACTGAAATAATTCTTGTTGGAAAGTGTTTGTTCTCAAAACAAACAAAAATAAGCTGGGGCAAGTTGGCCACTGGTTACAGTTCCCCATGTTTTTCCTTTCCTTCAGCCATTTTCTTCATTTTTTCAGGCAGTGTCTTTAACCAGAAGTCCACCTTGTTCTTCCTCAGCTTCTCTGCTTTCCTTTGCTCCAGGTTGAATTCCAAATATTCTTCATTCAGACCATACTGAGGCCATTCCACCAAACCTTTGCCATTTGGATTCCTGAAAAAGACAGAGCCGAGAATTCAGTTCCTATTCAGCATTTTGGTTTTGTACTTTTTGGCATGTACGTTAAGCCACTGAGTGGGGCATACAGCATCTCGGAGCGTATCGCCATCCGTATGCTGACGGCACGCATCTCTCTTTCTGCCGCTGAGATGGCTGGTGTGCTGAACTGGTGCCTGGTCATGGTGACGGACTGGATGAGGCTCGATCCGAAACAACGAGACGCTGTTAGTGGGTGGTTCCTTGGTAATCTATCCTCTAGCACAGTGTTTTGAAATAGCCAAGAATCTCACCCATTTCGGGCAAAGTTGCTCCAGTATTTCATCATTTTTCTGCTGAGCTCTTTCTCGGCCTCTGTCGCTTTATGTGAGAAGTACAGGGGGAAGAACGTATTAGTCATGTAGCATGTAGTAATTCATGTAGAATTTATGGTATTGACTATCAGTAGAGCTTTAAAGAGGTATTTCAATGTTATCATTTGCTTAAAATTTGTTTTGCTTCCTCATCTGTTTATGGTTTTTGTTTCCTGTCAGACGTAAACTCCTAGTACCCTTCAGATAAATTCCCAGAGTGGCTTAGTAAAGATATCAACTATCAAACACTGGGAACTGTAGTTTGCATGCCACAGAGTTGCAGTTCCCAGCACCCTTAAACTTCAGTTCCCATTTGGGGGGGGGGCTGGGCAGTCTGATAAATATTGAAATCAAATTCCATGGGCATATTTAAACAGCAGCCTGTGAACTGCTAAAGCTGGTTAATGATTAAATTAATCCTTGATAATGTTGTTATTCAGCCTGCTTCTCCAAGTGGGGAGAAGTTCCAGGTCAGCTCCACTCACCCAAGTTTGTTTGCCTTTGGAAGGAGGTCGCTGAGGCCATTTCATAATATTTCTTTACAGATGTATACAGGTTAAGCATAGCTGGTGGCAGCAGTTTAAACACCCCAGAAGCAAAACCCACATCAGACTTCCAGAGTGAGGCAAACTCCCAAAAGGCACATTCCAGAGCTGCAACACTCTGCCCCTTCCTGCTCACTTATCCTGAGCTAGAAGCGGGAAAAGCCATGTGTCTCCATGATGCCCAGTTCACATGCGCTCACATGGGGCAAGACACAAAGAACAAATGGAGCCCACTTAGCTCACCCAGCCAGCCCTCGTCACTGCTGGAGCAACACCAGTCCCTAGTGGCATGCCTGTTGTGTCCTCACACTGCACTCCCAGAATGGCTTTGCAAGGCTCGAATCCGGGGAGGGGAGCATAAGAAAGGCACACCAGCCATGCTCCCTTCGACCCCGGCCTCACCAGCAAAAGTGTGGCTGGGAACGAAGGGTGCACGGTTGTTGCTCCCTTCTCATGCCGCCCTCCCCAAGTGGCTTTGCAAGGCTGGGATATATCAGATCCTAGTCTCACAAAGTGGTGCCAGCCTGGCTCAGGGAGGGGCAGGAGCAGTGCTTGCCCCATACTGAAAAATGAACCCAGGGCGATTGCAGCCCCCCCTACGCTATGCCACCTACGCCTTCAGAAGACTTAAGGAAGATCCAGCTATTGAGGCAATAATCTCCATTACAAAAGAAGCCAGTCTTGCCCAGCCTTAAGAAAGCCTTCTGACCTTATTGACTTTCTCCTGTGCAACTGCACCTTTCCCTGCCTTATAAAAGCAAAGTGGAAGAAAACATCAGTAAGATCCTTACCCATCAAAGCGGCTGACTCACTGCCTAAGAATGGTACCCCAAATACAAAGGCAAGTTCATCACCATGATCTGCCTTCACAAAATCTGGCTTTGCGTGTTTTAATGCACTGGGCCGGTGCTGGAATTCATAAAGGTAGACAGGAGCTCCAGAATCTGAAACAAAAAGTGGGTGGGGGAGGGGGGAGAGAGAGAGATCAGTGTTTGCAGTGATTACTGGGACACCATACATTACGATGGTTGTGATCCACAGAGCACATATGATCACAGTCATGAGCATGCACAATGCATTTGTTAATATCATGTGTTCACCACATACCGCATCACAGGGACACATGTCTTAGTGGCAGCTATAATTTGGACTCCTATAGCAACTGGCTCAGAATGCCTGGGCAGCTAGTCACTGCCAGCTACTGGGAGCAAGACACACTGTCTAGAAGTCGTCTCTGGGCACAAGTCAAAATGTTCATTATGACAGTACATGACTTGGGACCAGGATATCCAAAAGATTGCTCTCATACAAGTCTGCTTGAGTGTTGAGATCAGGGACAGAGGAGGAGAGAGAGAGAGCTTCTGTCTGTGCCACAAATACATGAAGAAGTGTATTTGGCAGAAATTTCAAGAAAGGGGCTTTTCAGTGACCGCTCCTGGACTTTCGATATCTTAGCCAAAGGAAGCCCACACAGCCCATTCTCTGATGACCTTTTATCAGCAAGCAAAGCTAGGGTGGAATGTTGGACCTAGAACCTGCGAGACTCAGGTTCAAATCCCCACTTGGCCATGCAGCTAACTGCGTAACCCTGGCTAGTCACTGCCTCTCAGCTTAAACTACAGCAAAAAGGTTGTTGTATGGGGATTAAATGGGGATGCTACCTTGAGCTCCTTGCAAAAAAAAAGAGAATAGAATATAAAGGTAAAGGTACCCCTGCCCGTACGGGCCAGTCGTGTCCAACGAAGCTGCTCTGGTGAGCCGGCACCAGCGCAGCACACGGAAACGCCGTTTACCTTTCCGCTATAAAGCTGTACCTATTTATCTACTTGCACTTAGGGGTGCTTTCGAACTGCTAGGTGGGCAGGAGCTGGGACCGAAAGACAGGAGCTCACCCCGCTGTGGGGATTCGAACCGCTGACCATGCGATCGGCAAGCCCTAGGCGCTGAGGTTTTACCCACAGCGCCATATAAATGCAGTAAATACTTTTTTTGGAGGGGAGGGGGAATCAGACAGGGTTTTGGTCACCAGAGTTAACTTTTAATATCAACTGTAAATATGGTGGCATTAGTTTCATGCAGTGCTTGTCACGGCTAAAATGGCCGCTGTTTCTTTAATGCGAATAAAGCTGGGTCAGCATGACTCAGCGGTTTGCAGCAAGTTGTATATATAAGTGAGAAATGTTAGTTTGTTGCTGAGGCTGGTGTTTGGGTTGGTTGGTTGGTGAGGGCTGGTGTGTATAGTTATTCAGTCGTGTTTTGCACGAAGACTTTTAAGAATAAAACTCTGCAAGGATATTCTCGTGGACTCTTTTATGTAGACAAGGGTCCGAGGACCAGGCTAAAGAGACGAAGGGAGGTCAGAACCCTTTCCTTCTTTTTTTCGCTTTTTACAAACACTGACAGGTTATGGGCCCAGTGTTTCTGAGCATGTGCAGAGTGCAAAGCGACTAACAGCATCTCAGCAGGGAGCTGGTGAGTCCTGGTGGTGTACGGAGCCAGTGGCTGTGCGTTGGAGCAGTTGGTGGCAAGCTGTAACTGTCTGCAGTGACGCTGGAGCGGCTAGGATCTGAGGATCAGGAAAGCACTCAGCGTCGGCTACTGGAACAGTTTGAACTGCTAGAGGACCACAGTAGGTGACTCACAGAGCGGCTACACCAGTTGCAGAGCCAGGCGGGACCTGAGGGTCAACAGAGGCAGCAGCTAGAAGCCGGTGAGTGCCAGCCAGGACCATCCAGTTGGACTCTAAAGAAAGAGTCAGGAGAGATTGCTGGAGGCCCCACAGAAGGGGCTCAGCAAGCACCAGCAGAGATGGCAGATTTCCAGTCTTCCCAAGTTGTAAATATTGGGGGAGGCATCCCTTTTGAACTTCTCTCAGAAAGCAACTGGCTGAGTTGGTCAATTAAAATGCAGCAGTTGTTAAGGAGAGATGGACTGTGGGACTGTGTTGAAACTGAGGTTTTGAGACAGGACTCTGCTGAGAAAAAACGGCTGGATGAAAGGGCCCGTGCCCAAATTATGCTGTGTTTGAGCAACTCTCAGTTATTGCATGTAGCAAATGCCAGCACAGCGTTTGAGTGCTGGAATTTATTAAGGCCAATGCATGTCAGAGAAACTGCTGGAACTATCATTTCTCTGACCAGAAGGCTGTTCAGGACTGTTATGAAGGAAGGTGAGAGTTTGGCAACTCATCTTCAAACGCTGAAATCTCTGTCATCCTAAGTCGAAGAGGAGCAGCTGGGGTGGATTTGCTTCCACTACTGCCTGCGGACGAGCAAATCTGATGCTTTTGCATATCACTGTGTTTGTTTGGTGTGGAGAGGGCTTGTGTGGGCCTTGTGACTAACAGTGTCTCTCCCCTCGTGGGCACCACATGGCAGCGTATGCAAGCCACATGGGTTGTTAACAGCAAGCCTGTGTATTTGTGTAATGACTGCCGTTACTACCATTATAAAATTATAAAGGAAACACTGCTTTGCTGCTTACAACAGTGAGTGCTTACACACACACACACACACACACACACACACACACACTCTACTCTTACGATGCACAGGCAGAGAGACACAGAAGGAATCAAAGAGAGACAGCGTGCCGTGATTGACAGATACACCACTTCAGCAGGCGCTGAACTTAAAGCCAAATGTGTGTGTGGCAACAAGTGATACAGTAATGATAAAAGCTAGTAGAACTCTCGCGGCCGTTGTCGCATACGAAATGTTTTTGGCAGTTTACCTTCTTTGGTCTCTTTTTTCCTGGCTGATCTGTCTTTCTCTAAAGTTGGAACTCCATTTAAGACTCCCATTAAAATAATCTTCTGATCTGTAAATTCAAGTAGTTCTGTTTATAGTTTTTTGAAAAGAATTGCTTTTTAGGTGCGTAAATACCAACCAGTATCAACCAGTATTATTAAAATTCTGCCTTTTTTGTCCTTCTGAATCAATTTGGGTTCAAGTGCACCCCCTGCTTAATTATTAATGGAATTGCTAAAGGAGATGGAGCTGCTGCTGCTGGACCATCTCCAAGCCCCGTTCAAGGTTAATCGCAGGCCTTTCCTCTGCAACTGAACTCTCCTGGCATCAGATGTTACACAATCCTTACTGCTTATCTTTGCCAATGCCAACCTTTGCACTGAAAGAAGCTACTTGTGTTTCAGGCATCTGAGTGGGCTGAAGATTTCGATGGCTGGCCCAATGGCTTGCTTGCTCCCTCTGATCCTGGCCTCCTGGGCCACCGTTTTGACAGCTGAAGGTAGGATTTTAGATTTTTTATATATAAAAATTTATTCAAATTTGCAAACAACCATCAAGCAAACAAATAAAACAATTATCCACGCTTAGCTTTTGCCTGGATCTTTACTGCTCTGTGTCTGAGCATTTGTTTGTTTTCTTTTTCCCGAGCTTTCTCCATGGGAACCCGCTCTTTACAGCTGAATTGGAGCAAATTCGTGGTTTCCACAAATTGATGTTTGCTCCAATTCAGCTTTAAAGAGCAGGTTTTTGTGGAGAAAGTGGCAGGATGGGGGGAAAGGGCACTTGTACATGAAGCTTTAAATCATCTAGGTCATTTAAAACCTCCAAGGAAGGAGAGTCCACCACCTCTCATGGGAGTCTGTTCCACTGCTGAACAGCTCTTACTGTCAGAAAGCTTTTCCGAATGCTTATTCGGAATCTCCTTTCTTGCAGCTCGAAGCCATTGGTTCGAGTCCTACCCTCAAGAGCAGGTATGGCTCATGCCTAAAAAGAGTGGAGGAAAGGTACATGTGGAGAAGTCCTGCCAGCAGCTCATCAAGGCAGCTGGAGGTGTGGGTCAGGCAGTTTCCTAACTCCATCATCCCAGGCACCTTTTTCAGAAGTGGAAATGCTGCAGTGGGGGAAGGGTTTGACGGTCCCTGGGCTGTGTGTAACTCTGCCCTTCACTGGGGTCTTGACTTGGGGGCAAGTGATGGCTCCGGTGGCTATTTCCCTCTAATGCCCATCCTTCTAGACCTCTGGCTTGTTGAGCCAAACAAGATTTCATCACCCAACATGTCTCTATGATCCCACAGCTTTCCCGTTCAGCTGGAGCCTCAGGTCTAATATGGCATCATGGCTCCACCTGACAACTTGGAAAGCTTTGGAAGTGGGCATTTGGGGTTCCTGCCTCAGCTGCAAGGTTGCCCCACTTCCAGTTCTGACCTGTGAGGCACATTAAGCCCCCAAACCCAGGATTAGAGATGGTAGCAGAGGAGGACACTGAGGTGCAGAAGGGGAGCTTCACGCGGGCCAAGCTCACTTGGGGGAACTCAAACTGGGGACTCAGCTACACAGCTGCAAAAAACAACAAAACGTGTTAAATGTGCTGTAAAGTGAAATATACAAATGTGACACTAGATGGTGAGAGTGAGCTATGCAAAATTCTATGTATTTTTCAAAACTTTTTTTTTTTTTTAAAGCATGTTCATGGCGTTTTTTAATATGTGTGTAGATTCCACCTGGGATATAACTCTGCTACCAAGACAAAACTTGCTAAACTGAGACAATTCTTGTTGTTTTGCATGCTGAAGCCCTAATAGGTTGCATTTACGATCACGTTCATGCTGCCAAATCACACAGTCTCTTCCCGCTGCTGTTGATGCCCAGGATTAAAATATGACCCAAAGGAACACAGAGGGAGGGAGGGGGAGTTACTAAGCAAATTGTGCAGAAGAAAAGGGGATGGTAAAAGAGAAGGGGGGGGTGTACAATCCTCCTGCTGAGAAGGTGGAAGAGGAAGGGGAGCTGTGGGACTGCTGTTAAGAAAACACCCATGGAGAATATAAAACCAGTGCTCTGGTTGGGAGGGAAGATTCCAGTGGAGGAAATAGTTCCCTGGAGGGAATCCCAGATAATTACACCATCTGCACTCAGTTCTCAGCCAGGAGGAATGAGAGAGAGAGAGAGAGAGAGAGAGAGAGAGAGAGAGAGAGAGAGAGAGATTGGGAAGTCCTGTGTGGGTACACATACTAAGCTTTCAGCAGTCAACAGTGTGATGAGGCGGAGGAAACGCAAACAGTGGTGTCCCCATTGACCAAGGCAGAGATATTAGTAAGAGAATATTTATTTCAAAGGCAGTGATTCTTGGATCAAGTTGAGTGTGGACAGGGGTGGGGTGGGGACTAGGGTGGCACACATGCCATACTTTTAAAGCACATTTAAATCATGTTTTTTCTCCCCAAGGAATCCCAGGAGTTGTTCTGGTGCTGGGAATTGTAGCTCCATGAGGGGTTTCCCAACAACTCTCAGTACACTTAATAAAATATAGTTTCCAGGATTTGAGTGTGTGTGTAAATGTCTGGTGTGTACACAACCTAGGTGGCCAGTGAGTCTTCCTCTAATTTATGATTTGATTAAGTAGTAAAAAGGTGCATTAAGTCAGTCAAGGATATCCCCAAAGTCAGTCAAGTTCTGCCCGGCTTGCGGAAAGTGGAGCTTGTGCTGCCTTTGGCCGTATAAGGCCAGAGCAGCATTGCTTCAGGACTCCCAGGCTTTTCCAGATGTGAAATCTAACCCTGCTTCTGACACCGGAGAGCTGAATAGTTAGCATTTAGAAGCTTGAAATTCTGCAGCTTCTGTGCAGGAATAGCAATGGTTCTCTGACTCAGACATTTCTGTATATGCACACGCAGGCCAAAATCCTTCTCCTCCACAAGTGCTTACCAAGAATGGGAAGCTCCAGGGCCAGCAGGTCCAAGTCAGTGGTGCTGAGAGAAAGGTGGATGTTTTCCTTGGAATCCCCTATGCAAAGCCACCTCTTGGGCCATTACGGTTTTCCCAACCACAGCCGGCAGAACCTTGGAGCAATCTGAGAGATGCAACTTCCTACCCACCAATGTAAGTCAAGTGCAGGGGAAGTTGGGTCACCCCGAAAAAGTATTACCTGCTGGGATTGTTAGAAAAGTTGACCTAACAGAACTTGCTAACCAGGCTGTAATTTTCTGAATGCCCTCTGGATATGAAAATCCCCTTGGTCCGCAGATAATGGAGGTTCATCTGAGGGATAAATTACATATTTTTGTTAGAAGATCAGCATTTGAGGTCTCTTGGGTGGATGCCATCCAGACCCCACAATTTCTTATCTTTTATTTTTTTTATTAGGTCTAGACCAGGGGTAGTCAACCTTTTTATACTTACCGCCCACCAATGCATCTTTTCTTGATAGTAAAATTTCTTTACCGCCCACTAGTGCTGCAGTAACAAGTGGTGTAGAACCCCCTACCGCCCACCTGGAATCCTGAAACGCCCACTAGAGGGCAGTGGGGACCAGGTTGACTACCCCGATCTATAGTATTCTAGACAGTGTGTGGTATCTGCAACCTTCACACCAAGCAGGCAGGTTACCATGCACTCTGCATGCCAATGAGAAACCTAAGTATTTATGTCCCTAATGATTGAATCACCCCCTACAAGGATCCCACTGGCTTCCCCGCAAGAAATGGCTCCCGTTTAAGACAGCATTTCCCTCTTTTCCCCTGAGAGATGCTTTGCTTCCCCAGGACGCCCCCCCCCCCAATCCTCCATGAAACAAACTAGCTTTTAAAACAAACTAGCTTTTAAATGGTTTTAAACTGACCTGAAAGCTGAAACTTGTACCATAGCAAAGAGAGGGCAACAGTCAGCTACTCAGAAGGCTTGTCTTAGAGGCTTGGTGGCCTTTGTTCTGCAGCACCACTTAAGGAAAAGACTATATCAGATCAGGCGGGCACAGGCTGCCGCCCTGGGTTTTAGTCCTTTGTTGGCATTCTCCAACAAAGCAATTCACCAGAATTGCTTCCCCCCCATGCATTAAGACATGCAACACTTTGCTTCCTCTCTACTCAATTGGTGTTTGCTGACAGTCAAACATGAGAAGCTTTTTTCGCACTGTGTGTACTGAATTAGTTTATTTCTTTTATTTGCTTTGTCAAGGTGTCTGCAGGATCCGGAAGTGGGACAAATGCTGTCAGATATGTTTACGAACAAAAAGGAAAAGGTCTCTTTGAGTATTTCTGAGGATTGTCTGTACTTAAACATCTTCACCCCGGCTCGTTCTGACAAGAACAGCAAGTTACCAGTAAGCCATGTTCTTCTTCAGGGCTTTTCACTCCCTATTATGTGTCTTGGTCAAGCAGCCTGCCTAATGTAGCCCACATCTATATAAACATACAAAGCCTTAAACAGCTCAGGATCCAACTACTGAAGGAATCAGAGAATCTTAGAGTTGGAAGGGACCCAAGGGTCATCTGGTCCAACCCCCTGCAAGGCAAAAAATCTCAGCTAAAGCATCCATGGTTGGATGGCCATCCAACCTCTGCTTAAAATCCTCCAAGGAAGGAGAGTCGAAAACCTCCCGAGGGACACTGTTCCACTGTTGAACAGCTCTTACTGTCAGAAAGCTTTTCCATATGTCTAGTTGGAATCGCCTTTCCTGCAACATGGGTTCGAGACCTACCCTCCGGAGTAGGAGAAAGGAAGTTTGCTCCCTCCTCCATGTGGCAGCCCTTCAGATATTTGAAAATGGCTATCCTATCTCCTCTCAGTCTCCTCTTTTCCAGGCTAAACATACAAGTGAAGCATGACATCAAACCCACTCTGATGGGGCAGGTAACCCAGCACAAGCCCCAAATTCTATCTTTTGCTTTCAGGTGATGGTCTGGATCCATGGAGGAGGATTACTGGTGGGTGCTGCATCCACATACGATGGGTCTGCGTTAGCGGCTTTTGAAAACGTGGTGGTGGTGGCAATTCAATACCGGCTGGGCATTCTTGGTTTTTATAGGTAAGACTTTTGTCCCAAGCTCCTTCAAGACTGTGCCTGAAACGTGAGTGGAGCAGAAGGAAAGGTCCCCACCCGGGTGTTCCTCTCGGGGATTGGATGGACCACCCATCCACAGGCCACCCATGCTGCTTTCCTCCCTCGTGGGGGACAGAATGGATTGCTTGGTGGCAACCAAAAGCTTTCCACGGCCAGTGCTGGAGTGCACAGGGAAAACGGAGCCTGCCTTTCCCACTGCTGACACCACACTGGAGCCTCAAACTGGGAACCCTCTCCCTGGGGACAGGGCAGGAGGTGGGGTGAGCAGGCAAAGTGCCACACCACTAAGACCACATTGTGCATCATACCATCAAGTGACCACGGGTGGTGGCCCTTTGCAGGTGGTGGCCAGTAGGAGGCTGCTGGAGGCTTCCAGGGCTGGGTGAAGGGGCACAAAGGAGCTTGGACTGTGCTTTTTTAGGATTACAGCTTTCGTGTCCCTGTTCTGCCCTCACAACAAGCTGTGAAGTAGAAGAGGCAATAGACCTCTGGCCTGAGGCTAAGTGGGGATTTGAACCTGGATTTCAAGCCCAGGTCTCTAAGACTGGCTGTCAGTGACTGGGAAAGTGGAACTTCTATTCAGATACTCACATCTTCTACAACACCCCTTCCTCCCCTCCAATGTGCATGTGGTCAAATCTAGACACGTCCAGTGAGACATCATTG
The DNA here is from genome assembly GCF_964106645.2 of Podarcis pityusensis. Taxonomy (NCBI): domain Eukaryota; kingdom Metazoa; phylum Chordata; class Lepidosauria; order Squamata; family Lacertidae; genus Podarcis; species Podarcis pityusensis. The sequence continues at coordinate 38,476,843 of NC_138033.1, forward strand.
CTTCTGGAGAGGCTGCTTCATTTCAGGGTAACAAGATTAAAAGGAATTATTGCAGGGCATTTTCTCGTTGCATGCCCATGGGTTGGTTTTGTATTGTGGCTGCTTTTCAAAAAGTTAATCAGGTTTGGCAGATCTTCTGTCTTTGCAGCATGGGGGAGGATGCTGTACTACATCTACACCCACCCACCCCTTTCAGGCTAAGATTGGATTGCATTGTTCCTTGTCATGCCTGTCCTACCTCCAAGACCTCTTAACATCTGCATGCGGGCATAACATTTGAAACAGGGTCTCTGCAAGTAAAGATTCAATGCATATAAACACAAATTGCACTATGAATTTCTGGATGGTATATGGGATGTGGTTTGTGTTGCTCTGGCCCATGTGTGTTGCATTTGACATGCAACACAATACAGTCCTTGCATGCAAATGTTACAGCTGTCTACACATGTCGAGGATGACAGGCATGCTGTGTTGGGTGGAACATTACCTGAACTGGTTTAGTACAGATATTAGGACAGCCTTAGGACATTTGAAGGAATGAAAGTTTGTAGTTCAGCTAGGAGAATCTCTCCTTTCGATTTGCTTTTCAACAAAGTGAAAATAAGGAATGTTGACTATTTCCTTTTGTAGATGTCTTCTTTCTGAATCCCCAAATACCATCTGAGGCTATCATTTCTGTGCTTCTTTTTCATTTCAGTACTGGTGATGAGTTTGCACGTGGAAACTGGGGCCTCCTGGATCAAGTGGCAGCTCTCCAATGGGTCCAAGAGAACATTGCAGCCTTTGGAGGAGATCCTGGATCAGTTACTATATTTGGAGAGTCTGCAGGTGGATTCAGTGTTTCTGCCCATGTAGGTTCATGGGGATCATAACATGTGCTATTTAATTTATGATTCATTTGTTTATTTTTTGTTCATAGAATTTCCAGGCCTTCTATTGCAAGTGATTAGCTATAAAACTTAGCAAATATTACATTTGTTATATTGCTCCATAAACCTAAGATTAATAATGTGCAGAAACTATTCTGAAAACAACTCAAGAAGTGTTTTAATTGAAATGTTGCATTAAAAAAACCCTGAATAGGAAAGCTTATAAAACAAAATGGGCAACTGCTATTGAAGGTTTTTGGGTTTTTTTTGCAAATTAATGTCACTCTGAAGCAGTTTAATTTGAGAATAAATTTATAGTTTATTTCTATTACTCAGATAGAAATTGAAAAAAAGCATATTTAACCTTCTAAAGGTCAGTGGTTCTCTAAACAGCCCTGCCCCCAGGCTCTGAACTGCCATGACTAATAGTGAAATGTGGGGTGGGGTTCAAGGCCTGGCCCTGCTTATGAGGCAAGCTGGTGACAGCTGTTTCATACCCTCCAATATTTCTCCAGTGAAAATAGGGATGTCCCATTCCATAAAGATAATCTTACTATTTATACCCCACACATCTTCCTGGGTTGCCCCGACCACTCTGGGCAGCTTCCAACATGTATAAAAACATAATAAAACATTAAACATTAGAAAAACAAAAACCCTTCCCTATACAGGATTGCCTTCAGATGGCTCAGGAGTCAAATAACTCCATATCCTCCAACATTTCTCCAATGAACATAGGGACAGCCTAAGGAAAAGAGGGACATTCTGGGATCAAATCAGAAACCGGGACGACTTCTCTAAATCAGGGACGTCCCTGGAAAATAGGGACACTTGGAGGGTCTGCTGTTTGGGGTAACATTCAAAGGGCAACAAATGGTGTCACATGCCAAGGAGGCTGTCTCTCTGGGGGAGACCACCCCTCCCTGCTTTAGTGGGTAACAATTGAACCTAGACAGGTTTGAAGTGTGTCAGAATTGCTAATCATCCACATTAAGGGTCAAAGTAGCTAATGCGCTGGTTTTCAAACTTCCTTTTGGCAGACCTTCAGAATATCGGAGTGGATTGCAGACCACTCACATAGTTAATGCAGGGCTCTGGCCCAGTGTGTTGGGGCCCACTGTTGCTCCCCTTAACGGAGGGTGTGCCATAGTTCTGCCACTCTCACCTGTGCCTGCACTTTGGAGGGATGAGGCCCAGGGTGAAGGCGGTATTACAGATCTTCTCGCTGATGAGACCCTGAGGAAGTCCAGCACCCCTCAGGAGGAATGCTTGGACATTGCCACCCTTTTGGAAATAGGAGTGATATGGCAAGGCCCTGACTGGGATGTCTGTTTTCCCTGCTTCCCTTCTCAGGTCGTATCTCCTCTGTCAAAAGGTTTGTTCCACAAAGCTATCTCTGAAAGTGGCGTTTCTGTCATGGAGGCTCTCACAAAGGTTAATCCACAAAAGTTTGCAAAGGTCAGTGTTTGAAAACAGACAGAATTGGCAAGGGAGGGCAGCTAGAGCTGAGCATGTGTGTAGTCCAAGGAGCTGTGTTGCACTTTTTAAAACAAGAAAACCAAAACATGAAGTGGCCTGTTTCTTAGGGTGACATGCAACTGTCTCAGGGTTCTTACACCTGTCTCAGGATGTTGGGGCCTCCCTGTGTGTTGCACACTTAGTTCCATGGCGTTGAAGCATTCTCCTCTGCCCTCCTCTGCTCCTTTTGTTTACACCTCGCTGTGTCCACACAAGTATTAAAAATATTTGTGCTTCTCCTGATGGAGCAGAACAGCCTGTTCCTTCTGACGCTCAGCCAGGACTGGTTTCTTTCTCATGGTTGCAGAAAATTGCTGCGACTGCTGATTGTCCGACATCCAGCTCAGTCGAGATGATTCGTTGCCTCAAGGGAAAGACGGAGAACGAGATCCTACAGACGACTCTCAAGATGGTAAATGTGCTGCAATCTGATGCTGCCCTCTGCCTAGATGGGGAGATAAAAGTATTGATAGAGGTTAAGGAATCTCAGAGTGGAACTAGATGTAGAGATGATGATGATGATGATGGCACAATCATTTTTAGTCCTCCTATCCCTGTTCCATCACGGCATGAGAATTGAGTATGCTTAGTGGCCATGAAATGTTACCAGTTGGGAGGTGGGAAGCACTACAGGTAAGGGAGCAGGGAGAGAGTAGAATGCCCTGCGTGAGTGAAGCTCCTCACACCTTGGAGCCTGTCCAGCAGAAGAGAAGCTGCTCCTGCAAATGTCCCACTGGTTGTTTAATTCGCTTCCTTCCAAGGTAGCGTCCGCTCCTGGGGCTTTGCCCTCTTCTGCCCTGTGCACAGCTCCTATTGTTTTCCTATGTGTAAGACAATTTCTCAGTGATTTATGTCTGCAGACCTTTAAACGCCAGTCCTCTCCCTTTCCCCCTTCCTGTAATTGCAGGATTTCACCACAATGCATCTTGGCGCAGAAGAAGAAGTGAGTAAATCAACGGAATGAGGATGGCCTGAGGGGAGGGAAGGAAGTGAAGAACACTTACCATGAGAACAGGCACCAACAGCAGCCGACTGAGGGCAGCTCTAAGCCTGCTTCTCTTTCAAACTGCAGGCAAGAGTTCTCTGCACCTCAGGATCCATAAATGGAATCCGGATGCACACTTTTATGTGGCTGGATGCCACCCCCCCTTCTGTGTAAAGATAAGAGTCGTGTCCATTGCTCTTCCCCCTTCTGCATCTGCTCCCACCTACTATTGGCATTGGCTCTCAGAAGGCTGTCTATATGGCTATGTGGCCCTCAAGCTGGAAAAGACTCCCCAGCCCCATTTTATAAGATGTCCTGTAATCTTGTTGGTGTTAAGTACCAGCATCCCTTTTCTCATGTACTCTTCATGGCATTGACCCTTTGACCAGTAAGTGGGCCACAAACAGGCTTCACCACAAGAATGCCTCCTGCCTTTAAGAGCATGAGGAAGAGCAGAACATTGGACATATTTATGTTAGGCATAAATGAAAGTTCCAGCCCTGAAGACCGAAGCAAAAGCAAATAACTGATTTTTTTTTATTCTCCCCTCCCTCCAGCACACTGTGTTCTACATTGCAAGTGTTGATGGTTTATTTCTTCCAAAACACCCCAAGGACCTCCTTGAAGAGAAAAGAATTAATAATGTTCCATTCATCATAGGCGTCAATAACCATGAAGCAGGATGGATTATTCCTAGTGTAAGACATTGTGTGTGTATTTTCATGCACCTTTCTGGAGCCCCCTAGTGCTCACATCTAGAACTAGGAGCTCTGCTTCTTCTCCTCTAGATGCTGCAGTTGCCGGATGCCACCAAGGGGCTTGACAGAGAGACGGTCACTCTTGTGCTGCGCAGCTCAGAGCAAATCTTGGTAAGGGGCTTTCTCAGACTGATTGACTCTCTAATGTCATTAGCTGTACTTCCCCAAGTGAATTGTTGCTTGGGTGGCAAGGAGGGGCTTTTTGGAGATGCTTGATATCCACTGGCAGCTTTCTGGCCGTCTAAAGAACTCTTTTCAGCATCTTCATCAAGGGGATGGCAGGGAAGGGAAATTACAGGGTTCCCAGCAGAAGGGAATAATGTGGTTCAATGTTGCCCTTGTCCTTGATCATGGGGGAAGCTACTGTTCAATAACTCTTCCTGCCTTTATCTGCCCATTGCAGGGTGTCGCTCCGGAGCACGTTCCTATAGTTGCCAATGAATATCTGAAGGATGTTAGCGACCCTGTACAGCTCAGGGACAAACTCCTCGAGCTGCTAGGAGATGTGGTATTTGTTGCTCCAGCCATCCTAACAGCGAAACTCCACAGAGGTCAGTTTGCTGTCAGAGTTGCTGCATCACAGGTGGTCTTGACTGGGCCAGTAGAAGTGAGCTAGCTGCTCACTAGGAATGAGGCATAAATTGGGTTTCATTGGGATTTTAACATGAACCTCACCAATTCACACTTTCTGAAACAAAAGTGAAACATAGCTAGCCTTCAAAATTAGTATTTCTCCCAATTTTGTGATGCAATTTCCCCACCAAATAGTGTGTGCATCTGGGGAAAGTTTGAAGAAAAAAAATCTGTATATTAGTGAAAACTACACATAAAAATGCACTGTGTTAGGGAAAATTGCTTGCAAAAATTTGTTGTTAGGAGAAACTTGCACTAAAATGCTTGTGGGTTTTCATGAGGACTTCACACAAAAATTGCAAAAATGTGGAGCACCTTCCTCTTGAATTGATTCCCTCCTCCACCCAAGATGTCTCCACTCATGACAGCTGCAGATGCTGAGCCCAGGTTTGTTGGTGTGTGAAGCATTTATTTGCTTCCACCGCTGAGCTGCTGGCCTTCAGCATTAACTGCCTGTGGCTCTCTCAGAATGGCCATGCAAGCATTTGGTTGGGGTAGGGGGATGGAGATTACTTTCTACCAGGAACTCTGGTTTTCAGTTTGAAGTCTGGGAAATAGTGGCTATGCTAGTTGAGAAAATATCCCCTGGAACCTCCACATGGAAAGAAATCAAGAGTATGGGTGAGTCCCTCTGGTTTTGGAAACAATTAAAAACTCTTCAAAGCCTCTTTCTTCCGAGAGATAAAGTGAAGTGAACACCTGCCCCTCAAGCAGTGATCCCCCTTCAAACTGTCATCAACTCTCTGAAAATGACTTCCGGTTCCAGTTCCAAAATCAAGAGTGGGCAATTAGAACTGGCTCACAGACTGAATCCAGAACTTCTCCCCCACAGCAGACCATTCTGGACCTAAATGAAAAGGTTTTTGTAAATAAATAAATAAATTTAAGGTTTCCTCCTGTTTTCTTCCACCAGCTACTCACTCAACATGTTGCTTTATGTTTATTTTGGGTAATGTGCCAGAGAATGCCCCCTTCTAACAACATCTTTGGTTTTTTCCAGATGCTGGCTACCCAGCCTATGTGTATGAATTTCAGCACCGTCCAAGTTCATCCTTGGGCTTTAAACCGGACTATGTTAAAGCAGACCATGGTGATGAAATTTGCTTTGTCTTTGGGAAGCCTTTCTTAGCAGGTGAGGTGCTTCTGCTCTCTAAAACTTTTTACATTTTATTTTTAGCAATTAATGATATTTTGGTTTCATCTGCAAACGATGGCCATGTAATCACATCTAAACAGGATGTTTAAACCTCAGGATTGCTGGTGATCACAGAGGGGCTGTAGGTGGCTGCATTTTGAAGACTCTTAAATTGTTGTCCAAGGCAGATCCACATGCAATTTGTTAACAGCAGTCAGATTTTAAGGTTGTGAAGGTGTGAGCCACTGTTGCCAATCCAACACTTCCCACCCCTCTTGCTTCTGGTCCTGGCATCCCAGCATTGATTGCATGAGTGACTCTCACTGAGCCTAAATGGCAAGAGGAGTGAAGTTATGGACGAAAGCTGCAGGAGATCCATTTGCACCAGGCAGTGAAGCTCTTTTGAAGCATGTCTCCCTAATCTATAGGACTCCTTAGTGAGTATCTTGTGACTCCAGCTGCAATCAAGCAGAACGAAAGTGACCTACACTATTGGCCAGAATTATGGAAACTTTTTGGAAAAAGTGTATTTCTGAGGTTTGATGGCTCATAACACCACTTTTTTTGAGTAATACCATAAAATTATATATCAATGGAAAGATAATGAAGAATGCAGCAAAGTTTGTTCAGTTATCTGTACTCTATCAAAATTTATAGCCAAATAACCAGAAAAAGGAAGCACAACTTGTTTAGGTTAATATGCAGTAGCTTTCCTTAATTTGAATGTAGCCAATGAGCATGAGTGTTTAGAGAGCCAATCAGGTGTTATGAGCCATCAAACTTTGGAAATACACTTTTCCCAAAAGATTTCCACAATTTTGGCCACTAGTGTATTAAGGGCTAGGTGACCTGTAGCAATGTATAGGAATTTTATATAACTCATTTTTTCTGTTGTCCCCCCCCCATAAAGAGCCACTCTGTGTGTTATGAAGCTATTATTGTTACGCAAGAGAAACTGAATTATTTCTGTATACAGGCAGAGCATAAGGAGGAAGGGCTCATAGCATTAACACTCTGCTTCCCCATTAGGTTTCCAAGAAGATCTCCAAAGCCTCATTTTTGGTTTCACAGAGAGCAAGTAATCCTCCAGACCACCAGCCACCCAGTCCGATAGCAATATTTTATATCGCTCCTTTGTTGTGATTTTTATTATTGTGATATTATTATTGTATTGCATTTTTGTATTTGGTATACATAGAAAAGGTAAAAAAGGTAAAGGACCCCTGGATGGTTAAGTCCAGTCAAAGGTGATTATGGGGTGTGGCGCTCATCTCACTTTCAGGCCAAGGGAGCCGGCATTGGTCCACAGCTTTCTGGGTCATGTGGCCAGCATGACTATACCGCTTCTGGGGCAGCGGAACACCATGGTTGTATCCAATGGGTGAAATTCAGCGAAGCTTTACTAAGAGTAGACCCACTGCAATTATTAATTTACCCTGAGTAAAAGTTGAAAACTATCCCATAATCTTTAAAAATGGCTTACATCTGTATTTTTGTCTCTTGTCTGCAGGTGATGCAACAGAGGAAGAGAAAAGACTGAGCAAAACGGTTATGAAATATTGGGCTAATTTTGCTCGCAGTGGGTGAGTAATAGAATAGAATAGAATAGAATAGAATAGAATAGAATAGAATAGAATAGAATGCTGATGTTGTGTTACTGTAATATAGGCCATTTTGAACCAGTGGGTGTATTTTGAATTTTGAGAGAATGTTATGGGCACAAGTCACAAAATGGCTGCCATGAAGGTGTGGCATAACACAAAATTAGACCACAGTCATGGCTCCTTTACTCTCTCTCACACATACACTCCTCCAGGACAATCTATTGCTTAGCATGTGAAGCCAGCTATATCCTGCTAGCCCTCATTGTGGAGATACAGCTGTTAAAGGCAGAATAACCCTGTTTTTTTCTCCAGTGTCAATCCTACACTAAAGTCTAGGCTGCCATCAGATGCCCATTTACCTGGGAGTAAGCTCCATTAAACACTTACTTTGAAGGAGATGTATAAACCCTTGTACTGTAAGTGAAAATACAGCAAATTCTTAATGAGGGCCTGGCTTCCGGCTCCTGCAAAACAGGAGACATACCTTGGCCTCTTTGAAAAATTTTCACCATTTGAATTTGCCATTCTGGGTGAGGAATTATTTAACATTCACACACACTTACTGTGTAGTATTTGCAATAAAATAACTTATAGGGAGGGCTGACCACAGAAAAAATGCATCCCAGTTGCTGGAGGAAAAGGAAATATAAACTACGGAGATTTCAAGGACCACTAAAAATACATAAGTGAAGAAAGCACACTAAAGGCAAGTGGACATTAGCAGCTGTTTAGGACCCTGGGGATCCTTACTGCATGGTGGTCAGACATCTCATTTATCAATCAGAGGTCTGACTTCACTTGGCAGATTGAAGATGTCATGCTAGCTCATTTCAGATAAAAATTACTTAAAAGGGTGGCTGCACATTTTGGTTGATAACTTTCTTTCTAGGAAGGTCAGAGACCAACTAAAGAAAAGAAAAAAAGATTGGAAGCTTAGAGTCCAGGGACTTCAACAAGAGTGTTTGCACATGAGGGCTGGCCGCCCCTGTCTTAGAAGATCACAGGATGAACATAAGCCAATAGTGAGATGCAACTGCTTTGAAAGCTAATGCAATCTTAGGCTTCATTGACAGAATCATGTTCAGATTGTTGAAAACCATATAGAGTCAGTCTATCCTGCATTAGCCAGGCAGCACCTGTAGTCTAGTGTCCAGCTCTGGGCGCTACATTTTAAAGACATTGGCCGGCTGGAGGTTTGGGGGGGGGGCGAGTGACCAGGGTGGTGAGATATATGTTCTATAGGCTTAAGGATGTGTCAGTGAAGCAAAACCCCTGACCCACAATCAGCGCCATAAAACATAGATTTGCGCAGCAATATAGGCTGTTGGGTTTGGAACTTAACAGGTTAAGTTGTTCCCATGATGCCTCAACATTCTGACGTCAGCTTTAGAAGCTGGGAGGAGTCTGGGAGGAGTTTCGTTCTGTTTCCCCTCTGGTCTCTGAGAGAAAGAGGTCGCAGTTCGTCATGGCTGCGGTGAGCCCAGGAGATTCCTGGGGAATGTCGGAATAAAGAAACTGAAATGGACAAACCTGGTCTCTGTGTGTTTGTCTGAAGCTAAGTGAAGCTACGTGACAGTTTTCGATGCTGTGTTCAACTCTGCTGAGGCGTGACTGGAGAGCTACTGGAGACGGAGCTGAGTGGCGCAGCTCGGAGGAAGCGCGCCGGGCATAAAGAGCTAATTGTGGATCGTAAATCAATTAGCAGGGGTCACGCCAAACCAATCAATCAACTGCACAGGTTATGGACCCTTAATCACCGATCGTAAAACTGCCACAGGAACGCTTTGAAGTGCCGGAATGCGTTTGAAGTTTGCGGTCTGAAGCAGAGACGCTGGCAGGGATTTTTGCCTGGTGTTAAGAGGCAAAGGAGAGCTGCGGAGCTGAGAGCAGCTGAAAAATCGTTTCTCCACGGATGGGTGCCGGAGGAGCTTGTAATCTGTGAGTACAGCTTGGGGCCCCTTGGGAGAACGGAAGACAATGGCAGGCAGCCAGGTCTTGGAGGACATTGCGTTTGAACAGCTCACTCTAAGATGTTCAGCAAGGGCTGCCTGGGATGTGCTGTGAAGCTTCAGCAGGAGGCCAGAGCCCTGGAGAAGCATTGAGAAAAGTCTAGAGATGGCTGGTGCCCCTGTTCCTGATGTTTTAGCCTCAAGGAGTGCTAGTGAGCAGATCGGGGGGGCGAAGGATTCCAAAGGCAAGTGTAAAGGCTTGTCCACTGTGCGTGCTGGAGTGGAATGTCAACAAAGCAGGTTCCCAGAAAGCCGCAGTGGGAGCCAGGCCAGAGGGGGCGGAGCTGGCAAGGAGTGCTTTTCCGGAAGAAGGAGAAGGAGGCCAGCTGGGAGGAGCCCCGGGCAGTGTTTTTCCACTGGAGTTCGTCGTTGCTGCCCATGGAGAGCGGAGACAGCTGGGCAGGAAGGTCCCAAGGTCAACCAGCTGAGTTCTCATGGGAACCAGTCTCGGAGAGGAGGCCAGCGTGGGAACGCAAGGGAAAGACGTGGCTCAGACGCTGGGGAGGGTTGTTTTCTTATCACTGCTTCTATGGCAACTGTGAAGAACAACTCCAGCCAGGACACGGTGACACGCTGGGTGTTGGATACTACTATTGGTCGTCACCTGCTAAGCGAGCCTGCTGGCGAAATGCGGAACTGCAGGGCTGTTTTCAACAGGACACAACTGTGATGTTAGCAGACGGAATGAGAAAGCAGTTTCTGCTGTGGCTAACATGTTTGTTTCTCCTTTACAGGAGGAGCTAGAGATCTACGTTGTGCCGGGACTGAATTGTTGTTTGTTATCCATTTTCAGAGGGGGGAAACAAGTGGCCAACGTGAAAAGGGGGCAGAACAATCTCTTTGTTCTGGAGTCACCTCTGGAGGGTGGTGGGAATGCTGGAAAAGCACAGGCGCAGTGTGCTAAGGTTCCCAGTCATGTGCAAAAGCTGCACAGGTGCACAAAAGGGTACAAACTCCGGAAATGTGGGAGGTCCCTAGGGTGCAGGGCATGCAAGGGTGCACAGGTACATGGTTTTCCCGGGTTTGGGAGGGTAGCCAAAGAGCCCTTTGAGCTCTTTGAGGCAGGTGGTCCAAAGGTTCAGGAAATGATCTTCTGTGGATATGATCCTGCAACCAATGGGTGGAAGTTTGCATACCCAGAGGGTGATCAAACCAAGCTGCTGGTCAGTAAGCAGGCTGAGTTCTGTGAACAGGATGGGTGTTCAAGACTCAGGGATAGTCCTGTTTTTTCTCTCAGAATGTCTGTCTGATTCTGAGGAGGAAAGGGAGCCAGAGGCTGATCCCGGTGATAGGGACCAGGTCCAGGATCAGGGTTCAGAACCCGGTGATGGGGACCAGGTCCAAGATCAGGGTTCAGGGCAGGTCTGGGCATCTCCAAAGGTTGTGAAAGGAGTGTCCAGGTGTGAGGCTTCATCTCCGGTTAGCGTAATGGAGAAAGCTCACAAACAGGGTGTCAAGTCAGAGGGGGAAGGATCTGACGGAGAAGACACAACTGCTGGCCCAAATGGGTCAGTAGGGTATCAGGTCACAAGTGCGTGGAAAAGTGTCGCACAGTGTGATTCTGGGAGTGTTGAAGGGGTTCAACAGGTGCCTGGGAAAGATGCCGGGAAGGGGCACAAGGCAAAGGGAAAGGTGTTGAACTCAAAAAGGTCTTGTCAGAATGGTTCGGCAAGAGGGGGTGTTGGGTTTGGAACTTAACAGGTTAAGTTGTTCCCATGATGCCTCAACATTCTGACGTCAGCTTTAGAAGCTGGGAGGAGTCTGGGAGGAGTTTCGTTCTGTTTCCCCTCTGGTCTCTGAGAGAAAGAGGTCGCAGTTCGTCATGGCTGCGGTGAGCCCAGGAGATTCCTGGGGAATGTCGGAATAAAGAAACTGAAATGGACAAACCTGGTCTCTGTGTGTTTGTCTGAAGCTAAGTGAAGCTACGTGACAGTTTTCGATGCTGTGTTCAACTCTGCTGAGGCGTGACTGGAGAGCTACTGGAGACGGAGCTGAGTGGCGCAGCTCGGAGGAAGCGCGCCGGGCATAAAGAGCTAATTGTGGATCGTAAATCAATTAGCAGGGGTCACGCCAAACCAATCAATCAATTCCACAAGGAGGGTGTAGTGGGAAGAGCAGGAGCCTGTTTAGTTGGCTTGTGTGCCTTGCGAGGTGGTCAGGTTCCTACTTCCAGTGAAATGACCCCAAATTGTCCCACCATCACCCACAAGAGTGAGCATATTTGGGAAAACAGGTCCTGTGGGAAGCTGATGGCCTCTTTTTATGTTTTCTAGGAACCCGAACAGTGCTGGCCTGGTGAACTGGCCCCGGTACGATGCGGCTGAACAATACTTGGAAATAGGCTTAAAGCAGAAGCCAGCAAAGAAGCTGAAGGAGCAAGCAGTTAACTTTTGGACCAAGACCTTACCTGAAAAAATAGCTGAAAGCCAAAGGCGAACTGAATTATAAACCCTTAACCAGGCTCAGGTTGCTACAACACAGGAGATACTTTTTTGTTTCACTGGAAATGATTTCACAGAGAATTGTTATCCACAGTTTGATGTTTGGTCAGTTATTGTCCATTGCCCACCAATTTGTTGATCACTAACAAAATATAGATGGGGTTCTGATTACAAAATATAGATGGGCTTATTTTAGGCCCACAGGCCTGATGAAGCGTCCTCATTCTGCCCACAAGACCATTTTTACCCTCCTTCCCTACAGCTCCATTAAGCATGATATGTCAGGTGCAGGGCAGGTAAAAGCAGGGCAGGTAGAATGCCATAGAGTGATGGACTGGGAAGTCCTAAGAGAAGTGACCTATAATGGAAAATGTACGATGTATATACAAAAAATCTGGGAAATGTACAAATACATTTTTTTTTAAAAAAAGCACAAAATACATGAAAAGAACAAAAAAAGTAACAAACCAATAACACATAACTAATAATGTTACTAGTAACACATAATGTTACTAATTAAGGCCTATACTCTCTTTTTTGAATGCAAAACACTGCAAATTTTGAATAAAACCTTTTGATTTCAAAATACAGTGGTACCTCGGGATGCGAACGAGATCCATTCCGAAGCCCCGTTCGCATCCCGAAGCGAACATAACCCGTGTCTGCGGGTCACGTTTCGGTGCTTCTGTGCATGCACATGCGGTGAAACCCAGAAGTAATGCGCTCTGTTACTTCTGGGTCGCCGTGGAGTGCAACCGGAAAATGCCTAACCCAAAGCTTATTCATCCCGAGGTATGACTGTAAAGCTAAAACAAGTATCCTAAAGACATATACAAAGTTGTCCTAAGTAGCTTGCAAAAGCAGCACTTGCACTTGCGGGCCTGCTCACAAAGTGATGCTGGGCTTGTGGGGCACCGTGAGTGTGCCCAGCTTTGCAGCAATGGGCAGGGGTCGCTCTGGCAGCACACCCCGTCCCCACGGCCTTGCCCCCATGGTGCACCCACCCCAGGCACAGGCAGGGAATGCTCCACCACTGCTGGATATTCCTCTTCTGCAGCAATTCACAGGGCGTTGCTGATCTCAAATGATTGGGGAGAGGTTGTGACGGACTCTCCTGTGTAACGCTGCCACCACTCCTTGTCTATCTCCTGCAAAAGGGGTAGCCAGGGGGAGGGGGAGTTAGGGACTCCAAGAAGGAGGGCAGCTGCCGCAGGGGGGGTGACCATCCCCTTCACCCAGCTAAGAAGGCTCCCTGGTTCTAAACCAGACGCTTTTGAGTGGCAAGGGGTTCTATTCCACCCCAAGGGCCACATGCCCACATGGGAAACTTCTTGGGGCTGAGAGCTTTCAGAGGAGGAAGTGGGACTGGAATACCCACCCTTATTTATTTGGCCTGCCAGGACACCCTCTCACACCCTCCCCCCAAAAGACTCCTCTCACCTTCAGCCTCTTGATATTCCTTGAGATCTGCCCCATGAGGTCCACGATGGTCTGCATGCTTGGCCACTCCACCTCTGTTGAGACAGGGAACCCTCTGTATAAAAAGAATCGGCCTTTGAGGTGCCACCAGGCTTTTTGCAGACAGGGAGCTGCTGTCCAGGACGTTTCCTAGTCTTGCCTCTTTCAGTGCCCATGAGCTCCATGGGTGGTAGAGATGGCCCAAGCCAACTCTCTTCGCTGTGAGCCAAACAACCCCAATGAGTGAAGAGCAGATGCCCACCTTGGCCCTGTTTTCCGAGTCTAAATACCCATTGCAGAGCTGCTTAAACTCTACTGCAGTCAGGGAACCGCAGGGAGGTCAATCATCACCCAACCACCCCTCCCATCAACCAGGCACCCTTTCCCAGGCAAGGGGGCAGCAAGGAACCGTGGTGGTATGGCCCCCCTTCTTACTGTTGGCCACGGGGTGGACAAGGAGGGTCTTGAGAGGAACAACGGGACTTAAGGGGGAGCTCTCCTTCCCGAGCAATTTAAGCCGCAGCCACTGCCCCTTTCGCTTCAGGAACATGACCAGGTCTTTGAGAAGCAGGATGTGAAGGTCCTAAGAGACACACACACACAGAGGGGGGTTGTTGCTCACCTGCTCCACTTACCCCAAGGAGAATATCAGGGTGTCAGGCTGCAGAATCAGACCAAAGGCCCCACAGGTCAGAGGGACAAAGGATGCCGGACCAAATCAGGCCCTTGCACCCATGTAGTCCATGTGCGTTTCAACTGCTGAGGCTCTACTTGTTTTAGGGATCATGTTCTAAAACTGCTTGGTTCTTTTAATCTTTTTTAAATATACCTGAGGTCCCTTTGCTTGGTCTGTCTAGCTCAGCCTTGTCTCCTCTGGTTGGCAACAGTGGCTCTCCAGGTCTTTTAGACTCAAGAGACCCACAGCCCACATTGATTCATGTCAGTAGAAAAGGGAGATATAAAAAGCCAATCAGAGAGGAAGCACACACATCCCTCCACTATAAGAGGTCTGTGCGCTCTCTCTCTCTCTCTCTCTCTCTCTCTCTCTCTCTGTGTGTGTGTTTGTGTTTCGGAGGAGAGGTTGTTTCTTCCAATCACGTACCCATAGTCTTCAACTTGCTGATGCACAACTTCAGAGGCCCCTCATGGATCAGTTGATGGTCCTTCACGTCAAGGTTCTGCACAGCAGGGACAGGAAAAGGCATCATTTCAAAGAGGGAAGAGCAGGCTAAGGTCAGTCACTTGAGAGAAGGGCAAAGGGCGGAGGGGAGGCCTTACCTGGAATTCCACATCCAGCCAATTCTGGTAGGTGCCTAGTTGATGTTGGTTCTCCGCCTGCCTCAGCCTGTTCTTCACACTCTGGAGGATTTCCTTGCTCTGATTGTGCTGGTGCTCCCAAGTCAACCCTGAGCGAAGGAGGCACAGAGAGACAGGGTGAGAGAGACAGCGGGGCTGACAGGCTGCTGGCAAAGTTGGCTTTGTTTTATTAGTTTGAGACTCACAAGGTGATCACAGAACAAACTAGGAGCAAAGCAAACAAGTCTGAAAGGCAGATGAGCAGCAGCAGCCCAGATGCAGAAGGCAAAAGCATCCTGGTTTGCTGATAGGAAAGTGGGCAGCCGAACAACACTCACACCCTACAGTCTCAGCCTGACTAATGCAAGCAGAGGGGGGTTGTATAAACACTCCCCCAATCTTCCTCACCATCATCCCTTTGTGTTCCGTCTTTCCCTAGTAAGGCAGGCTCAATGCATCTTACAACCTCCAAAATTTAGGAAGCACGTCAACATTTAATCATTGAGAGACGCAGGTATCCTGGGACACCCTCCCCACCTAGGGTTGCCATATCTTGGAGAGCAAAATAGAGGACAGCTTGAGCTGCTGCCAACCTAAGCCAGCAAAAGAGGCACACAGGGCTGCTGCACCTCATACCTCTTTCCCCGACTCGGGCTGGCAGCTGCCGTGGCATACAAAGCAGCCCAAGCCCAAAAAATCCAGACATTTCCTTAAAGTGTAAAAATCTGCCCAGATGGGCATGTTGGCCCCCCAAAAGAGAACATGTCTGGGTTTTCCCGGACACATGGCAACCCTATCCCCACCGCACCCAACACACACATATGTGGAGAGACAGAGACCATCAGTGTGCTTGAGGATGTTATCCAGCAGCAGAGGGTAGCTGGTCAGGCACTGCATCTCAGATTCGAGGAAATCCTTCAGCTGGCGCCGGTGACATTGAGGGCAGCTCTCGATTTCCTGGGAGAGGCAGAGAAGGAAGCAGGCAGAAAACCTGTTTCTGAAGATTAGAGAGAGTTAGCTACCTCCAGGATCACAAGCAACCAAACAAGAGGGATCATGTTGCTGCTCAGCTCCTACTTGCTTATGGGCTTCTCCTTTGGGGCAGTTGGGCGGCCACTGTGAGAACAGGAAGCTGTCTCTCATTCCAAAGAAACCAAACCCTGGGAAAGTTCCTGGAATCTCGTACCACTTGGAGATTGGGGTGCATACAACAATATTTTACCACTAGATCATCTGGTTGGTTCTCCTGCACTCTTGCATTTGCCCAAGGAGTGAGCAGCAGGGAGAAGAAGGCAGGCTTCTTACCCCTTTCCCTGAATGGAAAACACCGCCCCCCCCCCCCCCGGACAGTGCCAAGCCAGCAATGGAAAAGGCCCTTTCCTTGAGCAAAGTCTCCTCTTCACACACAGGATACCTGAATGATGCCCCGGAAGTAAACATCCTTCCACTGCTTGGTCTGGAGGAACTTCAGGGCCTTGGACTGCTGCATGCAGAATTTGATGACAGCCTCCTGGACCTCTTTGCTTGCACCCACACCAAACTATGGGGGAAGGAAGGAAGGGAGTGGGCAGGGAAGAAGAAACATGTCTGATGAGCATCAGGAAATCAAAGGCCCAGCTCAACCAGAGACCCACAGGCAGCCCCCTCCCAGTCACTGCCAGCCTCCCTGCTCTGCTGTGGGATCATTACCTGGGAAAGTAGGAGGTCCTCGATCTCCTCAATGAGGGGCCCTTGCTCTTGCAGCTTCTTCATTGGCTCTGACAGAGAACCTGGGAGAACAGGGAAGAGAGATGGGAGGGGAGGGTGAGAAGGGCAATGGGAGTGGGGGAGGGGCAGGGGAATGGCCTGCTTTAAAATTATGTGGGTTTTTTTTAAGTGCCAGTTCCTCAGCAATGGAGGCAATGTGTCTCATTTATTTATATCATTTACATCCCACCTTTTCCTCCAAGGAGTTTAAGGGGGTGTACGTGGATTTCCTCCTCATTTAATCCTCACAACAACGCTGTGAGGTCGGTTAGGCTGACAGGCAGCAACTGCCCCACCACCACCACCCTCCACTGCCAAAGGCAGTAGATGACTCTAAGTTATCCCATTCCTGAGGAGCATTGCTATTGCGCTGATGCCTTGCTGCTTGTGGCCCTCCCTGAGAACAGGCTGCAGCTCTGGCTGGGCCTTTTGGGCCTTATCCTGCTGCTGGAAATGCACCCAAAGAAGAGAGCACCCAAGGATGCAGTTATGAGCGCCACCGAAGTAGGGTGTGTATTTTAGGGCTGAGTGAAAAATAATCTCCCATAATTCCCCATCCTATTTGTGGTTGGTGAAAATGGAGGTGGGGAGCATTCTCTTGAATATTTGGGACAGGGGAGATGGTAATTCTGCTGCAATTTGGATGGTGACAAAAAAGGAAACACAGGAAATTCTTTGGAAAACTCCCTGGTAAAATTGTTGGCTCATGTAACACCCAGCATGGGATTTAGAAAGCTCAAATAATCCAGAAGCATCTTTAAAACCTGGGCATGCCTCCGCTCTAGCCCGTGACTTTACCTTCTGCGCAACCAATACCACACTGGTCCAACAACTAAGCCAAATAAATTTCTCCAAAGGAGCAAGATAGTTCCCGTGTCAAAGGATCAAATGAAGACAGTTATTCAAAGAAGAGGTTTCCAAAGTCATTGGATCAGATGAAGACAGTTATTCAAAGGAGAAAGAGGTTTCTCTGAAGATGTCCACAAAGTCAACTAATCTGAAGGCTTTTCAACTGATCCAACTGACAGGGCTTCCAACTGACACAAGGATCATTTCAAACAATTCAAATGGCCTCCCTGGAAACAAAACATTCCACAGCCGGTTGTGAGGTCAGAGCCTGGCCAAGGACTGGACCCAGTGGGCTCCGGGCTCCAGGCATGCTCTCTCTGCCAGGCCCATGTCACCACTTGGCAACTTCAGGCGGCTGCCAAGCCCCTGACCCACCCCTGCATTTACCCCCAAGCAGGAGGCTTAGGCAGCTGCATCTAGGCTCCCCTTAGAGTTCCCCCAAATCCTCCCAACTTTGCATCCCTTTGGAGAATTGAAGGAAATAAGGCAGGACATGACTCTGGTCCAGTTTCTGGCACCTCCTAAAACTCACCTGTTTGCCCAGGTGTTGGCTGGCTAGTGGTCCATCCTTTGGTCATTGTGTTTTATTGGTTCTAGTGGTTTGGATGTTATATTAAATGTTAGTATTTGTGGGCTTCATTGGATTATGGAACTGTTATAGTGAAATCCTTGGGCTCACTTGGATTGCCAAACAAAGACACCAGCCAGGAATATAGGAGCAACATAGCAGCCGGTAGGTCTGATCTTTATTCAAAAGACAGTTGCAACAGGACTTCCACCCACCATATGGAAGAAGCAGGAAGTATTTACAAAATTGAATTGTGTTGGTTTGGGGGATGGTCTGGGGCTGCAGTGTCCCGTTTAACTGGAAACACCCCCCCCCCACCTTAATAAAAATTCTGGTAACAGAACTACCTTCTCTCTCTGCCTGGATTCTCACCCACATTCTCTAGGCATCTTTTTAAAAACATGTTTGTGCACCTAGAGGCCTTTCTTGGTGTTTTACTGTTTTTTTTTTACATGAAAACTCCACCTTTTGTCTGAGGAACTCAAAGTGGGGTACAAGGTACAATTCCTCTCCAAATTATCCTCACAATAACCCTGTGAGGTAGGCTAGGCTGAGAGTCTGAAACCTGGTCCAAGGTCACCCAGTGAGTTTTATAGCCAAGAGGGGATTTGAACCCTGGACACTCGGGTCCTAGTCAGGTCTGGACACCCTGGTATATTATCATTTTAACTGCCCTGTTTTGTCAGCTCCATTTCCCCCCTGTATCTCAAAGCCCATCTAGTCCAGCCTCATGTCCTTATGGTAGCAACACAGATCCTCTTCTGGAAAGCCCACAAGCAGGACCAGAGCGCAGCAACAACAGCAGGGCGTCCCCCACTTGGGAGTCCCAGCAACTGGTATTTGGGGGCACTCCTCACTGCCTATGATACTGGAAGTTGTAGAGGGCTGTTGCGGCTTTTAATGATGAAACAAGCACACCCTTGCGGAGGAATGACTTCCAGTGAAACTGGGTGAATTTAAATACCAAGCAGCCACTAGAGGGTGCAACAGACACACATTAGCTCCTGTTGCAACTGGGGGTGCAGTGGGGTGGTAGGGGGCTATGCTGATGCTGATAATAATAATAATAATAATAATAATAATAATAATAATAAATTATTATTTATACCCCACCCATGTGGCTGAGTTTTCTGAGCCACTCTGGGCAGCTCCCAATCAAGTGTTAAAAACAAGACAGCATTAAATATTAATGCTAGTTAACCTCAGTAATTTATTACATTGTGCCTTTATTTATTTAGCGTATTTTTACCCCCCTCTTCAGCCAAAAAGGCTCCCACAGTGACTTACATGAACTCAGAACAAGACATACAGCAGTACCTCGGGTTACATACGCTTCAGGTTACATACGCTTCAGGTTACAGACTCCGCTAATCCAGAAATATTACCTCGGATTAAGAACATTGCTTCAGGATGAGAACAGAAATTGTGCTCCGGCGGCGCGGCGGCAGTGGGAGGCCCCATTAGCTAAAGTGGTGCTTCAGGTTAAGAACAGTTTCAGGTTAAGAACGGACCTCCGGAACGAATTAAGTACTTAACCCGAGGTATCACTGTATAGGCATTTACATAGACACTGTATATGGAAAATAAAAGTATTTGTAATGTTAATTGGTCTTGATTACTTAGTCTGATGTAAAAAAAAAGTCTTTGGACTAGGACCTGGCAGACCAAGATCCCCCCCCCCCCCCAGCCAGGCTGCAGCTCCTTGATCCAGCCCTTGCATTGCATTGCATCCAGCGCTAAGCATACACTGAGCAGACCCACTTAAATTATGATTATGTCCCTTTTTGTCAGTGGGTAGTCTGAGTAACAAGAGATGTGTAGCCTGCACTACCTTGCAGGGCTGTTGTGAGGATTCAACAGGGAGGTGGCCATGGGGGGGGGGCGGGGTTGCATGGAGGCTCCTGCTCAGTTGCAATCCCATGGCCAGCCTTGTGAGCTCCCAGTTGGAGAAAGGGCACTGAGGGACAAAGACATTGTTGTTGCACATGTGGCAGTGGGAGGAAGGTGGGCGTCCTGCCTGAGAAAGCGTGACCTGCAAGGAGAGGCTATGACCCTTGAGTAAGCAGGGCAGCGGCAGCGCCTCAGGCAGGCGTCCACTCCTTCACTTGACATGGGGTGTGGGGTGGGCACTTCCTCTGCCACCCAGCTAGCCAACTCCCAGTAGCCCCAACATCCACCAAGGCTCACCAAGTGAGTTGTGAAGCTAAAGATGGCTTCTTGAAAGTTTTCTATGTGCATAAAGAAAAAACAGAAAAACTTTTATTGTGGTTTCCAAGAACTTCTGAACGAGTTTGGACACAAGCACTCATGTGAATAATCAGCTCTCACCCTTTTGCTTTTGGGTCTTGTCTTTCTTGAAGCCTAGATGGGTCTTTGCCCTTCCACATTCCATAAGTTGCTGACAGCAGCAGCAGAGCGATTCTAACAACTCAAGCCTGAGGCAATATTCGGATTACCTTTTAGCATGCTGAGATCAGCAGGTTTCGTAATCCAAATAAACTGGGTGTTCTTCATAAACCAAGGCCCTTCTTTCATTTGTGCTCCAGGGATGTTGAGAGCATCCAGAAATGGCTGTTTCTCCAACAGTTGAGATCACATGTTTGAACCTCTGCACATTTTGCAAGGAAAGGCAACATGATAGATCAGGCATGTCCAAAGTCCATTTTGGGGGCCTAATCCGGCCCGCCGGTCAGTTTAATCCGGCCCCTGTGGCAGTTTATTTCCTTGGGTAAAATCCTGAAAAAAGCCTCAACAACTTTGGTCGGCCCTCACGGCCCTTCACTTCATCAAATCTGGCCCTCTTTGAAAAAAGTTTGGACACCACTGTGATGGATGTTTATAACATTATGTACGACAGAGTAAAAGTGTCTGGGTAAAAGTTTTTCTCCCTCATAATGCTGGAACTTGTGGACATTCAATGAAGCTGAAGGTTGGAAGATTCAGGACAAATAAAGTACTTTTTCATGCAGGGCATAGTTAAACTGCGGAACTGACTCTCACAGGAGGCAGTGATGGCCACCAACTTAGATGCCTTAAAAAGAGGATCAGACCCATTCATGGAGGAAAAAGCTATCAATGGTTACTAGTACCCACAATGGCTATGCTCTGCCTCTATGACTGGAGTCAGTAACTCCTCTCATACCCTTTGCTGGAAACCACAGGAGGGGAGAGTGCTCATGTGCTCAAGTCCTGCTTGAGGGTTTCCCACAGGCATGAGAACATGATGCTGGACTGGGTGGGCCATTGGCTTGATCCAGCAGGCTGTTCTTCTGTAAAAGCAGAGCCCTGCTTATCTTGCAAATGCAGGGGTCAACTGCCACCTCTGCTTTCACCCCCTCTGGGCATGATGGACACCTATGGCAAAGGGTGAAAAGGCACCCCAACAGCATTTCATGTACAAAAGCCAATGAAGCAGTGCATCCATTGCGCCCAAGGGCAGTGGGCAAGCTTGGGAGCCACAGGGCAGGTTTTGTGACATACACAACTCTGTTCCTCATCATCCTGCCCCCTCTCCCTTGCCCCCACCCAGCGTCTGCTGCCTCACTCTGCCTATTGGTAGGGCCAGGCCTGTGAGCATTTCATCCCCTTGGTGGATTATCCTTTGTTGTCATGGACAGGGGCTGGGACTTTTTGTCACAGCATCCCCAGTGGCAAGATGATGCTATACACGTCCACTTCCATTGGAAGGAAGCCTCCTCCCCACAATGCTCTGATGATGCACCTTAAGTAGTTGTTGCTGCTATTACATTTCTACCCCACCTTTCCTCCAAGGAGCTCAAAGAGACACACAACAGTTCTCTCCCTCTCCATTTTATTCTCATAACCATTGGGAGGAAAACAACAGCTCCTGCAATAAGCTACTTGAGCCAGTGGGTGGCGATAGAAGGGCAACCTGTTCCTCCTCATGGATTCTTTCTCTTTTAGCAACTACTTTTGCTTTTCCCTTACTCCCTGCCACTCCAATTTTTTTCTTGTTCAAGCCAGTTAGTATGAGTTACTTTGTGCTAGTGCCTCTGTATTAGCCAAGTGTGAAGCTTGTGCTCAGAATAGCTTTGTGTGCCGTGACTAATCAACCTTAAGTTTTCTTTGTCCTTTCAACCAGTAGTCTTATCAGACTATTTCTGTGTGCACTCTGCTGTAACATATTTGCCAAACTTTGACAACAACCACCTTGTGAGGTAGATTAGTTTAGGAGACAGTGCCTTGCCAGAAGTCAGCCAAGTGAGCTTCATGACTGAGCATGGATTTCAACTCCAGTCCTCTGGGTCCTAGTCCAACACTCCAACCACTGCACCATACTTTCAGTGATGCTGAATCCTATTATCAGTGGACCACCCAAAGCTTCATTTCTCCAGAAAGCAGTCATTGTTGCTGTTGTTGCAGAGAGCAAATCGTGTCTGCAAGTCATCTGTCTTGTGACTGTTTGACCCATCTGCTTTTTGTCTCTTTTGGATGGGTTGCCTGCACTGCTGAAATGTGATTCATTGTTTGACTGATCAATGGCTGTATATCAGTTCTGATATTCTGCCCATGTTTTATTCTTTTCATTCATTAACTGCTTTCCGTGAAACATCCTGAAGTGATTTAACAATAAAAAAATCCAAAGTAAAACCATTTCAAAAGTCTGATACAGATTCAAACTGGGATAAAAAAAATCTCCACAGAAAAGGCTTGTCAAAAAAGGGATTTTATAAGCACTGAAAACAGAGTAGTGATGAACACTTAGGAGTAAGCCCCATTGAAACAAGCAGCAAGTCTTCCAAACAAACCTGACCCAACAATGAGTTTCTCTCACATACATACCGGATTGGGTTATAAGCCACCTCCCTGGCTACCTTGGAGGAAGGGGGGCCACAGATGGGGAACAACAGGGAAAAGGCTACATTTTCCCACTCCCTCACAATATGGAGATCTCTGTTTCAGTGTTTGCCCCATGCCCTGTTTGTGAGCTCAGTTTCGGGCCTCCTGGGTCACACACCTGCAGCAGGTGCTTCTATCACTGTTATTCATGATTTATTCTAGAAAGCGCTAAAATATACTACGCACTACAAGGGAGTGAAATGAACAGGCTCTGACCTGCAAGCTGATGATCTAATCTTTTAATCTACACAAGGCTGGTTTGCTGAGGACTCACCTTTTCCTAAGGGAAGCTGTCTCTCTGTCTGACTGTCTCCTTTTTCTCCAGCCAAACTGTCTACTAGCTCGCTTCCCAGTCCCCTCAGGCTTCTCCTGTGGGCCTCTAGCTCAGTTTTCAATCCTCTTTCTGAAACAGGTTTCCTAGCCTGTGGAGCCTTTGGCACAAACACAGACCCATCCCACATTCATCTGGTCCAGTTTCCACCTGTTCTCCTGAGAACAGGTGCCGACTTCCCCTTCTCAGGGTAAGATGAAACTCATTTGGTGCAGAAAGGATTCTCAGGTGCATCTCTATATAAGGTCACATCTGCCCCATCTATTTTGTTAGCATATACAGCTGCAGAAGTCAACTGCAGTTCAATGAATCCTTGGCTGCAACACACTTGCTCACACCTTTGTTCTCAGAAGGCAAGATTCAAGATGACCGCAGGCCTCAAGGTCCAGAGAAAGTGTGAGGAGGAGGAAGTGGCAAATAGGATATACAAGCTAAGATGCATCAGTCTAAACCTGAAAGGATACAGGAAAGCCAGCAGAGATAAAAAGATACAAGACTAGTCTGGGAATCTGGAGGTCCCTTACCATCTAAGCTCCAAGCAAACCTTTCTTGGCAAGCTGAGTTGCACAGTCTTGCCTTCCCCCATAGATTCCTGAAAACTGTCATTGCTAAGGATACTGAGAGTAGCTAGGAGGCACCTATTCCCTTCAGAGCTACCAGTCAGTGTTGGTAGAGTAGAAGACATTGAAAGCCAAATCCTGTACCAGAAGCTGTGGCATAAAGCAGCCTGTTTCTCTCTGTTCAGCTCCTTACTCAGCTTTAATGGTAACTTTTGTGTTTTGGAAACTAGCACCGAACTAAGCAGCATTGTGTTGATAGTGGTCTGCTAAGATACCAGAAGCAAGCAAGCAGAGACCTTTATACAAATGCGGTATCCAGCAAGGAACTTCTTTCCCAAAGGGCAAACTTGACCATGTTTCTCCTACTTGGATAATGAAATGTCTCAAGTACAATGACAAGGGAGGAGGAGCACCTTTGCTGTTCCAGTGAGAGAGGGTGGGTAAATACATGCATATTCTGCCCTGCAGGAGATTTTCTTATGATGGGGTCCTCCAAGCTATATTTATTCTTAGTGTTAGGAATTTCACCTGCTCGATTGGCATATTGCAACTGTACACAGACTTGAAGTAGCCCAAAGGCTCAAAAAGCAGACAGTGGTCCTGCAGACCTAGGGAGTTTCAAAAGAAAGGAGTATTTCACCAGGAAAAACTATTCAGAGTAAATGGGAGAAAGGCACATCTACCATGCTTTTTTTAACTTCTATGGACCTCCTGGAGTCTTCTGGTCCTGCTTTGCTGGCAGTTAGGGAAAGCTCCAATATACTACTTTAGATATAGGGATTTGGGGTTGTCAAAAGCCTACTTAGTACCATGGATAAAATGCACCCAATTTGGAGCATGTTTGTGGTGGTTTAACTACAAAAGGTTCATTTCAGTCGTTTTCATGTTTGTCATCTGGTTTCAAACGATTGGAAAGTCTGCAGACTTGCGTTACAGGCTCCCGTTAGCCTTTAAAAAGGCTATACAGACCACATTCAGCCAACACAGTTCAAAGTTGTCAAGTTTAAAATACTTTTATTTTTCTGAAAACATGTTTCTTCCTTTTATCTGTATGAAAGAGCAATTACAAAATAGGAAAATTGTCTCCTTTTTTCAAACTGCATTTTTAGGTGCAGCAGCTGCATTTATCCGACAGTGGCTCTTTGCAGACACAACTCTTGGCACATTTGGCGCATCCAGCCGGGCAACAGGAGCAGCAGCCTGAAAGAGAGGGGCAAAAAATGACATTGGATGTTTAGCGTGCCAAAGAGATTAATGACCTTTAGTAATTTAAGTGGCTGGCATTATAACAAATTAAGAGGGATAGTGAAATGTCTCAAGCACAATAAGGAAGAAGGAAAAGTGGTTAAGGTGCCATCAGCTTGTATAAGGGGTACAATGACTGCACAGCAAATACAGATACAAACGTAACTAGCCCAAAATCTGAAGTCACTTTTGGCAGATCAACAGCTTCAAAAAAAATATGAGAGGAAAACCAATTCTTCCAGTTTACAAAAGCTTTCATGACTCCTTGCGTCAAGTAGTTGTCAGCCAACAAGGGGAACTTTCTCTATTTCATTTCCCCTGATGCTGGGTATTTAATAAGCCTGGCATGATTTGCACTGGGTATGGTGAGAGAAATACAAAAGTTCAAGTTTAGGTTTCCCTAAATTCTAAATTAATACCAAGAGATGTTAACTTTTAATGAATTTGTTCAAGAATAGAACTTAACCTTGTGAAAGGACAAGCCTTGGAAAGGAGGCTTATAAGGGAGAACATTATGTCCAATCCTATGTATATTTTGTCAGAATCAAGTCCCAAATAGTTCAGTGAGAATCACTCTCAAGTACATATGCTAGGACTGCATTGCAAGTTCCTGTGTGAGATCAGCAGCCAACACCATTCATTTAGAGCACATGGCTGCTCCCCAGTATCCTGGAAACTGTAGATTACCTTTCAGCGCTGTGGTTCCCAGCACCCTTAACAAACTACCACTCCCAGGATTCTTGGGGAGGGGGGAGAAGCCATATGCTTTAAACACAGTCTGAATTTACCTGCAAAACTCTTAGCTTCTAGGTTTTAACCAGCTCCTTCTGATTCATGGAACTTTTATTGGGTTCACAAAGAGATACTCACTTTTTTTGCATGAAGTGCATTTGCAATTTTTGCATTTGCAGGAGCCGGCACAGGAACAAGAGCCACCTGGAAGGGGGAGAAATATACATGCCACTGAGTTAAATTAAAATAAAACTCCACCCTTCGTCCCTTTAAACAGAAATATATGCTTGCACTGAAGCCACTGAAACCAATGGCTATAGGGCTGCATATAGACTACTCCTTCTCGTTAATAAAAATAGAAGCAATACAAGTTTGCCAAATTGCCATCTATGGCTATAGGAAGGAAGAATAAAATTCAGAAGTAAATTGGAGGCAAAGCTCCTAAGTTTAATGAGAATGCTTTGGGATGGTTCCAGGACCCAGAAGCCAAAAAGGGTAAGTTCCCAGTGTTTATACTGTGGGCTTCTTTCTTAAGTGGGACTGCTTTGTGACAGGGAATAGTACCACTAGCTTGGATCAAGCACTAGAGCCAGTTCTAAAGTGTAGAAAGACTGAAGTTCTGAGAATCTGAACAGAGATCACAGAGTAACTAAACAAGTTAGTTACTAAGCATCCCACTATTTACCCAATTAGTGAATGCATTGGGACAACTGTAAGCAAGAATCTCCAGGGTCACAGATTCCCAGAGATCTGCAATACTTTTTTGTTCATAGTACAGTGGTACCTCGGGTTAAGTACTTAATTCGTTCCGGAGGTCCGTTCTTAACCTGAAACTGTTCTTAACCTGAAGCACCACTTTAGCTAATGGGGCCTCCCGCTGCCGCCGGAGCACGATTTCTGTTCTCATCCTGAAGCAAAGTTCTTAACCCAAGGTACTATTTCTGGGTTAGCGGAGTCTGTAACCTGAAGCGTATGTAACCTGAAGCATATGTAACCCGAGGTACCACTGTAGTAACATTCAAGTGCAGAAGTGACTAGCTTTAGAGCATCAGAGTACTTTCAAGGAGAACAGCACTGCCAAAGCAGGCATCTGAGGAGCAAGGAAATCACATTTTTGCTCAATATGATTTTGTGGATGCTGTAAGGAGACTGAACAGAGGAAGGAAGGGCCTGCTCAAATACATAATCACACCTGCATCAGTAAGCATGGCAATTGTAGGCCTGTAGATGTTAGTGGCTAAAACTGATTACTGTATCTTAAAAGCGCTGTTGAAAGCAGGACTCACAATAAAAATGGGTGCTACACCACAATCCTAAGCCTATTTACTTAGAAATAAATACTTGTGTAGTAAAGCTGCTTGAGGATCGCACCCATTAAAAACTTCCCCTGTGGTCCGTCCGTCCCATGCAAGCTATAGAAGAGTATAGGAAGTAACCCTTATTGCAGACTCCGCCTCCACCCACCCCCTGCTCTCTTTAGACGGCAATGTGTGCTAAGCCCAGGGCACTGCAGCATTTGGGATCCTTTGTGCTCATTCTGCAGAACTGCCCCCACGAAGGTCCATTTTCCCTAGCCGGGCAGCTTGTCCCTCTGCTTCAGCCTTCTGCCACCCCGTACCCTCCAGATGCTGTTGGGACTGACTCCCATCAATCCCGGCCAACACAGCCCATCCGTCGGGGATTATGGGTGTTGTTGTCCAACACATCTGGAAGACAGAAGGCTGGGGGGAACCTGCTCCAACTCACCTACCAGGCCCAGCAGCAGCTCTGCAGAGGTTCAGACAAAAGTCTGAGACCAGGGATGGAACCTGGGACCGTCTGGGTGCAGAGCGCGCTCTTTGAGCCACCGATCCCTGGCTCTTTCTAAAGCAGTCGACCAAGTGGAATGAAGACTCACCAGTGGCGCAGACGCAGTCCTGAGGATCCATCGCAGTTGCAGGAGTGATCACAGAGATCGGAGGATTAATCGAGGCAAGAAGGAGATGTGTGGCCTGAGGGCAGCCTCTGCCGGCATATTTATAAGCAGCCGGAAGGCAGGCGCGGCGAGTGCAAAGCGCCCGCCCCTTTCCTGCGCACGGACCGGCTCCGGACGACGGGCAGAGGCGGCGAGGGGTGCAAAAGCGAAACCCACGCAGCGCCGCGTGCAAAGGAAGGCGGCCCCCGCGCGGCCCCGTGCGCACATTTCGTAATCGGCGCCCTTGCCAAAGGTCCAGCCTCTCCTCCCCTCCACTTATGGAGCTGCGTGCAAAAAGTAGTCTCTCTTTCCCTGAAGCATTGCACGATCGAGCCGTCGGCTCCGCGTGCAAAAATCGACCGCTTCCAGGCGGGGGCGGCGCATGGAAGATTTTGCAAGGAGGGGGAAACTTGCAGTGAGAGGGAAATTCAGTGACGGGTCATTTTCTCTTCCCGTTGGAAGAGCATGTCCATGTTTACTTGTGTGGATCTGAAATGGATTTCGTTATTTAAAGCATTAAAAAGAGATTGTGGTTGTTGTAAACAAAATATGCCCTTTTTCCCTTATGGGGTATCCAAGAACATGGTCACCAACGCAAAAAGGAGCCCACATAAATGCAAGTGAGAAAACGGTCCCAGTACTGAAGCTTTCAATATTAAAAGACGCCGCGCAAAATGAAAAAAGTGATTGGAAGGGGGAAAGTAAGCTCTATTTCTTCGTTACCCTGTGCATTTAAAGTATAGCTGAGCTGCTTCATTTTATTTAGGGCATCCCTTCCCAGCAGGGGATTAATCTGAACTCAGGAGGGCTGGATCCTGAGACCTGTTTACAATTGTGGGACTCAGTGCTGTGACAGCTGAAGTAGTAACAAGTAATGGCTTCTGAACACCGTAAAGAGTAGTTTCCACCTCATTATTTAGCTACACATCTGGGGATCGAAAAGGGCGTTTGAATCCCACTTTTCATTTTCTTAAGCTGTTCAGCCATGAACCTTGTCAAGGAAGGAATCTTTAGCCTCAGTTGTCCATTTGTAAAACGGGGGTAATGACACCAGGAGATTACAGTTCCAGGTTGGTGGCTCCGTTTCTCAGTTATGCTAAAACCAGAGTCCTCTGCCACCTTTAAGACTAACACCTGACCTCAAAAAGGTTGAGATTCCTGCATTATACGGGGTTGGACTAGATGACCTTCGGTGTACCTTCCAACTCTACAGGTCTATGATTCTAGAACGACATTGTAGAGCTAGGAAAGTTTCAAAAACGGGCAATTTGCCTCCAGCAAGATGTAGTGACACCCACCCATTTAGCTTTGAATAAGGATTGGTCAAATTCATGGAGGGTAAGGCTGTGTGTGGCTGCTAGTGACACAACGGTTGTATTCTCCCTCCACTGTTCGAGGTCCTGTTTGTGGGCTTCCCAGAGGCATATAATTGGCCACTGTGAGATCAGGATGCTGAATTAGATATGCCACTGGGCTGATCTTATGTTCCTATACATCTATGTTGTAAAATGCAAGGGTGTTTTGTTTTGTTTTGTTTTTTACAGGAGTATTCAACATTAGGCTTTCTCTTGCCCTGCAACAGCAGTTTCTGACTTTGGAAGGCACAATGGCCTTGGGGCACAACTTTCTAAATGGTAGTAAAGGTAAAGGGACCCCTGACCGTTAGGTCCGGTCGTGGCTGACTCTGGGGTTGCGGCGCTCATCTCGCTTTATTGGCCGAGGGAGCCGGTGTACAGCTTCCGGGTCATGTGGCCAGCATGACTAAATGGTACTGTGCATTATTTCATTTGCTTCCTAATTCAGCCCTGCTGCATTTGGGGGCTTATTCTTCTGAATGGGGGGCCCTGGACTACTGCCCCAAAGTTCTGCCTTGACAGCGCTACAGGTCGCAATAATAAATCTGATATCTTTAGGGTTGCTTGCTGTTGTGTGGGGTGAATCTAGTAATCATGTTAGATCACTGTGTACGCACACCCATCCACACAGAGAACAAGAACTGGAAATGACTGAGGTTTCTATTTTGGAGAAGAAACAGACTTCTGTCACTGAACTTTTTGAACAAAGCACACTGAGTCCTGTACACACGGTATGCCTTTCATTTGCATTTTCCTCTGCACCCCATTCAAAGCAGGCACTGCTCCTCTTGCTCAGTCTCCTGTGCTGTGTGCAAACACAGTTCCCTCGGCCCCAACACATGGCAGTACAAACATATCTAGTGCCATGTGCAAACTCCTTCCGGGTGCAGTGCAGTAGTTTTATCTGGGAACATGTTTAATGCTGACTCAAGGGTGAGTCAGCCATTGTGTGACCAAAGGGAAAGAGAAGTAAAAGTGAGGGGGGCAGTTCCTGAGAAATATGATTGTGTTGCAAAGGTTCGTGCTGATGGGATTAAGCAAAAACTTACATAGCAAAGGTGAATTCCAAAATCCACATTTTTATTAATTTTTCTTTTCTTTCTTTCCTTTTTAATTATTAATGAACTGCATTTAAATCAGACAGTTTTGACATTCCATCTCCTGATGAAAATATTTCCTTTTTTGCCATTCTTAGACAATTTGATTCAGCATGAGCCATTTGTTCTGTATTTTATTATTTTATACTTTAATGAATTTATAGTTCAGTGCCATCTCCCAATGTTATTCTCACAACAACCGTGGAAGCTAGGAGGGTAGGTAGAGATGGTGACTGGCTTAGGGTTGCCCAGTGAGCTTCACGGCCAAACAGGGATTGTAGGACTTATGACACCAGCCAAAGTACCACAAAACAGTAACAGTGAGCAAGCTTCTGTATTCTCTGGAACACATCATGAGGCTAGATGTTAAATGCAGCAGGGCTGAAAAAAAGCACACTCACTGATAGTGATGCCTGGAGTCTGCATTAAGTCATCATCTTAAGGTGGAACGTGGGAGGAGGGAGCAGACAATGAAGTTAAACTGTCCTACCTGCCCTGAAGGGTTCATGTTGCATCACAAGGGGTTTCTGTTGAGTGATTTGAAAGGGAGAGAGAGAGAGAGAGAATTATAATTATGTCATAATGATGATACACTACTGCAGTTCACACTTCAACACTGGTGTTGTCAATTTGTGCCAGGTCTTGGGAGAGAGGGCTGCCATGATAGAACCAAGAAGATACAGTCAAGCTGCTTGAAAGGAGTTGCTCCAGCCTGAGGGATGAAATTATCTGTTTGTTTGTTTGTTTGTTTGTTTGTTTGTTTGTGGGGGGGAGGGGGGTTCTTCCCCATCTTGCCGCTGTGGAACCTTTAGAAGAGTCTTCCTCTTCCTGGTGCCCTCCAGACTACATGTTCCACCAGCAATGGCTGGTTGGGTCTGGTGGGGATTGCAATCCAAAACATCTGGAGGGCAAAACATCTGAAGAAGGCTGAAGTGGAAACTGATCTATTTAGGGCAAACAGGGCTCTGCCCCTGCAGCCTCAAGCCCACCTGCCTGCCGCCTTACAACCAGGCCAAGGGGTGGTCTTCTTGGCTCTCTGCTTCCTCCTTCTTAGTCTCAGTTGTGTCTGAGTGAAACTTAGCAAGGAGGAAGATGAGGACAAAGCTAGAACTGGTTAGCTCTGCTTGTCAATGGTTGTGTACACATTATATAAACACATATTACCCCCCTCTCCTTACTCTGAGGAATAAGCTACAGTTCCCAGGATCCACTGGGGGAAGCAAAGTACATTACACGTCTGGTGTGTACACAGCATCTCCAGCTGCCTTTGGCTTCCCTGCCTCCTGCCCTACCACCCACAATGAGCACCAGTCTCCACTACATATGGGTATAAGTGTGTATATTTGTGTAACATTTGCAAGGGTGACCCACCCACCCTTTTTCATTACTTTTCTGTGGTGATCCCTGATTATGGAATGCTGTCCCTAAGGAGAAACATTTGGCAACAGCTGAAGATTTTCTGAATCTGGTTAACACTTCCCCATTTCTCCCAGGCATTTTAGATACAATTTGTAGTCAGAACTGTTTTTAGTCCTTAGTTTTAGGTTTTCAACTTGCCTTTTATTTGTTGATTCTTCTTTTTAAATGCATTTTTGCAACGTGGGGGTCTGCTTTCTCCATAATCTTATGTACCTTACTTTCCCTTGCTAAATTAAAAAGTCGCAAATGAGGCAATCTCCCCCCCCCCCCAGGAGAATTTCTCCAGTCCCTTGGTCATGTTGGTTGCCTTTTTCTTAGCCTTGTCTATCTCTGCAATATCCTTTTCTAGGTGAGTTGGATCAAGCACGTTTTGGGTGGTCTGCCTTTTTGCCCCAATTGTAGCAACACTTTCTGGCCGAGAAATGTGTTGGCCTTATATGTTGACACAAACGTTCCAGCAAATGTTAGCACTTGTTTTGTTTCCAAGGTGCTTGCTCTCAGGCCCCAACAAATGAGAACCCTGCCAGTACCATTCATTCATTTTGTGAATGTTTACTCACAAATGCTGACTTTATTTTGCTCGGATGCTGGCAAGGTTTGTACTGTGTGTGTATTTGATTGCACAACTGGTAGCTGGAATTTATGTCTCCACTGCTCTAGAAAAGACACGGTGTTCCTGGAAGCAGTTCATTGATTTCCAGATGTTTTTGGTGATGGCTGTGAATAGGGAACCAAAACCCTTCCTCTCAAAGTGATGTTGTTGACTCACCAATGACAAGAAACCAGCCACCCAGTTTAGATTCTGTACAGGTTATCTTTTGGTAAGCAGAGGAGAGACATGGAGTGAGGTGAGGAACTGAACTGCAAGGAGGGTGTATATTAGAGGGACATTCAGAATCAATGCCACAGGACATGCAAACATGGGGCATTCATTGAATCACACTAAATCCTGAAAAAAAAAGTGTTCTCAGTCTAGGAGGTGGGGAAGCATCCTGCCCTGGGGGTTTCATTTTGGGGATGCTCTTGGAGACTCAGGTGGCCTTGATGGCTAGGAGTGCCTTTTCTCAGCTCCAGCTGATTTGCCAGCAGAAACCCCTTTTGGAAAGAGGATCTGGCCACTCTACTCCATGCTCTGGTAACTTCAATATTGGATTGTTGCAGTGCACACTACACAGGGCTGCCATTGAAGACAACTTGAAAAAGCTTTATTTGATCCAAAATGCAACAAGATTTATGTCTGGGGTTCCATGTAGATCTCACATAGGCTCTGGTTTAAAACAGCTGGCATGGTTGCCAGTTCACTTCAGGGCCCAATTCAAGGTGGTCACATTAGTGTGACTTAGGACCCAAATATCATAAAGCTTACCTCCTTCCCTACAAACCCTCTCATAGGTGTTTAGATCAGCAGAGGCTTGGCATGGTGGCGGCCTGAGAGGCAGCATTCTCCGTGACAGACTCTCCAGGACTTCAGACAGGAATTTTCCCCAGCCTTACCCTGGGATGCTGGGAATTGAACCTGAGGCTTGCACTGGCTTCCCATCTGCTACCTGGTCAAGTTGAAGGTTCTAGTGCACAAAGATCTGAATAACTTGGGCCCAGGTAGCTTAAGGATCACATTTCCCCGTACACCCCAAGTTGATCACTGAGATCATCAGGGAGCAGGGGATCCTTTTAGTGGCTCCGTCTCTGACTCATGTCAACAAATAGCTGTGCCTTCAGAGTCTGGGGCCAAACTCTATGGAACTCCCTCTGACAAGGAGTTAGACAGGCACCATGCCTATTGAGTTTCAGGTACCTGCTTAATTTCATTTCAGGAGGCCTTTGCACCCTGAATGCTTCTCATGTTTTGTGTTTTTGTTTTCTTGAGGTTTTAATGGGGGGTGTTTTAAAATTTGTATATTGTATATGTTAATGTTGAGACCTACGTGGTGAAAAATGGAATATAAAATTTCAATAAATAAATTCTACTTACAGTACATCCATTGAAATGAATGAACCTAACTTAGTCATGTACACTTATTCCTGTGGCTCTCCTCTTGAGTAAAACTTAGTTGGATACAGTCTCTTCGCCCTGTTGACACCAATTCCTTGGGGTGAAAGGGGAGCCACTGGCCTGTTAACCATCATTTCTTCTGCTCCACAGAATCCAATGACAACAACTGATAACTAAATTCCTTCCGTCTGACCTCTTTACTGATGTAATCCCTCAGTGCATTATTTTGTTCATGTTGAACTATGACATTAGAATGTGACCATGAGATAGAATATGGAAATTAGACAGATAACCTCCCAGATTCGGTGCTAACAATTGCTCCATTTATACATCCCTCCAGCAATGACTAGATTAGAAAGACCTGTGTAACTGGTGTTCCTTGTGTGGCTTCAGTGTTCATACACACAGTGGAACTGTGTGGGTTGGCTTCGGTGCCAGGAGAGCTGGATTAGGTGGTTCAGTTGGAATCTGCTTAATACAAGGATTCCCAGTGTGTGCCTGCCAGAACCTAATACTGTATGGTGCTCACAAAAGGTCACAGTAAATATCCCCTCAAAATAAAATCTTGAATAAAATGATCTCTCTGCTTGGGTCCTGTTTGCAGTGTCTTAGCCTCTCCTACATTATTAACCCCCCTGCCACCCAAATGCCTACATTACATTGTATGGCAGCATTGGAGACCCACCCTCTTGTCTGTTCTGAACTTGGGAGAGGTGCAGGGAGCACCTTTTTTAAAACAACAACAACAAACAATGATTCAGTATGGCAGCAGGTGATACCTTTTCCCCACTGAGTGGGTGGCTGATGGATTATGCACCCACACCATTTTGTGGTCCTGTCTCTTTTTCTTCCCTTTTGGATGTGGCAGCCATTTTGTGCTATGCCATGCCCTCGTGGCAGCCATTTTGAGACTGGTACCCACAGCAGTTTCTCAAAATTCCAACTGCACCCGCTGGCCCAAAAACGTTTTTTAAGACCTAATCAATTCACCTTGTGAATTGCCAGTGTGGTGTGGTGGTTAAGAGTGGTAGTCTCGTAATCTGGGGAACCGGGTTCGCGTCTCCTCTCCTCCACATGCAGCTGCTGGGTGACCTTGGGCCAGTCACACTTCTTTGAAGTCTCTCAGCCCCACTCACCTCACAGTGTGTTTGTTGTGGGGGAGGAAGGGAAAGGAGAATGTTAGCCGCTTTGAGACTCCTTAGGGTAGTGATAAAGCGGGATATCAAATCCAAACTCCTCTTCTTCTTGTGATTAGATGTACGTTGGCAAGGACTTCTAATGCCAGTTGTTTAATAGCAAAATGATTCCTCCTCTAAATTATATAGCTTAAATGAAGAAAGCTGCTGCAGGTGGAGCATAGATGTGTGGATTTTTGTGTGGAAGGACTAAGAGTTCAGTTCAGTTTTAGTATTCAGAACAAATTCCTGGGCTCGGGAACCTTTAATTCTAAGTGAATGCTGTTTGCATCTGGCTGTGGCTGGTGGATCTTGGGGTTGTAGAAGATCTAGCAAGCACTAGCACTACAGACATATGGCTGTGAATGAGGTCATGGGTTTATCATAGCATCTTGTCTAATCCCCTCCAAATATGGAATCATTATGGACAGTAGCCTGCAACAGTGCAAAACTTCAGTAGTGGGAGAATGTGCCCATCCAGATGCTTGTTGAAGTACAAATCCCATCAGCCCTGAACATTAGCTATGGCACTTGGGGCTGATGGGAGTTGCCATATTTGAAGAGGGCAGCCAGCTCACACTCTGCATTTAAAGCACATGGCTTCCCCTCACAGAACTGTAGGAACAGTCATTACCCTCACAGGGCTACAATGCCCAATGGTCTCAGCTAGTGCTTTAAATGTATGGTGTGTGGATGTACCTAAACTTGGGTTAAGGAGAAGGAACTGAGAAGAGTTTCATATTTTCAAGATGTGCATCAACAGTTAGAGCATGGGTAGGCAAACTAAGGCCCGGGGGCCATATCCAGCCCAATCATCTTCTAAATCCAGCCCGGAGACGGTCCAGGAATCAGCGCGTTTTTACATAAGTAGAATGTGTCCTTTTATTTAAAATGCACCTCTGAGTTATTTGTGGGGCATAGGAATTTGTTCATCCCCCCAATAAAGTCCAGTCCCCCACAAGGTCTGAGGGACAGTGGACCAGCCCCCTGCTGAAAAAGTTTGCTGACCCCTGAGTTAGAGCCTGGGCAGCAGACCAAGCATGCACACAGGTGAGCTGGGCAACCTCTTCTCAGTTATGTAGATTGTAGCTATATGTGCTGCATTTCCATTTAAATCACAGCAATTACTTGTAACATTTCCACCCATATTAGCATATACAAACATTATGTAAATCTGTCTTCTGTCCTTTTTTACTGATGCTAACGTAAACTCCTTCCCTCTCATGGGATGGATGTGTTGCACAGTAATGGACTCTAATTGGGAGACAGAAGAAATGTGTGTTGTGCATGATTTATGTTGCGCATAACAAGCCTACTTTGTGCTTTGCCAGGAAAGCATGAAAAGCTGTTCAGAGAAGCATCTTCTAAACATTCTTCCCCAGACCAGCCTCCTCCGGGCAGTGTAGCTATCCCCTCACCACCAGCGACTTGGAATTCACCAGGAACAGATTCATGATTAAGGCTCCATAAAGTAGAGCTCAGAGGTCGTGCACATTTCCAATGTTTAAAGCAACCCCCCCAAACATCAAAAGAAACCTGGGAACAGTAATTTACTTTCACAGAACGATTGCCAGCAACCATAAAAAACTATAGTTCCCAAGGTTCTTTGGAGGGAAATGTGCTTTAAAGGTATTATGTGTTCACAGTCTGAGTTTCAGGGCTCACTGCCTCTGTCCTCTAAGAAGGAAAGAACCACTACCAACAAAACATTCTCCAAATGTTTCTTATATACATACAGCTTTTATTATTTTCCACATAGCTTGTGTTACTTCCCACATAGCTTATTTTCACATCTAAAGGCTACAAAAATGCACAGGCAAATATATAAATGGACAATAAGGTTACATTCCTGCTGGCAATCAAATATACAGATCAGTGCTTGGAGAGCCAGAGAAGATTCACTTGCAGCAGCTGCATTTGGTGGAAGGGGGACCTTTGCAGATACATCCCTGGGCACACTTGCTGCAGCCCACCGGACAACAGGTACAGCAACCTAGAAACAGAAATGAAAATTTACCTTTGTGGTTTCAGCCAATGAGGATCTCTTAGCAGAGCTGGGGAGTGGACCCAGCAGACAACAATGTTGCTGGGATCAGAATATAAGAGATGGATGAGGACAGCAATTATGATATATGTGCACATGCTTTAACCACACTAGCATCAGCAGCCAACCATTTCACTCCAAACAGTTTGCAATGCCATTTCAACAGGGAGCAACTGAATGATGTTCTCTGCTTTATGTTCCATGAAAAAGATATGCTCTTGCATGGAGCAATACAAGCAGGAAAAGGATGCTAGAATTTTCAGATTTGTGGCTGTAATGCGAGTCTGTTACTGAAAAACAAGGTCATTCTAAGGAGCCCTGGAAATGGTGGTGAAAATAGAACAGGGTTGGATCCAAAGAGCTAAGGTGCCCTTTCTGAAGTGAGAATCCTTCACATTTGCTCCCAGGGCTATTGCATAGTCTCAGCTGCTACATCTGGCTCTTTTTTCTGGTGGAAATTCTACTCCAAGTCACTAAAAATAAACTCTGGGGTTTTATTGTATGGTTTTAATGATACTTTTGTACCCATTTTCAGCTGTGATATTTTTCTACCCTGCCCTGGAACCCTTCAGTCCAGATGGACTTCAAGTACAAATAATATTTTTTTAAATGTACATAATAAAAACTCATGTTATCTATATTTATAGTTACATAACTTTACCTTAAATCTTCTGTTTTTAATTGCTGCTTTTAAATAGATTCATGCTATTTTATGTAAACCACTTGAGTTCTTATTAAGCACTATACAATAATTATTGCACAATAAATAAAAATAAAACCTGCAAACTGACCCATGGCTACCATACATGAAGTCATAGTTACACTAGCCAACCAGTGCTTCATGCACACTTGGTAACAACTTGCTGAATGTCAGACATGCAGGGTTATGCCCACAAAATTCGCTCTCTAATACAGCATGCAAGTTAGGGCTAGTCCCATCCTACCTACTCTTGTCCCAAGTACTGTATCTACTCGAGTCTAATGCGCCATTGGATCTAACGCGCACCTCAGTTTTCAGAACCTTGAAACCAAAAAAAGTATTTGCTGACAAATGTAAATGTACCATCGAATCGAATGCACACCTTATTTTTCGCAATGTAATTTGGCCAAAAAAGCTGACCATTAGATTCAAGTAAATACAGTAATTTTCCCATGTGCTGCATCCGATTGTGGTTTTTGCCATTCCAGTGCTAAAAAAGGGGAAAGAAAAGGGCTGCTCCCAGGAACAAAATACATAGGAAAGGAAGGAACTGTTCATACTCACTCTTTCTGCATGACTTGCACTTGCAGTTTTTGCACTGACAGTTGTTGCCACAGGTGCATGAACCACCTAAAAGAGGAAGGGTGGAATCCCATTACAATTACAAACTTAGCATCTCCTGCACACATTTACATTGACACTTAGCAAAGAAGCCTTCAGAAGCCTAGAAGAATTTAGGAAGCAATTAATTTTCTCCTTCCCGCTAATATACACATCGAAAAAGGGCAATAAAGCGTTCTATAGGACTTAAATATTCCTCCAGAAACTTGAACACTTGACAACGATTTTATTGTAGCACAGAGTGGAGATATAGCAGAAAGGAAGAAACAAAAGACCTCCGGTATAGGGCGGTATATAAATTCAATAAATAATAAATAATAATAAAAGGAGGAGGAGGTGGCGGCAGGGAAAAGACATACTCCCCCGCCGCCACGTTGATTCCCTCTCTCTAATGCCCTTCCAGATGCTTTGGACTTACAACCCCCATCGGCGGCTGATGGGAGTTGTAGTCCAAGCGACGTGTGTGTGAGGGTGGTAGACAAGGCTGACCCAAACTCATCCTGGCAACAGCGGACATCATCTTAGGTCAGTCTCCTCCCCTCGCCTGTAACACAACCGGCCTGATTCGCCCTCGAGTCAGAAAGAGGAAAGAGCGTCCCTCGTTGATAGGGACGCAGAGAATCCAAGTCAAAAACAGAGCGCTCCACGTGGCCCGAATCAGCGCCTTGCCAAGCAGCAGAAGCAGGGTAAAGAGGGAGAGAGGTAGATCGGAAGGGAAAGCGGGTGAGATCCAGATGTAAGGAGAGAAGGATGAGCAAGCAGAATGAATAGAAAGAGGAAGGAAGGTTTCCTCACCACTAGAACAGGGACAGTCTTGAGAATCCATTTCTCCTGGGCTCGATCTCTCCAGCAGCTAAGACGACGTCCGGTTGATCGGTTAGCAGCTGAGCTCCGCAGTGCCGTCAGCCCCGCTTTTTATTTCCCGCCGGCACCGCGTGCAAAGCGACCGAGCTCCGCCTCTGCCCGCGTCCCGTGCGCACGGCGCTCTCCCTGCGGCTCCGCCCCCCGCCGACAAACCGGCTGGTCGGGCGCTCGCCTGCGTGGCGGAGCAATGCGGGATGATCAGTGGGCTGGCGGGCGCGGACACGCCTCGCTTTGCGCACTGGAGGGTTCTCACGGCCGTGTGCAGCCCAGGTGGGAGGGGTGCGGCCATCCTCCAAAGCGGTGGGTGCTTGCGGAGAGCGGCTTGGGGGGGGGGGCGGCGGATTGTCTTGGTGATGCGTGCAAAAGTTTCCCGGCATCAAAATGGCTCCCCCCATATAATTTGGATTTCCTTGGGGGGGGGGGTTAAAAAGCTGTTGTCACCGTGGTCCCTTCCAGAAGACCTTTCAAATGAGCATCATCGTGATTTGTTTACCCAAAATTTGGATGACATCCAGTGCTTCCAGATTGTCAGCGAGTGCAAAGTGCGCAATTGGACAATCTTGCGCAACAGACATACCCCATTTCCCGGCCCTGCCGACTGTTAGCATAAAGAAAGTGATGGCAAAGTGCACGGGAAAGTGGGGAACAACCTTTGCTTGATGCAACGTCGTCTAAACACTCTGCAAACAAATCATAGTTAATGCTCAATAAACAGGCAAGGAAGCCCCTGATGTTGTGCCAAGCAATTGTTATTTTGCACTCTCCTTTTTATCCTCAAATTGTTCTTTTGACATGTAAAGGGGAGCAGGTAGGTCGTGCAACAGTGCCAGGTCATCTTCAATTGCACACCCTGAATTTGACTGTACTTTATTGAATCCCACCTGGAAATAGCTCCCTCTGAAAGCAGCCCAGATGCAGAGAAGCATTTTTTCCTCTTTCCTGAGCCACTTATCTATTTATGGTACAAATTGTACCATGTTGGACCACCACAGTGTCAAAGTGCTTGCCAGCTTGTCCAGAGCATTGTGTGGCTGCCAAGAACTTTGCATACTGAACATCCTTCAGCCAACTTAGTTCTACTTCATTCCCACAGTGTGGTGACTACAACCCTTTGGGTGGGGGGTGCTGGTGGAATGGTTTCCTTACTCACCCCTCTCTAACAAATGTTCACAAGCCCACAAATTGGGGTTAAACTGTTGAATGAACTGCTGGAGGATTCTTGCATATGAAAGATGAAATATAAAATAGATTCTTTGCTCAGCCATGAAGTTCACTGGGCAATCTCAGGCCACTTACTATCTCTCATCCTAACCCACCTTACAGGGTTGTTGTAAGGATAACACTAGGAGTGGGAGGAACCTTGTATCTGCACCTGAGTTTTTTGGAAGAAAGTCAGGATAAAAATCTGTTAAATAAATCGTAATCTAATTTAATAATTGAAATTTAC
The DNA here is from genome assembly GCF_964106645.2 of Podarcis pityusensis. NCBI lineage: Eukaryota > Metazoa > Chordata > Lepidosauria > Squamata > Lacertidae > Podarcis > Podarcis pityusensis. Next base: position 38,517,109 of record NC_138033.1, read on the forward strand.
CCAACAGCTTATTTTTAATGAATTGTACAGAACAAATGGAGTTGTCCCTATGCCCATTTTACAGATGCAGACCTCAAGGCAAGGAGAGGCAACATAGTGATTTCATGCCTAGGCCTGTTAGTGCTTGCAATTTTTCAATTTAAAGTAAAGCCTTTGTGCTCAACATACTTTAAAACTAGATCAGAGAGAGAGAGCTAAGTATAGAAGTAGAAGCCTTTACCACTTGCTCTAATTTGGACATAGTGCTTTAAACAACTTGTCTTCCCAAGCCACAGAGCAAATGAGTGGTCAAACCGGCACCCGTGATGTGTATTTTCTATTTCCCTAGCTGTTGCCTCCAGACCACTGTGCCTTGTAAAACCTAAATTAGGCGGAGTGCACGCCTTTCACTTTGTGGTGGCTCAGCTGGCAGGCTGTGGGTAAGACATCTGCATTTATTGCCAATCCCTGAAAATTGCACATTAGCACTTGCACGCCTTATAATTTAGCACCTAGTGGGCAAGGAGATGTGAAACTCTTTTGCAAGCTGGAAGAATGATGAAAGTGCTTTTGTTTTCCTTACCCATGCAAGCCATCAAATGAAAAGAAAAATGAAGATGGGAGAAACTCCTTCACAGAAACTACAGGTTCAAGGCTGCCATATCCCTTAGTCAGTACTCTAAATGGCTTAGCAGGAGTCTCAGGCAAGATGCGGGAAATGCTTCCCCAGCTCTGTAACTTGAGCATCCTTCTCCGACCTGGCACCTTCCAGATGTTTTGCACTACAACTCCCATCAGGCCTAGCCAACATGACAAATGGCTGGGGATGATGGGAGTTGCAGGCCACAGGTTCCCCCTGCTGAGGCTAATGGGTGTTGTAATCAAAAGCATCTAGCAGACACCATGCTGAGCAAGGCTGAGGCAAGGCTTTACGGTAGCTGAGTTCCCAGTTTCTTATCTGCTAGGGAGGGTGCCTTACAAAACACATACAACACCTCCACCCAATGAACAACGGGAATACATACTCCTGATCCCTAGGTTGGGTGCCCCAGAAGATTAGATATTGTTGACTTCATCAGTGTGCTCTGGAAACTAGCAGATTAGATATTGAAAACAATAGTCTATGGGTGCTAATAGTCATAGAGCGCTGGCTGGGGCTAATGGAATTTCAGTCTAGTAACATCTGAAGGGTGCCAGCTTAGCCCATGCTGCATTACCATGTAGAAGATGAATGTGAGACAAGTCATGCTTAGATGCTGGTTGCTTCTGCACATCAGGCTATTGTGGGCTTAGTGCTGTGCATGTGTGAAAGTTTGGTGCCACATCCACATAAGACATTATCCTCAAATGACATCCTGTATCACCCCACCATGATTTAATCCAGATTTACTATTTCTGCAGAACACTGCATACACTGTTAAGGGAAATTTTCTGTGAGATATTTCTCATATTATGAATAGCCAGTTTCCATGAATTCATCTGATCTCATGCCTACCTATATATATTATCTCTACAAACTAATAAACAAGCAGGCATCATTGGCACATCCTCACTCCAATATCACCAATAAATTATTTTCTGATTGATGTTCCGATTTATATAACCAATCCCAGTTGCTGACTCATCTACCTTGGGTACTGCCAGAAAAGGCTACACTGTTATGTAGGGCAATTAGCTTGTGATAATTCAGTTTTTTTAACAGGGATGGATGAATCTGTAAATTTGGACTTCTCTTAAGTTTCTCACTTTCTCAGCCTTAAGTTCCATTCTCCGCATTTCTGCATCAGTTTGCATTTGGTAAAACTCTTCATGAAAATAAACCAGCATCTTAGTACACGTTGCTCTTAATATGAACATTTTTGTATGCAATTTTGACCACTGCACAAATTTATATGAGGAATTCTTTTTCTAATACATTTTTGTGTTATTTCCACTACTATATGCATTTATATGCACACTTCTTCCTGATGTATACACTTTTATATACATTTTTTGGGGGATGCAAACTGGCTTCCCTTTCTCCCCCATTTCCCTTTCTCCTACTCTCCCATCCCTTCTTTCTGACACCCCTTCTCACTCTCTTTCTAACACATCTCCCTCTCTCCCTCATCTTTTCCACTCCATGAGCTGCCAGAAGAGGGACAGATACCTCTTGCCAGGCCTGATTACTTGCAGGGTGCTTCCCTTTTCTTTCTGCTTCAGCCAATCTGTCTTGGCTTTTCTCCATTTTCCCATGCCCTCCTTCTCTCCCTCCAGGCTCCCCGCATGAAATTAGGCTGAAGACTGCATTTCCCACCCCAGTTTATGACCAGATTATGTATGTGCACATTGCTTTGAACATTTGAAATCACAAACATCAAGTATTCTCTTTTTATTCTAGGCCTCCTGATGCTTGGTTGCCACTTTGGGGAGCTAACATTGGGATTTCATGACAGCTTGCTTCTAGCCCCACTGGATTGGACAGACAACCCTTCATGGGACCCAGAGACGTGCTCCCTTGAAGCCTGGTTCCTAGTGGATCCAGACATGTGCTCAGAGTCAGCCCCAAACCAATGATTTCTTAGCTCTTCATTTGAGTATCAACTGCACACCTGCGTCACCTTAGGTGCTGAGTGCTAACAGGCCTGGAGCTAAAGCAGGATCCCTACAAAAGAAGAGGACAGTATTAGTATCCTTGAGGGAAATCTGAAGCCTATATAAGTAATTTAAAACCACAACTCTGAAAGGGGCAATTCCCAAAGCCCACGAGGACTGAGCATTCTCAGTAGTCCCAGACAGTCAAAGGGAAAAGAAAAAAGGAGAACTCTTTTACTTATTAATTTATAACCCATCTTCTTCAAATAAGATCCAAACCAACACCAGCAAGTAGCCCCCTGGCCAGATTATTACTACCTGCTTAGTGCTGTTTACATCTGTAAAAGCAATATTTGAACTTGCTCCAGAGGTGTCATTACGCCCTAAGGTGGTGTGTATGCATGTCTCTGTGTGCCTTCGACACAATAGCCAGCATGAACAGATCACAACTGTTGATTATATCAATGTCAAAAACACACTGGGGTGGGAGGAGTCCCACATTCATGGTGATTCTTGGTCATGATGCTCTTGGGGCAGCTGTATGCGATCCTCCTCTCATTATTTTTTGTGCCTGTGACAGTTTTGGGGCAGTCATACTATTGCACTTACAGTCAGTGCATAATGCCCTGTAGCTTCCTGCTGACATGCCATAATTTAATAATTATTCCATCATTTCAGTAGTTTTTTTCTTTTTTTGTCCTGTTTTTTAGTGCTGGAGCCTGCCTGGACAGCAATAATATGTTCGCAATGGGGAAGCAGAATGAATTTTCCATCATATTGCTCAGAGGAGACAGGAGTGAGCGGTGCAGGTACATCACGTCAGAGACTGACATGTGAGAGCCTAAGTGCCTCCACCCTTGAAATCAGGCATTTTGAAGAACTATGAAATTGGATATTTGGCACTCGAATATGCAGTTTCACTTAAAAAACAACAACTTGTCCCACCCCAAAACTTTAGGTGCCTATAGGTCTCCTATCGTTTCATAAGGCCAACAAACTGGGTTAGCTTTCCCTTTATTGAGCTCACACGAAGATGGATTTGGTGGGGTGATGCCCTCTGGCTATAATTCTAGTAGGAATTGGTATGTCTTTGAATGTGCCGATGTGTGTTTGGGCCTGTCTGAAAGATGAAAGGAGTTTGTTTCCCTTTGATGTACATCGGTAACTTCTATAAATGTTAATAGAAGGTACAACATGATCATAAGACATGGGGAGGGGGAGGAACCAACCGTTGTCTCCCTTCCAGCTTCTCTGAGTAATCTGGGAAGGAGGAACCTCAAAGCTAGGTAGGGCTGGAGTTGACAAAGTATACCTAGAATTTACCTTGCTTCATCTTGTGACCACCATGTTCCCACTAATCCCCTGGCACTTCTGTTCTTGGCAGGCACAGATTCTGACAGGACAACCATCATCCTCCAGATAAGATCTAACAGGTTAATATCCAACAACATGGGGAAAGCGTCCTTCCCCCGACTTCCCAGGTCAGGCTGGGAAATGCAAAATGAATACCAGCAAGTGCTTTTGAGTCAAAAATGTGTTGATGTGAGTTGGAGGGGTAGGCTGTATGCCTGACCCCCCTTCTAATTCATGTATCCAGCACGGATTCAATTCCTGGAATATTCAGGCTAGCTTTCTGGTTAGGTAATGGTCTTCTAAGTACAGGCCATTAAGATAACAAAGGAAGTGGCTCTGTGCTAGATACCAAATGGGTGGGCTGTAGGCTAGGAGACAGAGCCATGCCTGATTTCTGTTGGAATCCAAGGCTGTGGCTATGAGGGAAGCCAGACCCTCTTGGGGTGTTTACTGCTATGAGCCTCTCCATTGTAGGCTCAGGTGTAAATAAACCATATACTGTATCCTAAAGATGCCACAGTCTCCGCTGTCCCTCATTCCAAGGAAACTGAACCCTGGGCAAGCACCTGGAAGCCCTGAATCTTGCATGGCTTGGAGACTGGGGTGGCATGCAACAGTATTACCATTCTTTGGTAGCCTGGCACTACCACTGGGCAAAGTGAAGCCACTCCCTCAGGCACGAGATGCTGAGGTGTGGCAGTGACATAGAGGACAGGGCTATGTGTGTCACTTGCCCTCTCCTACACTCCTTAAGCTAGCCTGCTGACCACTCCTGCTAGCTGCAGCAGTCTCGTGATTTTTCAAATCATTTCCTAAGAGACCTTGCTGTCATTACTAGTAGGGTGAGTAAAAAGAAACCCATTAAAACTTCCTCTTGGCTGACGTTGGCCCAAAGCATCGTCAAGCCTTGGAGAAAGGTATTTAAGTTTTTGTTGCTTACTAATTTTCAGAATTAAAGGGAAGCTTTCAAGAAAGCCAGTGAAATGAATCTTCGTGATGCTAAGGAGATGCTTGTCTGGGCTTGTAACATCCAACCACTTCGGTGTTTCATATATACTGGCACCCGATTTACAAGATCTGCAGTAATCTTTTAATGCACTGATCTTGAGAAAAGCTAGGTAAAGATTTTAAAAAAGGAATGGAATTGTCACAAAACATTTACCTAGGGATAGCTGTTTAATGTATCTGTTTTTGCCTCACTTTTCCCTTTAAACGGCTCTGGGTGTGTCAAGTTATCTCATTTTATCAGCACAACAACCCTCTGAGAAATGTTAAACTTGGAGAGATCAGTTTGACTTAGGTAACGTCTAGGCAACCTATTTATTGAGCAACAATCCCCATTTATTTATGGGAGACATTGCTGTGCCAAGCAATTGTTGTCCAACACTTTCCAGTGCATTTTCCTAAGAACATAAGAATCTGCTGGGTCAGACCAGTGGTTTGTACAGTCCAGCATGGTGTTGCTCACAGTGTCCAACCAGATGCCTGTGGGAAATTAGAAAGCAGGTGCATTCTCCCCTCCTGTGGCTTCCCACAACTAGTATCCAGAACTATTTCGACCTCTGTGGAAGCAGAGCATAGCCATATCCTCCATTTGTCCAATCCTCTTGGCCAAGTTGATGGCCATCACTGCCTCCTGCAGGCACAAGTTCCATAGTTTAGCTATGCACAGTTCCTATCACATTCCTTACTGTAAGACATTCATGGTTTTCTTTTTGGTTGGGGTGGGGGGGAGCAGTGTTAGGGCTGGAATTTCACAGATATTTTCTGAGAAGTCTTCTTTTTCACACATCCTAGAAAAAAGGATGCGGGTGGCGCTATGGGTTAAACCACAGAGCCTAGGACTTGCCAATCAGAAGGTCGGTGGTTCGAATCCCCGCGACAGGGTGAGCTCCCGTTGCTCGGTCCCTGCTCCTGCCAACCTAGCAGTTCAAAAGCACGTCAAAGTGCAAGTAGATAAATAGGTACTGCTCCGGTGCGAAGGTAAACGGCGTTTCCATGCTCTGGTTCGCCAGAAGCGGCTTAGTAATGCTGGCCACATGACCCGGAAGCTGTACGCTGTACACCGGCTCCCTCGGCCAATAAAGCGAGATGAGCGCCGCAACCCCAGAGTCGGTCATGACTGGACCTAATGGTCGGGTCCCTTTACCTTTACCTAGAAAAAGAAGGCCACCTTCAACAATTTTAAGAACATAAGAAGAGCTCTGCTGCATCGGGTCAATGGCCCATCTAGTCCACCCTCCTCACAGTGGCCAAGCAGATGCCTGTTGGAAACCCTCAAGCTTCTTGATGCCTGCTGCAACAACCTTTTGCTTACCTGTGTTTCTCGGCAACTGGCGTTCAGGGGCATGCCACCATCATTTTCTTCTAATAATGAGCATGGTTTGTTTTTTTTAATGCATTAATCTTTCTTAAGCTTCTTGAGATTGGTTCTCTTTTTGTCATGCCATTGAACACTTTCTATGTTCTGTGCGCATCATAATATTCTCTGCCACCATCTATCCATCCCTGCAGTGGCCACTATTCCTTGCCTCTCCCCCACAGTGCTAGATCTGGGGAATTGCAATGGATGCAAAATGGTAGCCCTGCTGCTAAAAGAGTCGCAGCTGTAGTAAAAAAACAGCCACCTCCAAACCAGTAAACTGTTGTCACTGCTAATGGTGAGTCCTGTCCTTGAGAAACTGTTGGAGATTATCCTACTCTCAAGAGAAGTTCCGTGAAATGGTCCCCACCCACCACACCGTTTCCCTGCCCACAAACTGGGAAGAACAGCACGGCTCACTTATTTGGACAACCACAGCACCATGCAAATTGCCAGGAGATGGGCAGAAAAAATATTTTTGGGGTGAGCCAGATCAGGCCCCCAAACTGGAGGTTAGCTATCCCTAGAATGGAGATTTTCAAGAAGTAATTTATGCATTTAGGCACAGGCAATAATTCAAAGACAAAGACAGAGAGCTTGTGCTGGATGCAAACGAGATGAAAAAGCAATGTTGTGATCTGAGAAGAGGCCACCTCATTCAAGTGTGTGACCTGAGTGAGGTACATTGGTAGCAGAGTATCAGGAAGATATTTGTTTTTTTGTTTCTGTGAGCTTTGGCACTGTTTTACAATTTTATGAGTGGCACATTTCCTTCCATAGATTTCATTTATCTCACACTGTGTGCTTTGAATCTGAAAAACAGAACTCCCAGTTGCTACGTCTTGGGCTCATCTTTTTGCTATGCTGATGTTTGAGAAGCCTTGTAGTAGTTTCTCGACTCTAGAAACTTGCCAATGTTTTTATGTGTGGACTGGCATTGTGCCCAGGCACTCTGTTACATAAGACTTCCCTCAATCACGTGAAGAGAAGTCCCAGTTACGGCTTGTCAGACCAAACTTGCATCTACCCACAACAAAATGCCACCACCAAACAGCATTATTAAAAGATATAAGAGGTGCCAAAATCAAGGTAGTTTGTGCTTATTTTTATTTTTTAAAATTCCCATCCACCTTTATGTCAACGTTGGCATCCTGATAATCTTAATTAGGCCAGGGGACTGAAGCTGAACCTATTACTCTGTTTCCTCTCACCCCATCTCCCCAACTTCTCTCTGAATGCTTCCTTTGAGACCATACAATTGAAATTCTGAACAGTGAAGGTTCTGTTGATTCAAATCTTGCAGTACAATGCTGCACAGATTTTATTATTCTTGTCATGTATTAAGCAAAACACAGCTCTCCCCTCATAACTCTTTCTGAATGAGGTTTTTTTTCTTTTCTGAAAGCCACTTCATCTTATTAGGCTTGTAACTGTTATGTCTTTCCAGTTCTCCAAATAACAAACAGTTGAATCCTATCCATGTTTACTCAGCAGTTGATCTGACTGACTTTGTAGGTGTAGAGTTTGCAGGCAGGCCCAACAAAGCTCTAGCTACAAGTTTTTCTCCTTGAACATCTGCTGAAGTTAATGGGACGACACATGGTGCATTATCTAACAGGCATAACACTTTGCAAGGTTGTGTTCAATCAATCTTTGATACCACCCCATCCACTCACCACGTCTCAGACCTTAAAGCATTCTTGGATTTGAGAGAATGGGATTCCTACTGCCCAGTGCCCAAACAACTCACTTACCAGTTACAGCTCTGACTTCAGGATAATTCCATAGTGACCAATGCAACATTTGTAAGTTTCTTTACATATTTTGTGTTTTATTTAGTATTATTTGAACTCCATTTAACACTGAACAATTTGTTTGTTAACTGGATTGATCTTCCCTACAAAAACAATCAGTATACCACAGTAAGTTGGAATACTTCCTCCCTGCAGTGTGTTTCAAAATACATGTCTAATGTAACAGTTTTGCAACTTTAAGAATTTGTAACTTGAATAAATGTTTTCTCTAAAAGTATAAATCATTTCCCCCATCTGTGGCCATATATATAAGGAGCTTGTGTTTCATGAGTAACTGTCAAACTTATGGTAATGTTTATTAGAAACTGGAAAAAAGGGTTTTCTGGCAAATGAGCTGTGACCAATCTAACATGATCATTGTAATATGTGTCAATTCGTGGACAGACATGCACTAATAAATGCCTCCAAAGCAAGGTCCTGAGCATATCACACTTTACTATGCATTCATAAGTTGCAGGTTGGCTTTAAGTTCATGCAGAAGATTGTAATGCCCATGGGAATTTTTACTTAACTCTGGCAACACCCTAAGGATTTATCATTTGCAGGGAAGACAAATGTCACAGAAGTCCTGCTTTAAAAAAAAAAAGATTTCATACTAATGAAAAAAATATTGCATCAGCTGGTCAACAAATTTTATTTTATGTTTCCCAGTCTCAAACTCAACAATAATGAAGTTGCCAACTTACAACTAAACTTCAGTGGCTGCTTCTGCACTTTCTTTCAAGATAATCACATTTCCCATAGGGACATTATTCCCTGTGTTTATGGTCTTTACTTTAAATTACATTAGAATTCATTTAAACTTTCTGTTCAAAACTGCCTTCAACCTTTTACAGGGTTGTACTGTTCTCACACACTTTTCCAACTGTACCAGAGTTGAAGTTACTGATAATTAAACTAAGGAACATATCTAATTACTAAATATATGAACACATAATTATATAATCTTTCTTCTGAAAGCAATAATATATGTCCATTCCCTTTGTCTGATTTGTCTTTCAGACTGTAAGCTTCTTAAGGGCAGACACCTGTCTCTTTCTGTGAAACTTTGTAATATGCCCTACATACAGGCCTGGATACCTTAGTTGGTTAGAGCATGGTTTTGATAACAGCAAGGTTGCAGGTTTGATCCCCATATGAGACAGCTGCATATTCCTGCATTTCAGAAGATGGGACTAGATGATCCTCAGAGTCCCTTCCAACTGCACTATTCTATGATGCTATGGTTGATGGCATGGTGCCAATAATTGGCTTTGGGGGCACACCTATAAAAAAATCCACCAGGATGAACAACTTAGGATGCAGCAGATCTCTGTTGGCAGATAATAAAACTTCGGAAAATAATAATATAGCATTTGTTAACTATATAGGAAAATGAAAAATAAGTCTATAGGTTGACATTTTCTGAAAACATTGATAGGTGGGAGCAGCTGGGCTGTCTAATGTCACAGAAATTGCTTGGAAAGGTACCTGCACATTTTGCTTTGTAACTTCTTTCCTAGGAAGACTAGAGACTTACTTTTAAAAAAATAATAATGAAAGGTTAAGAGTCTGAGGTCCCTGCTAGGGGTGCCAATGAAGGCATGCGAATGGCAACCTCTGGTATAATTGATTATGATTATACCCTTCTACAGTGGTGCCTCGCAAGACAAAATTAATTCGTTCCACGAGTTTTTTCGTCTAGCGAATTTTTCGTCTTGTGAAGCACGAAATCCCATAGGAATGCATTGAAATTCAATTAATGCGTTCCTATGGTCAAAAAAAGTCCAAACAAAGCCAAATTTGGTACAACAAGAGTTTATTAAGTGCTCTTTAAAGTCACACATACTGTAAAGAGCATTTCAAAAACTGAAGGAACAATAAATTAAGTTTCTAAACATGACAGAAAAACATTTAAAAATCAACAAAGTGTACAGTACATTTTCTAAGACTCTGGGGGACAACTCGAAGAAGGTTCCTCTTCCACTCTTTGCTTCTTGTTGAAGAACCTGTCCATGGTCGGCTGCTTCATCCGCCTTTTCAGCACCTCCCTGAAAGCGACATGACCCTCGTATCAAAAGTGTTCGCAAGGTCATGCGCCACGTGCTTGTCAGGGTGGTGCCGCTGTGCAAAAGCCTGCACATCCTTCCACTTCAGGCAAATGTCCCTCAGTTCTTTGGAGGACAGCCGTTCCTCAGTTGCTTCCTCCTCTTCCAGCGAGGCCTGCTCTTGCGCAGCCTCTACCTGCAGTTTGACCAGCTCCTGGGTGGTCAGCTCGTGGTCGTGCTCCTCCACCAGCTCGCTGATGTCCTCCTCTGTGACCTAGGCCCATGGTCCTCCCCAAGGCAACAATGTCCTGCACCACTGTTGACTCTGGTGCATCAGAGCCACTTGGTGCCACACAGTCCCGCCACAGGCTGCACCAAGCACAATTCAAATTTCTCTGGCTGATCCCGTTCCAGGCCATGGTGATCATCTTCAAGCAGGTGACAATGTCGAAGTGGTCCTTCCAGAATTCCCGCAGGGTGATGGTGGTGCAATCAGTCACCTCGAAGCATCGCCTGAAAAGCTCCTTGGTGTAGAGTTTTTTGAAATTGGCGATGACCTGCTGATCCATCGGCTGGAGCAGTGGTGTGGTGTTAGGCGGCAGGAACATGATGCTGATGAAGCTGAACTCCTCCAACAAGTCCTCCTCAAGGCCTTTAGGATGAGCAGGAGCATTGTCCATCAGAAGCAAAGCCTTCAGCGGCAGGTCGTTGTCCAGCAGGTACTGTTTGACAGCAGGGCCAAAAGCAAGATTGACCCAGTCCACAAACAGCACACGTGTGACCCAAGCCTTACTGTTGGATCGCCACATGACAGCTGCTCCTTGTCGACCTTGTGTTTCTTGAAGGCCCATGGGTTCTCCGAGTGGTACACCAGCAGGGGCTTGATCTTCAGGTCGCCGCTTGCGTTGGCACAGAAGAGCAGGGTCAGACGGTCCTTCATGGGCTTGTGGCCAGGCAACTTGGCCTCCTCCTGTGTGATGAAAGTCCTTTTGGGCATCCTCTTCCAAAACAGCCTGGTCTCGTCGCAGTTGAAGACCTGCTGTGGAACGTAGCCCTCCGTCTTCACAACCTCCAGGAACTCCGCTGCAAAGTCTTCAGCCGCAGAAACATCAGAACTGGCAGCCTCTCCATGCCTGACCACGCTGTGGATTCCAGATCTTGTCTTGAACCGGTCACACCAGCCTCTGCTTGCCTTGAAGACTTCTGGCTCGCCTGAGGTTCCTGGCTGTTCCCGGACGAGGTCTGCGTGCAAGGCCTTGGCCTTCTCACAAATGACGGCCTCAGTCACTGTGTCCCCTGCACGCTGCTTCTCTTCTAACCAGATGAGCAGCAACTTCTCCACCTCCTCCAGAACAGCTGGGCGGTTTTTCACGATCCTGGTGACTCCCTTGGCTGCATCAGTCGCAAGGATCTTCTCCCTCATCTTCAGGATGGTCCCGATGGTCGATGGATTCTTCCCGTACTCCCTGGCGAGGTCTGTCACACGCATTCCACCGTCGTGCTTCTGGATGATCTCCTTCATTTCCAGCGTAACCTTCTCCTTCTTCCCCTCGCCGGCCTCTGCAGCAGCAGTCTTCTTGGGTCCCATGGCAGCACAGCTCCTACCTGCGCAACCCCCCCCCCCAAAAAAATCAGTGCTTCACATCCAAAAAATTCAAAAGCACCCAGCCACCCACCACACAGAAATTCAAACCCCGAACCAAGTCCTTGAATTCCAAACACCCCAACCCAAAATCCAAAACCCCCCAAAAAAGATTTAAAAGTTTAACTTACCGAATGGCTGCAAAAGAAGTTTTGGAAAAGCTTCAAAAATACCAAAGTCTTCAAAAACCTCAACTATTCCCCCAGCCACCCACCACACAGAAATTGCAAACCCCTCCCCAACTGTTCCCCCAGTCACCCACCACACAGAAATTCAAACCCAGATTTTTTTTAAAAAAAAACAGCAGAGTGGCCCAATGGTCACAGAAAATCATAAAAATGCAGAAAAAACCACACAAGCTTCCACATTCTTGCAAACCCCTCCCCAACTGTTCCCCCAGCCACCCACCACACAGAAATTCAAATCCAGAATTTTTTTTAAAAAAACAGCAGAGTGGCCCAATGGTCACAAAAAATCATAAAAATGCAGAAAAAAAACACACAAGCTTCCAGATTCTTGCAAACCCCTCCCCAACACCAAGTCCTTGAATTCCAAACACCCCAACCCAAAATCCAAAAACCCCCAAAAAAGTTTTAAAAGTTTAACTTACCAAATGGCTGCAAAAGAAGTTTTGGAAAAGCTTCAAAAATCACCAAAGTCTTCAAAAACCTCAAAAAAGGCTACCACACCGCGTGCTATGAGTTGCTCCTCGAAGTCAAGTCGCAACTGCACCTCTTCAAGCAATGCACCCTGGGTATTAACGGTTTTACGAAAAAGGAAACAAACTTGCAAGACGTTTTCGTCTTGCGAAGCAAGCCCATAGGGAAATTCGTCTTGCGAAGCACCTCAAAAAACGAAAAACCCTTTCATCTAGCGAGTTTTTCGTCTTGCGAGGCATTCGTCTTGCGGGGCACCACTGTACTCCTGTCCAATGACTACCCATGATGTTATTGGGGCAGTTATGCGTGATCATGCTTTCAATACTATTTCTGCCTGCAAACATTTCAAGGTGGTCATACTATTTCATTTGCAACAAGCATATAACTGCCTGCCTGCTAAAACCCTGTAATTTTTCACAGCACAAATGTTCCTGCTTCTGTTGCACTGTGGCTACAGGAGCAACGCTTCAGATAGCAACAATGCGTTAACATTTCAGAAGCATCACAGAACAACTAATAAGATGGAATGGCGGGTGGGTGGTGCAATATAGATCCACTGCTAATGTGCTGCTTTTGTGTAAATGGCATGCTGCAGAATACAATCTTTCTAGAGGTGCCCAAAGATGCAGCAGTGCTCTCTTACAGAACTGTCCCCTGCACCATCTGGCATTGGCAAGAGTGGAACATGAATGCTGCAGTAGACGGATGGCAGGTCCAATCAAGGGTGCACAGTAGGAGCATTCACCAGTGTTACGTCATATGATATGCATGCTCTCTGCATGCGTGTTCTGAATTTGCAGCACGTCCCTTGACATCTGGGGGAAAGAATAGTTCTGTAAAAACTGATCAAATAGGTTCATCACAAAAAGCTGCATGTACGCAAAAACAGCTTTGAAGTTGCTTTTCCCCCAGACTACTGAGTGGTTTTAAAATATGTTATTTGTTTTTATAGGTTCTTTAGCTTCGTTTGAAAATCTATTTTGTAAGGGAAACAGAATGCTAGTAAAAATGCGAAAAACATCAGTAAATTTCATTCTACGGAAGTAGGTAAGATATGATTACTTGTTTAAGATATTGTGTCCTAATCCTGCCGGGGTGCCCTGAAGTGTATGGAGGGCTATCAGTCCTTTGCCTGAGTTAAATGTATAAAATTGCACTACCCTTCATTTATTTCAGAGGTTGCTAAAATGTGCTAATGTTTCTGGATTGCAACCAGTATTGCTGCACATGGTGGGACAGAGCTGAACTCCTGACATCACCATCACTGCTGTTTATATGGGTGGGGCAGGCTCCTGGGGTTGGGGGTCACATGGTTGCACTAGCACCAGCACTGGATTGGCGGGGGGGGGTCTCACTGGTGTAACTGTGTGGCCTCTGGCCTTGCCAGTGCCCCATTGCAGCCCCATCTAGGTAAGCTGCGCCAACAGTGCTGTCAGGAGGGCAACTTTGTCTGATCACACACTGCTACGGAGTCTACAGTAGGGGTAGTCAACCTTTTTATACCTACTGCCCACTAGTGCATCTTTCCTGATGGTAAAATTTCCTTATCGCCCACCAGTGCGTGATGGAAGAAGGATTCAGCTTGTGCCGTAGAACCCCCTACCTAGAATCCTGAAACGCCCACTAGTGGGCGATAGGGACCAGGTTGACAGCCCCTGGTCCACAGGCTGATGGGATTTGGAGTGCCACAGCTTAGCAACCCGCTGATTTTCTAACACAATTTAAAGGCCCCCAGAGTGGCTTAAACAAGATCTGCCTGCAAGTTTACAATCTAAAAGCCAAAATGGCACAAAAAAGGGGTGGTGGTGAAGGATGAAGAGGGACTTTTCCGACATGACTAATTATTGTTTTGCAAGTAAAATAATTGATTATATTGTTACTGGCCACCCTAATTTCTGCTGAGAAATGCACAAGATTCCAGGGGTCTTGACACTTAACCAGGGTTTTTGTTCCTTTGGAATGCGGCATTACAGAGACTGTAGTTTCTTTTTAAAAAAGGTTTATTTACACATATTTACACCTGAGGTTTTTATGTATCTGAAGAAGTGTGCATGCACACAAAAGCTCATACCAATAACAAACTTAGTTGGTCTCTAAGGTGCTACTGGAAGGAATTTTTGTATTTTGTTTCGAATGAGGTTTTAATGGCGTGCAGAGCATTACACCCCAAGGGTGTCTCTTGTTGCTCCCCTCATAGCTTCAGCAAGCTTGGGTCCACAGTGAAGGCCAGCCATGCTCCTCAGCCTCTGTGTGCAGCCTCTCACAGTGAGCTCCACATGGAGCTCTCCTCACTTCCTCCAAACCTGTTTTAAAAGGACACCTTTTTGCCTGTGGTGACATCACACTTTCTGTTACCCTGGCAACCTCCCCCTCCCAGCTTACATCATGAAACACTGAAGTCCTAAATCTCATGGGAGGAGGGGCTCACACTCCTTTGCTGCTTGACACAAGGTAACTCTTTGCGTCAATCACCCATCACTTTGCACTACATATATTTCTTCTTTCTAGTGATTTCTGGCCAAGAAAATGTGTTTTTATGAAGCCTTCCAAGTGGGTTGGTCCTATGAAGATTAATGGGTTGGGTAGGCCCCATTAATCTAATGCTCTGTGTGACCATCATCTTCCAGACAACCTGTTTTTTTATAATTCATTCTGTTTCGTTTTGAACAAGAATTTGCAGGAAGTTTATACTGTGTATTAAGCATTTGTTCTGATTTGTTTGTATGTGGGTGGGTCAAGTTACACCACCTTTTCAAGTGCAATCTTATGTCCCTTTCCTTACCACAAAAAGCTTGATATTTGAAAGTGGCTTTGTTGCTCAAGAGTGAAATCCATTTTGACTGTGCAGCCTGAATTTGCCAGTATGTTATTGAATCTCACCCACAAAATAGTGACTGCCTGGATTTGGCTCAGTGCCAATTTACTTGCCACGCTCACACAGATGTAGGTAGCCTCACTTTTGAAACTTTATAGAGCTTACAAGGGCTTTGATGCAATATGAGATGTGGTTATTCTGCTGCATTGTACTCAGCCTGGGGGAGTGTGTACTTCATGAGTCCTGTGGAATGACAGGTTATGGACATTATGGAGCTATGGGTAGATCTGTTCATGCTTTTATGAAAGCCTGATTAAACTGGCTACTTATAGTTTATTTATTTACTTGGCCATGGGGCACCAATCCAAAGCATGTCTTATGGCAGTTTTCTGCCCAAAATTGCCTGCCCCACTTCTGGCTTCTGTCTGTCCCTAAAGGTGCTGTTTCTCATCCATGGAGTGTGGCCCTCAACATGACACATGGACGTGATACAGAAAGTTGTGTGTGTATAAAAAGTAGAAAGAAAAGGTTATGACAGCCCCACCAGCCTTTCTGGGCTTGAGGATATATTTGGAACTCTAAAAATACTGTTGTGAGCACCACAAAATACCAATTTCACAAAAGAAAAACTGGTGGTGCACAGAGGAACCCCACTGTAAGAGGGAAAAACAACTCCACCCACCCGAAAACAAATAAAACAGAGACAAAAAAGTTGGCAACAACCCACAAAAGCCAATAAAGAAACAAACCTCAGGCATCACTCTCATTAAACAACCCCTACCCAAGGTTAAGAAAAAACCTCAATTAAAAACAATTGAGGGCAGGGAGTTTTGGTGAATGTCAAGGGGGTGTCTGAAGGTGCAGTGGTGCCCATGGTCATCATGGGGGTGTGTGGAATCCCAGAGATATTATATGTAGGGGGCAATAGTAGGTCAATGCCATTTCTGTGCAGACTTAAATGTATATAAGAGCAAACTGACCCATTCTCAACAGGAGTTATATTTCTAGATATGCTATATTAATTTAATACACGTGGTGGAAAAGAGTTCTGATCAAGTCCAAAATTGAATGGAAGAAAATTTGCTGATTAATGTTAGTTCTGTTGGAATAAGTTTCCTTTCAAAGTCCTTTTGTTGAAGTATTGTTACTTTGACTTTCAGCTGCTGAAGTATCCTGGGAGACTGAAATGTTCTCCCACGGGTGTTTGGATGGTGCCATTTTTCATATCAGATTTATGCCCATTTAATCTGAAGTGTCTTCTCCTAGGTAGACAGCAGACAGACACTGTTGGCAGGTGGTAGCATAGCACGCTGGGAGGAGAATGAGCAGGTGGAATAAATCCTTGAAGCTACAACTGATGTTATTAGTAGTGCAATAGTTGTTGCAGACAAGAGGAACAGGAAGACCTGCTATTGCCAGTCTGAGGAAACTCAGGTTGCTACCTGTTTGTCTCCTAAGAAATTGCTATTAAAAATCAAGATAAATACCTTATGCATGTACTGAGTTAAGCAAATGCAGACAGTATGAGGAAGATTGCCTGTTGAAAAGGTTGAATGTGAATAGCAAATGACGCATTACTTGTAGCTTATGATCTATGATTATTATTTATGTTTTAAACTAGATTAACATAACTGGTGAATGAAACTGATTTTGATTTGTTTGTTGTAACCAGAATGTAATTCACTTTTGTGTGAAGCAGCAGTTGAGGTAGCACAGTGGCTAAAGCTCCATTCCTAAGTCTGAGAGTATAAACCCCACTAAAATCAGTACTTACTTCTGAGTAAAGATATTTAGAAATGCAATGTATGGTTTCAATTATAAACATACTAGGGAGTAAGCATTATTGAATGTGTTTGAACTTGCTTCTGAACAAATATGCATGGGACTACAATGTAAGTCTGCGATCCTGTGCACACTTATTTTGGAGGAAACCCCATTGAACTCACATGAGAATGGCTGTAGCTCCTTTGTAAAACACATGGTTTGCACGCAGAAGGGCATCTCCAGGCAGGACTGGGAAAGACCCTGCCTGAAACCTGGAGAGTCGCTGCCAGTCAGTATAGGCCAGGTGTGAGGAGACTGTATGCGGTTAAATGCCAGCTCCCGCAGCCTGAAGCAAGATGACCATAGTCGCCTTTGACTGGACCTAACTGTCCAGGGGTCGCTTACCTTTTAGATATATATATAAATACACACACACACACACACACACATTACTGTTCACCTTTTTATGTGCACAGCTTCTTCGAACTAGAATCTATTGCACCATATATTTAATGCACATTACCAGTGCCAGATTTACGTATAAGCTAAACAAGCAATAGCTTAGGGCCCCACTCTCTTGCCCCCCCAATTTTTTTTTGAACGAATGGAAAACAAACAAACTGGATTTACATTTCCAAAATACAAGATAAAAAACAAATAAAATAAAACCTACATACAGCAACAGTGTTATGTAGGCTCCTATGATGTAAGTAATGGGCCCTGCCTGCTAGCCTGCTCCCTAAAATATCACGGGTTGGCTCATTTCTATATATAGGGTCCCATAAATTACCATATAGCATATATTCAACAAAAAAACAGCAACAATTTGTTGTTGACAAAGGACAGCTGGACATATAAAGGGCCCCATTACCTTCAGTAGCTTAGGGCCTCATCAAACCTAAATCCAGCCCTGCACATTGCCGCCACCACGCCACAATAATTTTGGGAACTGTAGTTTTCCAGGGTGCTGAGAAAGGCCATTCTGCGAGGGGTAATGTTAAGTTGTGGGTGAACATAGCAGACGACACAGCATTTCTTCAAACAGCTCTTGTTTATTCTGGCCAGAAATGAAGGGTTCAGCCAGCTCCAGTGGAGCTCCAGTACAACGTAACTGTAACAACTTTCTGTAACTATCCAATCACTGAACTTCACTTTCAATCCCTTATTTGCATATGCGGACCTGAGTGAAAACGATCTACAGTATCCCCCTGCTGGCCCAGGGTGAGAACTTCAGTACATAACAGGTAAACTAAAATCCTCTTCCAAAGCCCTCTAAGTTGGTGGCCTTCACTTCCGCCTGTGGCAGAGAGTTCCATAGTATTAACTATGTGCTGTGTGAAAAAGTACTTTTTCTCTGTCTTGAATTTCCTAAGCTTCCTTCTCATTGAATGTCCAGGATCTCTACTGTTAGGAGAGATGGAGAAAGACTTTTATATCCTTTTCTTTCTTTTCTAAAAATATTTTTTATTAAAGCTTTCTTAGCTTACAAAAATTCGCGTATTGTCTCTCTTTTTTTCAAGTTATGTTTTCTACACATCAGCTACATTTGTTGTGAGACATTTAGTGTTGCATGCAGTACAGTATTAGGTTGGGAAGGGAAAGGGGACGGTGTGGGGATGATGCATGGGGTGGGGCGGCAATGCTTCTATTTTTCTACTTAGTGTACGTGTGGGGTTTGGTGTCAGCGTCACTTGTGAACAATATCCTTTTCGAGGCCGCAAACGGTATTCCACATGCAATGACGCCATGGATTAGCATAAGGGTTTTGTGATCTCGGCGGGAGGAGCCCCACCTCCTCGCCCTTCTGCCCAGGCGCGCCCCCTCCCCACCCACCAGTAAGCCGGGCCTCGCCTACACCCTTCTCGCTCGCGGCCGCCGTTTCCATAGCAACGGCCCAACATGGCCGCCACGTCGACGTCGTGACGCTACGGCCAAGCGCGACCGGGCCTGTCAGCGGCGGCGTTAGCCGCGGCCCCTCTTCTTGTCTGGGTCGGCTCGGCCTGCCTTCGCTGCCGCCATGCTGGTGCCCGTCTTCACGCTCAAGCTGAACCACAAGATCCTGCCGCGCATGGTGGCGGTGGGCAAGTACGACGGCACCCACCCATGTCTGACGGCGGCCACGCAGGCCGGCAAGGTAACGCGAGGACCGGCGCTCCCCGCCTGGTGGGTGGTGCGGGCTGCGGGGCTTAACTTCCCCCGGCCGAGGCTCCCCTGCCTGCTCCTCCGTTTCGGATGGCCCTTTTCCTTTGGAAAGCCTGTGAAGTGGGCGCATATTCTGCAAAAACGCCCCCCTCCCCCCGGCTGTTTCACAGAAGAAAATGCAAAGCGTGTACTTGATATATATATGTATCCTGTGTGTGCAGTTTCGAGGAATGCAAGGCAGAATGCAATTCCTCCCTTATATTTTCCTCCTGCAACAACCCTGTGAGGTGGCCGTGGGCAGGACTTGGGCTAGAGGCAGATGTCATGAGCCTCACGCAGCAGGATGAGCAAGAGAATCCCAAATGCAGCAGGGCTGGCTTATCCGTTTTCAGGTGTGGGGGTAGCTTTAAGGTCATGGAATTTAGAGTCCCTGGGCCTCCAGGCAAGTGTTTATTAAGGGATCGGTGCTCCTTAAGCATACCTTTCTATATTTATTTTATAGTGTCCACAAAGGAACGTGGGACGCAGTCTTATGTGAGTCAGACCTTTTGTGTCCGTCTAACTCGGTCTTGTATCTGCTGAGTGGCAGTCACTCTCAGTTTCGGGCAGAAGTGTTCCTTTTCCCTACCTATAGATGCCTGGGGTTGAATCTGGGCTTTTTTGCATGCACGTCAGATAGATGTTTTACCACTGAATTATGTTCCTTCCCAAAACATCCTTGTCATTCCCCCCTCCCCCGCAACCCTCAAATTATTTTGGGTTTATCCTTTCTGAACAAAATCCAGTAAAGAAAAAAGACCTGTTGCCAGCATCCCATTTGTAATTCTCAACAACCTGTTGTATGCTATTACGCCCCTGTTCTGGAAGTGCTGTGAAATCACTAACAGCAGTCTCTGCCAGTGATCAGCATGCCAAGTGAGAGAATTGAAATTGCTTCTCCCCAGTCTTAGACCAGCACTGTATAACCACTACTCTACAGTGCCTTGACATCATCCCATAGATCACTTAGGAATGCCATCTCTTTTAACTGCTACACGTTGTCAAAGTCTCCCTGGTGCTGCTGTTTTTATATACTCAGCAATCACCTGTGTGGCCCTGATTTAGAAACCAATGAGATCTTATGTTGTTTAGGTTAAAGATGCATCCCCAAAGCATAATTGCCAAGCACTTCAAAATGCACCTTAGCAGCTGTAATTTGCCAAATGTGTTAAGGCTATGTACTATTGTGCCTTGGTGTTCATGTACATTCATTTACAGAGATGTATGCTAGAGGCTGTGATCTTTCAGATATTGCTGAACTATAGCTTCCATCCCAAACCACTGACCACTCTGCTTGAGACTGATGGAGTCTTAACAGCATCTGGAGGACCACGTGTTCCCTATCCCTGCCCCAGAGATGCTAGGAAGGGAGTTCAGTTTTGAAGAAGGAACTTTCTATTGGGGTTATTTCTGTCCCCAATGAAGTGACTCTATAAGGTGTGGGTCTGAGCACATTTAGAGTGCCTTATTTTTGCCATTAACTAATGATGTCTGTAAGCTGTTTCCAGGTATGTCTCTGAATGCCACTTGCTGGGGAATAACAGCTGGAGAGCGCTATTGCATCATTTCCGTGCATGTGGGCTTCCCATCAGTGTATCTGCTTGGCATTTGTGGGAAACAGAATGTTGGACTAGACAGGCCTTTGGTCTGATTCAGAGGGGCTCTTCTTGCATCATGAAAAAACAACACCATTGTTTACTGTTTTCAAATTTCTGTCTCCCCGCCTCCAGGTTTTTATTCACAATCCTCATGCACGTGGACAGCGTATTGGTGCAAACCGTTTAGTGCCCAGTGCCCAGGATGCTGATATTTCTCTTCTGAACATTAATGAGGCAGTCAGCTGTTTAACTGCAGGACAGCTGAACCCCAACCTTGGCTGCGATTCCCTTCTCATTGGCACACGGACCAGTTTGTTGGCATATGATGTGCACAACAATGCTGACTTGTTTTATGCAGGGGTAAGTTAATTCCTCTTGTTTGTCCTTTCCCCCCCTGCCCTCCCGCCCTCAGTGTTTAAGCAGTTTGAATACTTGAATTTATTCATAGAATGCAGTGGGACTGGACCAGTGTTTTTCAAACTTAATCAGTCTTTGGGCTACACTTTGCACATTGATTTGTATGCTGAGAAACTCCAACTTGTTGCACAGACTGTGGAGACATTGTTTAAGGCAGGAGTAAGGAATTTCAGTCCCAGAGGCCAGTTGTGACCCTCCAGCCGTCAAGACTCTCTCAAGGTCACACTCTTAACTAGTCCTGAGCTGCTCCTTTAAGTATTTTTGGCTGGAATGTGTTATTGAACCTTTACAATGCCTCTTGATTGCCTGGATGGAGGAAGGCCTCTTGTGTGGCTGGGATGTTCCCACAGTACAAAGGTGAGAGTTGTACCTTTTCTTCTGCCTGCTTCTTGCCTTTTGCTCTGCCCACCACTAGTACGTGGTCCACAGAAATGTTCCCCTACCATTGAACCAAGGCATACATTCAAAGAAAACACTAGCCAGGCCTTTTGGGCCTCACTGCTGCTCTGTGTGAACTGAGCGCACACCCAACACATCCAGTACACTCCCTGTAGTTGTACATTGAAAAATAATGTTAGTCGCTATGGGCATAAGGTTTTCAGGGAAGCATGTCCACTATTACTGATTGTCTGTCTTAGGAACCCTCTAAAAACTTCAAAGGGATCCTAGGGAATCCTCTGAAACACAGTTTAATTGGGATTGCTGTGCTGGCCCTCTGGAGTCAGAGAGTTTAAGCCCAAGAACATGGGCATGACATGGTCATCACAGTCACTCTTAAGGCTGCGGTACCTAAAGATTTCCTTTTTAACATGTATCATTTAATATAACATAGATTTTACTGTTTTCTTTTGAAACCTGAAATTGCCTGGTTCTGAACATTCTTGTTTACATAATATGTTTCTCTGTGCATTGTTTGCAGAGGGGGCAGAGTTACTATATTTCTATATTTTTTCTTTGAAGGTACCTGATGGAGCAAACACGATAGTGCTTGGAACCTTAGGAGATATTTCTTCACCTCTTGCTATTATTGGTGGGAACTGTTCCTTGCAAGGCTTTAATCATGAAGGAAAAGACCTTTTCTGGACGGTGAGGGCAGTTTTATGTTTTTGGTATTGGACAATATTTATATTTCACTTAATGCAACACAGCATCCAGTGTGGCCAAACCAGTCACACTACCCTGAAACCGCCTCTGGTGGAACTGAAGGCCTCTCTGAGGTGGAGTGGCCTTAGCCCATCTCAGCCCAGTCAGGAAGAGAGCCTGTGCATGGAGATGGCAGCTCCTTTCCATTAGCGGCTTCTTTTCCAGCCCATTGGGGCTTTTCACCAGCCTCTCCCCCCAAGTGGTCCACTCTCCCTTATTATGCATCTTAGCTACTTTCACCTGGCCAAGTAGAGCAAGGGTAAGCAAACTTTTTCAGCAGGGGGCCAGTCCACTGTCCCTCAGACCTTGTGGGGGGCCGGACTATATTCTGAAAAAAATAAATGAATGAATTCCTATGCCCCACAAATAACCCAGAGATGCATTTTAAATAAAAGCATACATTCTACTCATATAAAAACACGCTGATTCCTGGACCATCTGCAGGCCGGATTTAGAAGGCGATTGGGCCAGATCCATCCCCCGGGCCTTAGTTGCCTACCCATGAAGTAGAGACACTGACAGTGGGCTCTTTATACTCTTTCCACCCCCTCCCAAGAATAGCTACTGGAGACTACTGGAAACTTCACCATGCATCTTAGTGCTCATGAAAATTAGCTGGCTGAAATGTGGAAGAGGGGAACCTTCACAGAGTCTCTGTGGCTGTTAATGTGTGTGTGTGTGTGTGTGTGTGTGTGAGAGAGAGAGAGAGAGGGGGGGGGGGAAAGGGGTTTGTGGAGATTAAATACCTCTTTTGTCTGTATCTTGGAGTGTGTAGCTGTGTATAATAAAGGGAAGCTCTGCCTATAGCCCTTTTGGGGAGGAAGACTTTACCTATACAATGGTACCTCGGGTTAAGAACTGAATTAGTTCTGGAGGTCTGTTCTTAACCTGAAACTGTTCTTAACCTGAAGCACCACTTTAGCTAATAGGGCCTCCCGCTGCTGCCGTGCCGCTGCTGTGCAATTTCTGTTCTCATCCTGAAACAAAGTTCTTAACCCGAGGTACTACCGTATTTTTCGTTCTATAGGACGCACCGGCCCATAGGACGCACCTCGTTTTTTTGGGGGGGGAAATGAATAAAAAAAATTATTCCCCCCCCCCGGCTGCCGCCCCAAGCCTCGCGTGCTTCGGGCTGCAGGCTACCGCCCCAAGCCTCGCGCGCTCGGCGGGACCTCCCACCGGGCGCGCGAGGCTTGCAGACACTCGCCGGAAGCACGGGGAGCCCTCCGGAGGGCTCCCCGTGCTTTGGGCGACAAGCTGCCGCCCGAAGCCTCGCGCGCTCGGCGGGACCTCCTGCCGGGCGCGCAAGGCTTGCAGACACTCGCCCGAAGCACGGGGAGCCCTCCGGAGGGCTCCCCGTGCTTCGGGTGACAGGCTGCCGCCCCAAGCCTTGCGCGCTCGGCGGGACCTCCTGCCGGGCGCGCAAGGCTTGCAGACACTCGCCCGAAGCACGGGGAGCCCTCCGGAGGGCTCCCCGTGCTTTGGGCGACAAGCTGCCGCCCGAAGCCTCGCGCGCTCGGCGGGACCTCCTGCCGGGCGCGCAAGGCTTGCAGACACTCGCCCGAAGCACGGGGAGCCCTCCGGAGGGCTCCCCGTGCTTCGGGTGACAGGCTGCCGCCCCAAGCCTTGCGCGCTCGGCGGGACCTCCTGCTGGGCGCGCAAGGCTTGCAGACACTCGCCCGAAGCACGGGGAGCCCTCCGGAGGGCTCCCCGTGCTTCGGGCGACAAGCTGCCGCCCCAAGCCTTGCGCGCTCGGCGGGACCTCCTGCCGGGCGCGCAAGGCTTGCAGACACTCGCCCGAAGCACGGGGAGCCCTCCGGAGGGCTCCCCGTGCTTCGGGCGACAGGCTGCTGCCCCAAGCCTCACGCGCTCGGCGGGACCTCCTGCCGGGCGCGCAAGGCTTGCAGACACTCGCCCGAAGCACGGGGAGCCCTCCGGAGGGCTCCCCGTGCTTCGGGCGACAGGCTGCTGCCCCAAGCCTCACGCGCTCGGCGGGACCTCCTGCCGGGCGCGCAAGGCTTGCGGACACTCGCCGGGGCTGCAGGCTGCTGCCTACAAGCCTTGTGAGCCCGCGGGAACTCCCACCGGGCTTGCAAGGCTTGCGGATAGCTTCCTGAAGCCTGGAGAGCGAGAGGGGTCGGTGCGCACCGATGCCTCTCGCTCTCCAGGCTTCAGCGAAAGCCTGCATTCGCTCCATAGGACGCACACACATTTCCCCTTCATTTTTGGAGGGGAAAAAGTGCGTCCTATGGAGTGAAAAATACGGTATTTCTGGGTTAGCGGAGTCTGTAACCTGAAGCATCTGTAACCTGAAGCATCTGTAACCTGAAGCATCTGTAACCTGAAGCATCTGTAACCTGAGGTACCACTGTACTTGTACTGGGCAGAGACGCTGTTGCTGGATGTTCATCCCTTACTCAGTCCAAGATACTAGCTAGCAGCATTTAAATGTTCTGTTAATACAAGAATTAGTGTGAAGCTAATTCTATTTTAATTTTTTTTATTATAGGTCACTGGTGACAATGTCCGCTCACTGGCATTGTGTGACTTCGATGGTGATGGAAAGAAAGAGGTAAGTGGTTTTGTGTGTGTGTGTGTGTTGCAGGAACTTGCTTATATCTTTTCTTGAAGTAGCAGATTTTGCATCCATGGCCCTTGCTTTATGTGACCTGCTGAGGCGCCCCTAGTGGGGATGTTTTGAACTGTGCGTCTCAACAACTTTCCCAGTCTATCCCCTTCCCAGGGCAGGAATGCAAGCAGACTTGCTGGAAGAGCCATCCGTGTGAGGGCAGAGCACCCCACTGATCTCTCCCTAGGCAAAGGGAGTGTATCCTTGTAATCTAAAGCCACATTTTTCATGCACTAAGTTATACTTATTCCTTTGCTGTGCAGTTTGGAAGTTAGAACTGACATTCCTGATCTGACATGTATTTTAATAATTGGTTGTAATACTTAAAGTTCAGGGTCAGTGAAGAACTCTGTCCAGAAATTGGTTCCCTAAATACCTTAGGGTCTGGTCATGAGTTACTTTGCACTGCACTTTCATTCATGGATGTAATGAACCTCATGTTGAGCTGACCACTTCCAGAAGTTGCTGCAGCCAAGATCAGGGATATATTTCAGAGCCTAAGTGTTTTAAGAAGTTGCTGAAGCTATGATCTAGAAGATACCAGCTCACATATTACATTAGCCATGTGAGTAGACAGTCCTTTTGAGTAAAATAGAGTAAAAATGTGAGTAAAATGAGGTAGAACACACAGGCTCCTAAAGCTGCAGAGAAAGTGGGCTCAGATTTCTGGACTTGGGTTTCTAAGACTGGGTTGGTTTGCCAGGGAGACTGGTTCTTGTGGGCATGTGATACCATGTATTAAATGTTTGTTGTTCTTTTTTTTTTGTTTAGCTGCTCGTTGGATCTGAGGATTTTGACATTAGGGTTTTTAAAGAAGATGAGATTGTGGCAGAAATGTCAGAGACTGAGGTAAAGGGAAATAGTAAATTGGGAAAAAAATGTGTCAAAGGATTTAATACGAATAGGAAGATAAGAGAAATATGTGAATGTGGTATTACAAGATGGCCACACAATTTTTGACTCTAGAACAGTCTCTTCAAACAGATGAGAAGTGTTTTAAGATTCTTATTTTATTTATTACTTCCATGGTAATCATTCCTGCCTCAACAGGCTCCTTTGATGCTACCTCCTTCAGGTAGTTGCTTTGCCTGAGGTCTTATTTGAGGAAAGTAATAAGGGATTTGGGGTGGAAATTCCCATCATTACTTCGATTGGTTCCCTCTCCCAAGGCTGGTAACAAAGTGTGAAACTTGCCTGATCTGAGCAGGTATTACTTTGAGAGTTTAGATATGTAGCTTTCATCCTAGGAAGACATTGTACTACAAAGTGGCTTGGTGCAATCTTGTCCTTTTTGGAGGAAGATTCATGGCTCTGTTCTTCTCACACCCCTTCCCCCAGGCAAGTCATTGCATCTCAGTTGGTAATCAGGATGGAGTGAGGGGCTGGATTTGACCAGGAACCACTGGCAGCTGATCCTTATTCAATATTTCTTTTCTTTCAAGCCCAAGTGGGTTGGCCCTCACCTTGGAGTCTGACTCAGATGATTCTAATACAACTGCTTTCGGTCAATTTAAAATGGGGGTTGAAAAAAAGAACAAACTCAGCAGAATACAAAACGGGTGGTCTAGTTTCAAGAGCTGCAAGCCATCAGACTTATGGCAAGAGCAGTTTGTCTCTTCCCCAGCAGCCAACTAGGCAGGGAGAAAGATGGAGGGAAGATTGAGAGAAAGGGAGGAGGAGGGGAGAGCAGGTGAGGAATGGAATGTCCCTGTCCACTTTTGGCTTGGGCCCTGCATACAGTTGGCATATGGCCTCCAACAGATTACATGGGGAGAAGCTGTGGATCTGTGGTAGAGCAACTGCTTTCCAAATAGAAGGTCCCAGGTTTGATTCCTGGCATCTCCAGGTAGTGATGGGAATGTCCCCTGCCTGAAATCCTGCAGAGCTTCTATCAGTTAGTGTAGACAACGCTGAGCTAGGTTGACCCAGGGGTTTGACTCACTATATGTTCCTACCTCTGAGGGCCTGTGGCTCTTGACAGGAAAAGAAAAGGTTGTCCACCCCTGGCAGAATTAGCCTTCGCAGAATGCATTTTGAATGTACTGTTGGCATTTGCAAACTGAATCTTGCTGTGATAGGCTTGTTGAAACAGCATAGTTAATGAATGTGAATAGGGCCAATATCCTACAAATTTAGCTGAAGGGTATCTGCTTGATAGAAGTGGTTTGGCTTTTCCAACTATTTACTGTTTTGCCTTAGCAGGTGTTGCTAAACTGTTCCCTTCCTTTCCCAGACTGTTACTGCGCTAACCCCGATGTGCAGCAGTCATTTTGGCTATGCCCTTTCTAATGGAACAGTTGGCATTTATAATCGGACAGCCCGCTACTGGAGAATTAAAGTTAGTATGATCACACTGAAAACAAGAAGGGGTAAAGTCAGAAATGGGGGGGGGGGCATATGGGGGCATCCAGTTGCAATGAATGAATGCTATTGAGGCCTGCTTGTCAAGTTCATCATGAAAATGTTATGTTGGATTATAACACTTTTATTACAATCAAGTGGTATATAAATCTTGTGAAGTAACTAAAGAAACCATCTAGCTTATACAGTGGTACCTCTGGATGCGAACAAGATCCGTTCCGGAGCCCTGTTCGCATCCTGAAGCGAACGCAACCCGTGTCTGCGTGGGTCGAGATTTGCCGCTTCTGCACATGCGTGTGACGTCATTTTGAGCATCTACACACGCGAGCGGCGAAACCCGGAAGTAGCGCGTTCTGTTACTTCCGGGTCGCCGTGGAGCACAACCCGAAAACGCTCAACCCGAAGCTACTTCAACCCGAGGTATGACTGTACACATTAATAGTTTAGCTTTGCATATCTGTTAGTGTAACTACAGCAGTTCTGACTTACCCCACAGGGTTGCAGCAGGGATAAATGAAATGATGCATATGGAGCACTTGAACACTTGAGAAGTGCTATATAATTTATCAGTGCATTTGTATAGTCCTTTCTGAATGTTCAAGGCGCTTCATATATGTTATCTCAGTCATCCATGCATCAGCTCTGTGGGGCAGGATAGTAGCGCTCTGTCTGTTTGGTGGGGAGGAGAGCGCATGTGTGCTGCTTGTCTGGAGCTACCCAGTGAGCTTGTAGTAGTTGGCGAAATTTGAACCTAGGATTTCTCTTGGCCTTGGCTGCTATGCTACATTAGCAGCTCCCTACCATTAGATGTGTGAAAAGCTTAAAGTTAGTCCCAGGAACTTGCTTGACTTAATAGTTTTATTTTCCCCTCCCTCCAGTCTAAAAATCAGGCAATGAGTATACATGCATATGATATCAACTCTGACGGGGTGTGTGAGCTGATCACTGGCTGGTCCAGCGGGAAGGTGAGCTTATGCAACAGTTGTCATTTATGCAATTCTCCCTCCCTTTTACGAGTGTGATACTTCCTTCCAGCTAGATGTCACCAGGCCTTATCCAGAGACCACTACAAGATACTGCTGGCATTGTTTGGAATTTTGCAGCTAGATAAATCATCTCCTGCAGTTAGAATATGTAGTAGGCAAATCTTCATAGAATTTTTAAATGGATTTTTTTTTCTTTTGGCTGCTTCCCCCCTACAAAAAAAGTGACTATTTTTTGTTAAAGATTATGAAAAGGAAAGTTGTTGAAATACATATGCAGAAGGGCAAATGACCCTCAGGAGTAATTTTGATGTGAACTGATTGAGGTTTTGTACACCTGGAAACCCTGAACACCTAGAAACCCTGTAAAACATGTAGTTTTGAACAGAAATTTCCCATTTTAAAAAAGTCTTTCCTCTATAACAATGCGAATTAGAGGTTTTTAAAAATACATTAAAACTTGGGATTCTCAGGCTCTTTGTTACAGGCAATGTTTTGTGGCAGTCATGCAGCCTTGATATTAAGGATTTTAGGCTCCAGTCCTAAGCCTTATGAGCATCTCCCTGGAAGTAAGCCTCATTTATACCTGCTAGGACTTACTTCTGGATAGAATTAACATGGTTAATTCACCCCCTCATTTTCTTTGAATGCTGACTTGGGGAATGCTTTGTGTTACAGGTTGATGCACGTAGTGACAGAACTGGAGAGGTCATCTTCAAGGATAATTTTGCTTCCTCAATTGCAGGAATTGTGCAGGGTGATTATCGAAAGGATGGCAATACAGAGTTAATCTGCTGTTCGGTTGATGGTGAAGGTAAGAGCATCAATCCCCTTTGCAGGTTTAAGGCCTTTTGTCTAATATGAGTTGAACTGCGTGACTGTTTGTATTAAATTAGAAATGTTTTGTTGCTCCCAGGGCAACCAGATATGTTGTCTAGCCTGCCAAAACCAGTTTTCTAAGTCTTAGGGAGTACAGAGGGATGAAATTGGATAGAATTTACATTGGATCTTGCAGCATGCAGCTGTTTCATGCAAGCACTCATCCCTGTGTTTTCTGTGTGGAACATTGGTGCACAGCTGCAAGTTGTATGCTTTAGCATGTTGAGGGAAAAAAAAACCCCACAAGTTGGATGCACTTGCACTTAGCTCCCATTGAAATCAATGGGACAGATTAACTCACCATTAACTTTCCGCATTGGTTCCTGTGACACCTAAATTTAGCTGACAGTCTGGTTGTGTTTATGCAGGCAAACATTCTACATAAGATATTTGGGGATTCCACGCAGTTGTATGTTATTTACTTTGATTCTGCTCTTTATCTGGAGTCTCTCAACTTTCTGCATGTGTGGGAGGGAGGCCTTGGACCAGGACTTGTCATACTTCAGAGTGATTGTGGCAGTGGGCAGGAAGTTAATGGGTTGGAAATGAAGTCTGCAGCCTGCTACCTTTTTGGGACAGGGGTTTGCTTTATGATGGTGTTCTTTGGACTGATACATTGACTTCCATGAACTCTGTTCTTCAAAAGGAGTGGTTTTAGTTTTCCTTTTTTTCTAATGAGTTGTTCTTGTGTAGTGACAACTTTTTTCTGTCAAGAGCCCCTCTAGGTAGCCCGGCAAATATTTTTGCTTTCCTTTTGTGCAGTGCGAGGCTACCTGCCAGCTAGCCAAGAGATGAAGGGGAAACTGATGGACACCAGTGTGGACCAGGACCTGATTCGAGAGCTTAGTCAGAAGAAACAAAATCTCCTGCTTGAGTTAAGAAATTATGAAGAAAACACAAAGGTATTACTGAGTGAGTGGGAGGGTCTGATTCTGATCTCAGTTCAGAGTAAAACCTGAATATCCTTAGCACAAGCAGTTGGGTACAACTTAAGACTTAAAAGAGAACTGACTAATCATCTATTCCAACATTAGAGACGACTCTGCCTCTTGCTTTATTTAGATGTTCTTCCCGTTTTGTAGAGAGGGAATGGAGAATGAGTGATAAAACATCTAGAACAACTGATTAAATTTAGCTGATCAGGGAGGTGAATTAAGACCTCACAAGTCCAGTGCTAAACTGGGGTTTATAAGCAGTTTAAACTTGACTTAGCATTTCAGTGCAGAGTAACACATGGTCATATGTTTGGACAGAAACAAACCACAAACCCTCATTTGCACATAACGTTAAACTAGTGCTGTGGTTTGTTGTCTCCCCACAAAGTGGAGCAGGGTGGGCACAATTTGAGCAGTACATGTTGTTCTGGGTAACCTATTGTTTGTTTTTAACTGTGGCTTACCACTACATGTGAACAGGGTTGTTGTCAAATAATAGAATGTTAGCACTATTTTCTTAGAAAGTAAAAAACAACAACAACAAAATGTGAATTTGATGATTACATAAACAAAACCTGCCATATTCTAGAAAATGACAGTGCTCAGTGGCTCCCATAAATATTACAGAGCATTATTACAGGTCACATGGAGGCCTTCCTCTCCACCTCAAATGCAGTGAACACTATGATAGTAGTCCGCCTTCCACACACTTGGGGTGACCTGTGTCCTTGTAATGGCTCTCATGTCCTTTTGCTTCATTCTTTCTCCTGAACCTTTCTGTGGTCTTGTCTCTATTCAGAGATACTTCAGTTATAGTCAGGTCAGAAGAAGAAGTTGGTTTTTATGGCTTAATGGGGAGAGGAGATGACAGAAGAAGCTGTCTGCTGACAGTTGCAGAACAGGAGTGCTTTCTCCTAATGAAGAGTTGGGGGTGTGTGGAGGAGAGAGAGAGGATATCACTGACTGCCTGGGTCTGGGCATTCTTGCTGTTGCGGTCCAGTGGCCACATGATGCACCAAGAAACAGGCGGCTGCTTTCAGAAGGGTATTTGTGACTTCATGGAGTATTTGTCTGCAGTCAGATAAACAGGTGGTCAATTGACCAGTATTCCAACACCAAAAAGAAATGTGGAATTTTTGGCCATCTAAACAAGGGTTGTTGATGCAGAACAGCAGATCAGAAAAAGCAACTTTTGGTAGTATTGACTGGGTTTACATTTCCTGGGTTCACATTTCCTTTGGGGAACTTCAGAAGGCAGCTTTAATTACCAGCCAACCTGGATGTCAGAGCTATATGCCTCAGTAAAAGAAATAGAAGCATAGCTAAAATATTCTGTGAATACTAATGAAAGCTGTTGCAATTCAATGCCTTTCCAGGACACGTAATCCAGTTTTGGATGTGTTTTGTTTAATCACTTCTGAAATTACACTCGCAAATAATCCAGCTTTTGAAATGGTTGAATTTGGAATCATGTTTTACAGCAAGTAGAACTAAACACCCAAGTGAATGAGATGGATGGACAAAGGGGTGTGATTCCTGCAAACACCCAGCTCCAAACAGCACTCTCGGTCAACCTGGGCTCAGATAGTGAATCTGCTCACGTTGAATTATGCATTTCCACGTCCAATGGTGAGAAAGGCTTAGTCCAAATGCTTATTTCTATAGGTTAACCTATGCTTTCTAGCTCTTGTTTCAGCTCTTTCCAGTCCTAAGGTGCATATTTCCTTCTGTTTGGCTCAGTTCTCAGATTGGCATGCAGGAGGCCTCCATGATACATGGAAGAGCAGCTTTTCAGCCTTTAAGCTTTCTCAGCTATCCATACATGGAATATACCGTATTTTTCGCCCCATAGGGCGCACCTAGTTTTTTGGGGGGGAAATAAAGAAAAAAAATTATTTCCCCCCAGGCGTGGGGCTGGGGCGAGGGAAGCCCGAGCTTCCCCCGAGCCCAGTCCCCAGAACAGGCTGCTCTCCGCAAGCCGTGGGAGAGCTGCGCGAAGCCCGAAGCCTGGGGGGCGCTGAGCTCAGCGTGCCCCAGGCTTCTGGGTGCAGGCAGCTCTCCGCAAGCCGTGGGAGAGCTGCGCGAAGTCGCGCAGCTCTCCCACGGCTTGCGGAGAGCTTCCTGAAGCCTGGAGAACGAGAGGGGTCGGTGCTCACCGACCCCTCTCGCTCTCCAGGCTTCAGCGAAAGCCTGCATTTGCCCCATAGGACGCACACACATTTCCCCTTCATTTTTGGAGGGGAAAAAGTGCGTCCTATAGGGCGAAAAATACGGTACATATATTTGGGCTACTTGGTCTGAAGAATGCTCACTATTTTAAGCTTTTAGCATCCTTTTGTGTTCGAAGTTACAGGGTTCTGAAACCTTACTACACTGAACTACTCTTTGGCAAGAAGCAAGATTGTTTGGGAGGCATCCCACGTTGCAAAGATATATGGTTAGCACTAGGTGGCATAAGGAGCATATATGGCATAAAAGGCACAAGGCATATAAGGCATATATGCCATAAGGTAAAAGGCATAAATGGCACAAGGCATAAGGCTTGGAATAGCCCTGTTTTTTTCTTTTCTCTGCAAATGTTTGGACAGCAGCACTCTAAAAAGGCAGAAAGTGACCCTGCTTCTCTTTTGGTTCCCTTTAATTGTTTCTGCCCTGTCCTAGAGAAGCTCTTCAGGCCTTGGGAGAGGGATGTTTAAAATCACTCAGCACTCTAAATAAATAGCTATTGCTGTCTTTCTGGTACTCACTGGAGAGTTTCAGTCAATCTTAGATGCTGTGAATCGCACCCTGAAGGGGAGTGTGTTCATATGGTGTCTGTTTTATGAAGGTTAATAATATCTGGGTCATACACACCCTCATCACCTAAGCGCTAGTATATTTATTGCAAGCCCAAAGATTGGAAGGTATTGGAGAAAGAAGAGAAAATAATTGGTAATTATGAAGGATTCCAATAACAGTGGCTCCTATTGTACTTTTATAGGATTCCTTCATAGTTGTCAGTTACTGTGTTGCTTTCATTGTCTTTAACTATGCAGCAGAGTTTGGCACAATATGGTGCACCATTAAATCTACATTATAGTACCCTCCTCCCCCTTGCTTAATTTTCAAAGCCATGCCAAAGAAAAGCCACTAATTGGTCAGGTCTTTTCTCCCTTTTAAGACACAATCATCCGAGCGGTGCTGATCTTTGCTGAAGGAATATTTGAAGGTGAGAGTCATGTGATCCACCCTAGTCTTCAGAACCTCTCAAGCCGCATTAAAATTCCCCTCACCCCTCCCAAAGATGTTCCAGTGGAGCTGAACATCAAGGCCTTTGTCGGCTACAAGAATAGGTAAGGGTGATGCTGGCAGGTAGATACAAAAGAGGCTTTATCTAGCTGTGTGTGTGTTTGACACATTTGCTTGAGCTGCCTGTTCACTATCACTTTGATGGGGTGCATCTTCACTCATGCTCTCTGCTTGGGAAACAGTACAGTCTAAATCATGTGGGTTAATTGTCTTTGCTTAGTCCTTTGAGCCCACAAATACCAGCTTCAGCATTTTCAATTTATCTGCATATTTTAATGGGGAAGGCTTTGAACAATTACCAGTACAGAACTGGATTATGTATATTGGATCTGTTCATTCTTTTGGTGTTAAAGAAGTCAAAGCACCCTTTCCCCCTGCTGCGAAGTCATTCTCATGATCTTGTAGAATCTACCGTATTTTTCGCCCTATAGGACGCACTTTTTCCCCTCCAAAAATGAAGGGGATACCCGCAGCCTAGGGAGCCCTGCGGGAACTCCCGCAGGGCTCCCTAGGCTGCGGATAGCAGCCTGCTTGCCCGGAGCGCGGGGCGCGCTGAAGCAGAGCGTCCCGCGCTTTGGGCAGATATCCGCAGCTGGGGGGGGGAATAATTCCCCCCCTTTATTCCCCCCCCCAAAAAAAACTAGGTGTGTCCTATGGGCCGGTGCGTCCAATAGGCCGAAAAGTACGGTATTTGCTTGACAATTAGGATTCAAAGGAAGCTTTGGTCATGGCCTACAGTAGTCTGAGAAGGCTTCTCTCCTGAACATCCTTGTGTCTATCTCTGCCTTGCCCCTTCATCTGTCTTGTCTTTTCCAAAATATTCTAAATTTGGTAGCAATCCAAATGAAAGTTTCGGAAATAATGTGTGCATCAATAAAGTGCAGCACCCCGTCCGCCTTCATTTGGATGCTCTGCCATAACAATCTCATATGAGATACTGACTTATCAACATCTTTAACACATAAGCAAATTGGCTCTAATCCTACCTTCTTTGATAGAGAAGTCAGATCTGTGAGATATAAAGCACTCTGTTCTGCTGCTGCTTTGCATTGCCTGGGTGTGGTTTGGGTTTTTAGTGCCAGGTATATACAATCCCGGCAGTACAGGGAGGAAATGGACATAATGACACATTAGGAAGCAGTAAGGATTATAGAAGTTGGAATCGGTTTGGGGGCACATGGGGAGAAGGAAGGGATAATGAGTTGTAAAGAGCAAAACAGAATTCTCTCTTTGACCAGTGAGAACCCCTGCTTGCCTCAGAATCTTGAACACATACTCCCATCACGCCTTAAAATATATCTGTGTATCTCTGAGGTCTAGAAACTTGCTCTTTTTTTAGAAAAAAAAAGCTCAGGTTTCCAGGACTTTGATGCATATTGGAGACTTTAGCAATAGTTTCTATTAAATCATTACTCTCTATTCTACCTGGTCAACTTTGTTAAGTAGTTCTGTGTACTTCTGTTGTAGAGTGCATGATTGGGCAGACTGTTGTGGATACTAACATGAAAGTGGATACTAGCATGTAACTTAGAATAAAAGAAAAATAAGCTGGAGCTCATCATTGTTTTCATTTCCAGGTCAACTTTTTGTGATGCTAGCCAGTGTAGGAACTGGGGCTTTGGAGAATTCTGTAGCAGGGATCATGAATTATTTAGGTGCATTTTTATGCCAGAAACCATGTGATACCAGTTGAGTCCTCTTGATTGTTCTGTTGGGTGTCTTTCCAGCATGCAATTCCATGTCTTTGAGCTGTCAAGGCAACTCCCTCGCTTCTCAATGTATATTCTGAGTAGTCCAGACTCTGCTCCTGGTCCTTTAAGCTTTGTAAGATTCACAATCAGTGAGAGGGTGCAAACAGTAAGTCTTCAATTCTTTTCTCAACCCCGATGTAGTTAATACTTTAAATGTGTATTTATTAATTATTTTACTTCTTTTATGAATCACTTCCCATCAGGCACCCCAAAGGGATTTACAGTAACATATGTATATAAATAGTTTCATATGTGGAAAGTTAAAACAGTTGCATATATAACATCAGTTTAAAAAACAATTATAAATATTAGAACACTTTGAAACAACAATAGCACATACATAAAATCAGTTCCAATCCAAGGCAGAGATTAACAGGGATTTTTTTTTTAGAATAAAGATCTTCTTTAGATCCCTGTTCTCATCACAGAGCTACAATTCCCAGTTGAACTCTGAGAATTTTAGCTCTGTGGGAAGAAAAAGGGTTATCTTAATAATTCTAAGCACCCTTACAGCTTCCAGAATTCTTTGGTTTGAAGTGGTATCATAGCGCTTTATATGCATGGTGTGAATATCGTGTTTCTGGCATCTCATGCTACATTTAGTTCTTGGGTAGCAGGGCTGGAAAAAATACATTACCGAGCCCAAGTAGACAATAGTCCAGTGGTATTAGGCAGCTTCATATGTTCATGTCTGTTCACTCAGTGCGATATACAAGTGTTATGAATTTAACCTTTTCTCTGGTTGTTTAAATGTCTTCCTGTTAATTTTGCCTCCTGTTTTGTGGCACTGGGAAAGGACCTGATTGGTAGGTGCTGATACTTTGCTGCGGGGGAAGAGAGAAAATTGGGAGAATGGGGAAGTCCCCTTCCCTGGACCAAATGGAAGATTTCATTCTGGGCAAGGGCATTCCTGCTCTACCATTTATCTGCCTCCTGTTTGAGGAAACGACATAGCCTGTTTTATAAAAGAGGCAAAAAGGGGTGGCAGCAGATAGCAGCACTCTTGCCCATTGAGGATAATTTAAGAGAGAGAGGGGAGTGCCCAGGACACTGGTGTAGGTCAGATGCACACCTTGTAACACAAACCTGGTTGGAGATGTATCAGGGTGACCAGGTGCAGCTTTGGGGAGCAGGAATACAAAGCAGTCTAGGTAGGTCAGGCTGAGAGCTGAAACCTGGTATCATAATCTCGTTCCTAGCATCACCCCAGAGGTATAAGGCAGTCTGGAGTAGCAGGTGATCGTTGCCACCATTGCGGCAATGCTGCCTAAATTGCAAAATTTTCATTGGGAGCTTCCTGTCATTGACCTGCAAGACTTGGAGCAGGTTATTAGATAAACATGAAATATCTAGTCTGAGTGTGGCACTTGGTAGCCAGTGGTGAGAGAGTGCAAGGAGCTGGTCCTGGATCCATTGATCCTGGTGCCACATCTGCCACTGATGCTCCTCTCATCAACATAAAAGGAGCCATTGTTCCTCTTGCTCCTCTCCCTTTTCCAGCAGCCCTACCCACTCTCTGAGCCCTCATTAGGAGCTAAGACTCCATCCCACTGTATCCAGAGCACAGTGTAATCTGAGAAAAGGCCAGGCATTGATGGTGTTGGTAGGGGCAATACCGCCTGGATCCTTACTGATGCCTTGGGTAGGTAAAATGCTTGCATTTCCTAATATGCTCTCTGTTTAGAATGAATGCAGCTGCATGTTCTGCCTTAGGTTGGCATTCACAGTTTGCAGGACATGGAAAGCTGCACATCCTGGCTCCTTGTGCCAGGCGTGGTGTATACGTACCACATCAAAAGAGCTTTGAAGCCTTTGTAGATTACTCATGCTGTGAATTTATATTTCCAAGGTCATCATGTGGCTGAAACAAAATTTCCTGTTACCAGAGGACATGGCAATCCACAATGAATCCTTTGAAGTCTGTTTTACCTCCCTGCGTGACGCGGGGCAGCTGTGCATCAAAATGAAGCCCAGTGGGGAGGTAACATTTTGCTTTGTGATGTTGCAATTAGTCTTGTAAATAGGCACTGGCTTGGTCTTGGGGCAATGCAAAATCTCACCTAAGGTGCCCAAGGAGGGAAATGTTAGTTAAAGCAAATATAGCTCTTTTCTTTTTTCTTTTGTGTACCACAAATGACTAGTAGGCTAGTAAAAGCATTTTTGGTTAATTACTTTGGTGGACTTACTTGCAGAGGAAGGGAAATTCTGCCCTCCCCCAAAAGATTTTCTGCCATACTGCATTATTGGAACTATGTGGCAAGATTCTCAGGTGAGCACCGGAGTTGGTGACAGAGAAAGTGAAGGGGAGAACTGCTCAAATGGGCCAGGCAGTGGCTTTCAGCTGCCTCTTCGTCTATTTGGTGTTGATTCTTAAGTAATGTGTTGGAAGCCTCACAGTGGACAACTAGACACTAAGAGATATAAGGGTTGAAGTGGACAAAGAGGTTTGTCCCAAACAAGGATGGTGCTTTCTGAGGGGTCCTCTTAATGAAAAGCTCTTTAACTACTGCCTTTCTCCCTCCTCCCCTTTAAACTCTGCTGCTGTTACATGGATCTGTCAATACTCTCCCATCCAACTGAATGCTTAGGGCTACACCAGCTCTCAGCAATGATGCAGTCTCAGGATCAAGAGAATCCACTTATCCCTAGTGTTGTGAAGTGTTTGGGTTGCATTCAGCATGGCACGAAGGCTCTGTTGGTGTGAGAATTTTTCCTTGTGCAACAGAATGTTGTCCCCTTCTTCTGCCCCTCCTCCCCCAAAATCTCCAGAGCTGATTTTGGAACAGTATAGGGCATGCAGCAGGGGGTAGTGGCCAAAGTCCTATTGTACTAACAGTAACCCTTGTGCTTGCAGAATTATTTATTTGCATACTATCCTTTGAAGCGATGGAAAATGGTTCAAATCTGACATGTCTCTTGTTCTTTTTCTGATCTGTTAGATCTCCATTAACACTGACAACATTGACTTGGCTGGTGACATTATTCAGTCGATGGCCTCCTTTTGGGCAATTGAAGACTTGCAGGTTGAAGCAGATTTCCCAGCGTATTTTGAAGAGATGCGAAAGGCCCTAGTTGTCGTAAGTGAGAAAGAGTTTTCAAATGCTGCTGAGGGATAGAATACGCTGGAAATAAACTTACACAAGTTGGAATGGATAGGAGCTAAGCACATCCTTGGTTTCAGTAGGCCTTGTGCAAGGGATGTTTTTGAGGAATTGTATACAGAATATGTTGTTTATCCTTTTGCCTAAAACTGGGCGATCTGAAATGGGGAACTGGTCTATCTAGATAGTAGCTGAAACAGCACCATGCTCTAGTTTTCCCCACTGTTTTGGAATCAACTGCTTCTCTCACAGTAGCCAGGCTATTCAGATCCATGCCTTCTGTTTGGAGAGTTTCTGTCTAATTTGAGATCTGCTTTTAACAAGAGGACAAGTTTCTAACATGGTTGAGGAACCTCTGGCCTGGCGGCTCATGAGGCCATTTCCCCCAACCCATTCCCACTTGCCCATCAGCTGACATCACTCATGATGCCAGCTGGCGGGTGCTAGGGTTGGTTTAAATCCTTCACTTGCTGTGTGTCCCTGTTCCCAGCAGTGAATAGAAGCATGCAGCCAAACAGAACAAAATTTCACTCCTGCTCATCAGCTGATCCCATGCAAACCTCTTCCAGAATCAGGAAGGGATTTGCATTGCAATTCCCTGCTGAAACAGAGTTTATTTCCTGGTGTTTTCGCAGGGTATTTTTACCCTTGATTTAGCAGAGGTTCCATAGAATTTTTTTTTTTTAATCTTTTGAATCTACCTGATGTGTACCTTAGTTGCCCTAACATGTGACTGATGCCCCTTCGTAGGTGGATAATTCTCACACATTCTCTCAGAAGCTCACAGCTGACATGGCGGAGCACTCCAATCTCATTCGCAGCATGTTGGTTCGAGCAGAAGATTCACGCCTCATGGGAGACATGTAAGTTGGCTTTGTGTCATTTCCCCTGCATTAATATTTCTGACTAGCTATTGTTTTTCTGGCTCCAGGGTGCACAGCCAATTTTTTTGACTGTAACTTGTTTAAACTGTTTTAAATACTGTATTGCTGCGAGCCACCCTGGGATTTTCTGGTGAAGGGCAGGTAATAAATCACATTATTATTTATTATTAATAATACTATGCAAACAATTCACTTATCTAATTCACAAAATATACTAAAGCGGTGTGCAAAATTTAAAACAACAGTCTTAATAAACATAAGAAACAAGAGTGCTTTGAGTACCAAGCATTTTCCAGTGCTATTGGCTGCCCCACCTGCTTGTTTAGCTTCTTCAGAAAACACAAGAATTTCCTCTTCATGCAGCCTTGGCTCAAGTTTGCTTGTTCTGCTCCTTAGCAGACCCTTTATGTATGTCAGGCATCCACACCTATGCAAGGGGTAGGGTGATGACGTAGCTCTAAGCTATTAACTCCAGGAAGACTGAAGGTGCATACAGATCAAGTGGATGGGAAGATTGAGGAGTCTTGAAATCTGCCGAGGTTTTTGGTACTGAAATTCCTAGGTCAGCAGAAGCTGCTCTTGAAGAGCATCCTGGCCAGTGTGAATAAATGGTTACTGTAACGCACACATCTCAAGAGCCAGGACCCACATTTAAATCAAACATGCATTTGGGAGCCCATTTTTTTATTATTTCATCATATATTTGTCATCTTAGTCAATTCCCTGTAACAACTGAATGGGACTGGTTCTGGGCAGAGACTGATTTCCAAGGCCTGTAAGTTACACTCTTTGTGTTTATTCCCACAGGAAAAATATGAAGAAGCGATACAAAGACCTATATTATCTCAACAGGGATTTGCAGTCCCAGTACAATATTCGCTGCAGCAATCACGCAGAACTTCTAAATAACCTCAAGGCAGTAAACCAGGCTATCCAAAGAGCAGGACGCTTGCGCGGTATGTGCTTGAGAAGGGGTGGGGTGAACCAGCATTTCCCTTGTTCTCTCATGCCTTGCTTGCTGGAAAGATGAAAAAATGAGGGTGTTTTCAGGCAATGGCTACTTTTCATCTCAGCTTGGCAAGCCACAGGTTTTGGAAGTGGATACTCAGTTGGGAAAATAGCCAAAGGTCCACCATCTTGCCCCACTACATGCCTTCTTTTCCAGAGATGTATTTATTTGTAGTTCAAACAGACTTCAGACTTCTCCCAACACAGAGATGTTCCCAAATTATGCAAAAGGAATGTGAAAAATGAGGATTAGAGAGTATGGGATGGCAGTTTGAAATACAGTGGAACCTTGGGTTACGTACAGTCTTCCTTATGAACGCTTTGGGTAATGAGTGCCGCTAACCCGGAAGTAGATGCTCCTGGTTGCACACTATGCCCCGGAATGAGAGCGGAAGTTGCGCGCTGGCCGTGCGGCGGCAGGCCCCATTAGTGAAAGCACGCCTCATGTTAAGAACGGTTTTGGGTTAAGAATGGACCTCCGGAATGAATTAAGTTTGTAACCGGAGGTACCACTGTATCTTGAAAGGATGTAGGAAGGAGAAAGGGAGAGCAGCTACTCACCAGGCTGCTTGAGGGAAGGGCATACTGGCATTTCCTTTCTACTGGCAATTAAATCTGTTAGTTTGTCATGCGGTAAGAGCAGGGAAATTTGCTGAATATTTTTTTTGCAGAGCTTCTGTTTTGCAGTGAGGGTAACATTTTGGGAAGTGTGAAGTTGTTTCTCTGAAAGAACAGTGCTGTACTAAAAACAAAGCACTCGCAAAGAGAAGGATCTGGTTTCTTCTGGACATTGCCTGTACCTGTGGTTCATCTTTCTTAAAGCAGCTGCAGTAGCCACTCTAAGACAGCTGAAAGGCAGAGGGCAATCTGCTCCTTCTGTTGCAAAGGTTAGGGGAAGATCTGATTTTGCTCCCCATACCATGCTACTGATCGCAGTGTCTTCTATATCTTCCCTCTTGGCAGAATGATTGGCATTGCTATACATAGCACTATGAGGCAAATGTTGGGCTATCCCCTCCTCCCTGGCAGCTGAATAGGGTATGCTTTCTGCAAGGGTTAAACCATTGTGTATGTGTGGGAGGGGCATAGAATATAGCTGGTACAAAAAATTGTTATTGGCACAGTATATTAGTCTAGTCCTGCGATACATTTGTCAGAGTTGCAAATGCTCTGACACTGAAATGCTCCTTTACTCCATTTATTTTGTATGGAGTCATGAGGGTCTTTTCCTTTGCATTTAGGCAGGGCTTTGGTTTTCTGTTGCATGATGTAAACCCCCTAATCCTTGGCCTCTTTTCTTCTGCATTACCAGTGGCCCTTTCCTAGCATCCTGGATTCCTCCGGGGGGGGGGGGGGGAGAGATACTGCCACACAAGTGCTGGTTCAGCATTCTTCCCAGACAGAATTGGTCAGAGGGCAGTTAGAAAAATCATGAAGTAGCAAAATGGATGAGAGCAGGTATCTCTGAATAAGCTGTCCCTGTTCTTTATGGGAAAATGTCAGTGGATGGACTCTGTTCTTGAACACATTTCAGTGGTGCTGCAGAAGCTGGTTAACGAGATTCTTGAACTTGTTGCAGTCACTTTGCAATTTGTGAAAGAACTGAGTTTTTCAGGTGCTAAACAAAATACCTGATTTTATCAGGACTTAGGGCAAAATGGCAGTGTGATGATTGTTTCATGTCTTCATCCCTTTTGTAACAAGATCAAAGGACTTTGTTACTAGGCCATACTGCAGAACAGAGCTTTGAGGAAATGGTGACTGCTGCGTCAAAAATTATTATGCACATTCAACCTACTCACATTATTATTGTTTAAGGTTGCAGAGTTCATTATATACTACCAAGTGCTTAGAACAGTCTTTAATAATTATTTTTCTTTCTGTCCTGCAGTTGGTAGGCCCAAGACACAGGTGATTGCTGCATGCCGTGAGGCTATTAAGCACAACGACGTTAATGCACTCATCAAGATAATGCGTGTGGGAGTCACTTCCTCTTTATTAAAGAAAAGATTGACAGAGACTGCGGTGGGATGATCGTTTTAAAAGGCAGTCAGCTCAGTGAGATGGGCAAAGTAGCAGCTGACGTATCACACACCCTGGAGCCTGCTTGGGTAAAGGAAGTCCAGCAGAATAGGATGCACATATAGTGCTCCTGTATAGAAATATTACTATGAAACTCTTAGCAGGAGCTGAAGTCTATAGTAGTGGGAAGAGAACAGAGAAACAACTGACTGTTCTACACTGTCAGAGAGGACCAAAGTCTGAAAAGGGAATGTTGGTTATTTATGAATCTTATATAGCCATGTATAGTATTTTTATTGATGAAAGCAATAGTATGTTGCAGCACTTAAGATCGGTAATCTTCAATAAAACAGACAGACCTCAAGCTCCCTCTTCTCTGTGCTCTTGAGAAATCTGTGATGACTAAATATCATTAGTTGATATTCTTATGATACTTGAGCCCTAATCCACCCTTGTAAATAGCAAAAAAGGAAGTATATTTCATTTATAAAATCAAATATACTGGTACTTCCCTTTTTTAAGTTACCTTAAAGCCACCATTCAGTCAAAAGGTGGGTTATATAATGAAATCCCAACACTACAGCTTTTTATTGTGACCCTCTTGTTTTAAGTTGCTAGGACACGTCCCTAAGTTCTATTTTAAAAATCACTCTTATCATGCCTGAAACAATTGTGCATTGCCCTTCCATGCAACAACGCACAACCCCTAAGCACTACAGCAGCAGAAACCAGCCGACCCTCTTCCCAGAAAAAAAAAAGAGTGTCTTGGGCTTCCATACAACAGTAACCAAACTTGCCAAAAAGGATGACATAGTGGTAAGCAATGGCAGGAGGAACACCCTGCCCCTCCCACCACTGAGAAGAATGTGTTTGCAGCCCTTGCGTAGGATGAGGTAATGGTACAGAGAATGAAATACACATTCCAAATCACCAGTAATTAGATGAAAATGAAGCCCTCTTTTCATAATCTTGGTTTCCTTATACGGTTTCAGCTTGCAAATTTGATTTCTGACAGTAGAGCTCATTCAGACCACCCTCTCCACTTGCAGCAAAGATGAGGTGCAGGTTTTGCTCCCTATCCTACGTATTGGACTGGTGAGAACTTGATGCAGCCTTAATGTAAATGTTGAAGTTGCTCAGGGGTACTGTCCTAGGTTCCTCCAACACCATATTTGTTTACGGAGTGCAGGTAGACCAGCAGCATTCCCATCTGTCTTTGGGAAGAACCAGCTGCACCAGGAGTCCTGTGTCCGGTTCTGGGTGCCACAATTTACAAAAGATATTGACAAGCTGGAACATGTGCAGAAGGGGTTTATCAAGACAATCAACAGTTTGGAAGCCAGGCCTTCTGAGGAACAACTGAGGGAGGTGGGTATGATGCAATAGCCATATCTAAAGAGCTGTCTCATGGAGCAAGCTTGTTTTCTCCTCCAAAGGCTAGGACCTGAACCAATGTCTTCAAAGGAGATTCCGACTCAACTTCAGGAAGATCTTTCTGACTGCAAGAGCTGTTTGACAGTGGAACAGACTCCCATGAGAGGTGGTGGACTCTCCTTCCTTAGAAGCTTTTAAGCAGAGGTTGGATGGCCATCTGTCATATAAGATCTAGTTGAGATTCCTGCATTGCAGAGGATCGGACTGGATGACCCTCGGGACCCAACTATACAACTCTTTGAGTCCATGTGGCAACTGTCATTCATAGTAAACAAAGCAAATGTCCCAGAATCCAGTTTGCTCTGTCTCTCTGGCTGTTTGCTTCAAACAATGGTGGTTGATATACTTCACAAATTTCAGTGACTCTGGGTCTCTATAAACCAAGGCCAAACAGTTCATCTCTGGAGTGATCAGCAGCAGCTTGAAGAAAAAAACCAAAGGAAGTGTTAAGGAAACAAGCTGATACAATTTACTTCTGCAGAAGACAGAGAGGCGACATTCTGGTGTCAGGGTCAGGTTAAAGAACTTATTCTGTACACGTGTAGAATAAGTGAATCAAATTCCTGCTCCAGTTAAATTGGAAAAGGTTTCAATGCAGATTCCTTGAAAACAGCAACACTACACAGCCCTCCAAATTAGAGGTGTGAGCAAGAAGATATCCCCTTCCCACACCACTGTACTGCCCCCCCTCCCCAAGCTTAAGCCAATCTATGTTTTGCTATAAGAAAAAAGAAACTGGCAAC
Source organism: Podarcis pityusensis (assembly GCF_964106645.2). Classification (NCBI taxonomy): domain Eukaryota; kingdom Metazoa; phylum Chordata; class Lepidosauria; order Squamata; family Lacertidae; genus Podarcis; species Podarcis pityusensis. Next base: position 38,561,455 of record NC_138033.1, read on the forward strand.
GTGAATTGCTGACACTTCAGGAAAAAGTACTCAGTTGCCCTGTGCATGTCCCAAACTTATGTATGGGGCGTGGGGAGCATGGAGTAAACTGCTTTCAAAATGGTCTGATAAAGCACAAGAGGGGTAGAGACAACTGCTTACCTCTTCATCTTCATCTTTTGCAAGGTATGAAGTAAAGCCACCATACTCCACGTCCCAATCTTGAAAAAAAGAAATGAGCAGTTGTCATTTGTTTTGTAAAGTTTTCCAAAGTCACTGCTCACTCCCACTGAACTATTAAGAAAAGTTGTATGCCAAGCATATGACTTGTTTTAGATGTAGATTTTGTCAAATTTACCTCAAAAGAACATTCTAGGGGCAGCTTATGGTTTCTAACACAAATACAGTGGTACCTCTGGATGTGAGCAGGATCCGTTCCGGAGCCCCGTTCGCATCCTGAAGCGAACGCAACCCGTGTCTGTGGGTCGTGATTCGCCGCTTCCGTGTGACGTCATTTTGAGCATCTGCATGAGCGACGAAATCTGGAAGTAATGTGCTCTGTTAACTTCTGGGTCGCCGCAGAGCATAACCTGAAAATGCTCAACCTGAAGCACATTTAACCCGAGGTATGACTGTACTCATATTCATGGGCTACATAAAGAAATGCAGCAGTATAAAAAGCCCAAATCCAAGTCTTAGCATTAAAATGATGGAACAAAGGTTTTACAGCTTGCCTTTTAACTTTTCATTATGTTTAGGGCAGCCTTTGCCAACCACGTGCCCTCCCAATGTATTGGACTACAGCCTGGCTCTGGCTGAAAGTTGTGTTCCAAAACTTCTAAGGAACGTCTGGTTGGCAAGGGTTGCTTTAGGGGGTGGTGCTTCCTGGATGTCTGAAGGAAGTTTCATTACTCTCCTCTGTCTCAGGCAGCTGAGCAAGTATTTCCTATTCGTTGTCTTCCTTTTAATATAAGAAAAACCCTGTTTACTAAGAGACAAAGCAAGAGGACCAGAGTTCTGGGAAATGCCAATAGACCATTCTTGCTTCCAGTCCCCACATTACACACGTTGGCTGAATGAGACTAGCTCAGCTGAGCTGTTTGCCGGCTGACTTTTGTGCTCAAGCACAGATGCACCCACAGGAAAAGGACACCTGTCCCTACCTAGGTTGTGCTGAAAGCTGTGTGCTATGACATCTTGGATTGCTCCCTCTGGGCATACTTCAAGAAACACTGCGGGAGATGCAAGTCTGGAACAGACCCATCTTGCACTATTTATGGGTCTCTACCCAGCTTCACATAAATGCTCAAGGCAGCTTAAAACCAAAAGAAAGCACACCAATGCATTTGAGGAAGAATGCCTTTAAGAAGGGCTTATCTTAAATTTAATGATATAACTACAGGACAGTGGACAGTGAAACAAATTCATCAGGCAGAAGAAAAAAACATTACTTAGAAAATAAATACATGGATCTTGAAGCTGAAAAAAGGTGGCCTTCTAGAAACATTTGCTGAATGCATCAAACACCAAAGAGTTTAGTGGTGATCCCTTTTCTTTTTTCATGAAGGAAAGAAAGACACCCATTTAATTGTGCAATCTGAGGTGGGCCTTCCATAAGATTTTGCCCAAGTTCTTTTATAACAGAAGGTTCTGAGATTGGGTTCACTAAGAAATACAAGTGAGTGTGTTTATATATGGGCCATAACTTATTGGCCGTTTGACTTGCATACAAGTTTGTATTATATATTGTCACATTTTAAAGTATTTATAAAAGTTTTATTTTATGTAGCTTAGAATCTTTACAGCATTATCTTTGCACATAAGCCCTTAAGACATTCTTGCCAAAATTCATTGAGCGTATTGAACAATAAAAATTGGCATCTTCGAGATATATTTCTGCTTTTGTTTTGTTAGCTTAAAACCAAACTAACCTTCACACCCACAGAAGAGCAGCAGATCTAGGGAGAACTCTGTTGTTTCAGCATCATGGACTAGAGTGTAGCAACCTTTGGTCCAATGCCTCAGCTCTCCAGTACACAGAGGGACACTTGAGTCTGAGGGGGAAGATAGCCAAAAGGACATGACTGGTGAGCAGGTGACAGACCCCACAAGTCTCCTATATAGAGCCTAGCATAGCTTCAGATCCCAAGGATTCCCCATTCAACTGTGCACCCCAGCAGCTTTCCTCCAAGCTAAATGACAGGCAAAACACACTCTAACCCTCTCCAGATCTAGTAAGAATAGCCAGAGGCTTTGGGAAAAAACCTCTCCAGTTATGTGCACTTTTGCTCCCCACATGCATGAAGGCAACAAAGAAATGGATGCGAGCTCTGGAGAGTCCCTTTCAACATACTCCAAGGTAACACAAACTACTATTTTTGCCCAGGCAATTCAATTGCGGTACCAAGGAAAGCTCAATTCCACAATGAAGTGCAAAAATTTCCTCAATCTGTATACAGCTTCCCTATTTTGCAATCTGTATACAGCTTCCCTATTTTGCATAGTTCCTTCTGATTTTGCTAATCAAATCATCAGGAGGGGAAGGAAGTTATCTGGGACATCCAGTCACACTTCTGTCTTTGGAGATTCCAGCAGCTGTTGCCTAGGCAGCTTCAAACATACCCAGGCAACTTTAAGGGATACAAACTAGGTTATAAATATTAAATCTGTGTACTCCCAAGGAATCATATTGTCTACTCTTAATAGTAACATATTTAAAAAACCCCACAAAGCCCCTCTAATATGCAGGACTTGATAGTTTTTGGCCAAATTTCCTCTTCGGAACTCACAACTTTCAGAATATTGATTAGCAGAAGCTAGTCTGGTGACGACAAATGAACCCAAGAATATTAATCCAGCCAAAGTAGAATGTAACAACTGTGGTTTGAATTGTCTAGGAACTGGGCCCTGAGCACTTCATCGTTAAGGCATACCATAAAGCAGTGGCTATGTTGAAAAATAAGGTGTCATTGCAACTAGATAGCAGTGATTTACACACCACACACTCTGTTGACCTTGTTGTCCGAGATGCTCCCATGTGCCTCTGTGTACTCCCGACTGCCAGTTTCCTCTTGGCTGCTTTCTCCTTGTGTGCATCTGGAAGAATCCCCGCCTGCAGCAATTTCTTCTTCCCCTTCCTTTTCATCGTCTTCTTCCCCAGGAGCTAGAAAGTGCAGCTTCAAGCCTGTGAAGTTGGAAAGGAGCAGGAAGAAGGCTTCTGAGCGGAATAGCTCCATGCAATTTTTCAAAATGTCTGGCAGGCTCTCCTCTTCAGCTTTGTCATAATGCCTAAAAATGACAAGAAGCATTCTTAAGAGGGGCTACATCACTCTGCACACCTCAAAGATAGCTTGTTCAAATTCTGAACTAAGGCAACCCCAGTTATACAAAGAGATTACATTATGCAAATAAAGCACATGGTGGCTCATTTGTGACGTTGATTCCACTTTAAGATGCAGGTTTTCAAAGCACAGATCATGGGGAGAGGAGACTTTCATACTTGTATCCTGCCTTATTTCTGAGGAGCTCAGGGAGGAGTATGTGGGCTTCTGTTCTACTTATCCTCCTGGTAACCCTATGGAAGTCGGTTAGGGCGGAGAAAAGGTGACTGGCTCAAGGTCACCCAGAATGTTTCATGGCTCAGAAGGGATTTGAATGCAGAACTTCCTGGTCAAAAGGGCTGAATTATGCATTATGTGTGGCATGGATCTGCCACAAAAACAGGTGTTCTTTGGACTCTGCCCATAACCTGTAGGCAAAGCTACTTGTGCCAGGACATCTTTGCTTTGTATGCTTCCCCTGTCTCTGCTCCACATCACTGGCTGCCATGGGTGAGTTTTCCCTGCACAATGACATCACAACACAGGAAAAGTGAGTGGTGTGCAGGAAGACTTTTTTTGCAGCAGCCTGCACTTAGCATTCAGTTCTGCCCCCCCCCCCAGCCTGGTAATCCTCCCATTGGGAAAAGCAAAACTATTGTATCTGTAGATTTCCATCCCACTTTTTCACTGGAGTCCTCAAAATGTCTAATAACTTTTTTTTTAATACAAAAAAAAAGGTTAACCAAGAACCATATGCCCTCAAACCAAACCAAAACAACCAGCCTTACTGGAGAGGAGCTGGCATCAGATAAGAACATATGAAGAGCCTGTTGCATCAGGCCAAAGGCCCATCTAGTCCAGCGTCCTGTTCTCAGTGGCTAACCAGATGCCTGTGGGAAACCTGCAAGAACGACCTGAGCACAAAAGCAGTCTCCCCTCCTGTGGTTTCCAGCAACCAGCAATCACAAGCATTACTGCCTGCAACAATGGAGGCAAAGCACAGTCATTGTGGCTCCTAGCCATTGACAGCACCATCCTTCATGAATTATATATATAGGAGTGGGGGAGAAAGAGTGGGAGAATGGTTCAACTGGAGTACACTTTTATGTCCTCTGCTTCCAACATTACCAGTGGGGTGAGGGACATGAAACAAGGCAGGATGCTGAAGCCCTAGATCCAAATCTAAAGAAGTCCTGCTCAGCCCAATCTGTCTTCGGGGATTTCATGCAGTGTTAAAATATAGAAGGCACTCTCTTGTAAACGTAAAGATTAGCAAATGGATTTACTGAAGTTCTCAGCAAATCAAATACACGAGATACACTCAAATTACAATCGCAGAAAAAATGAGTTCAAAACACACAGCATTGGTGAGCTGGCATGAACACAGTTGACCATAAGAAGCAAGATGCAGTATAGACAGAAGCTGCCTGAAATGGTCCTACCTTTTGTTAGGGGGCCCCCTGCTGCTCCATTTGAGTCCTTCCTTCTTCAGAGCCTCACAGACGAGCTGAAATTTCTCTCTCTAGGAACCAAGGCACATTCAAAAAGCTTTTGAAGCAAGTCCCACATTTCTGCCTAAGCAGTACTAGCCATTCTGCTTCAGTTTGAGTGCTGCATGCCAGGCTGTCTCTAGAAAACTAGAGAAAGCAAGTAGGTCCAAATAGAATTTAGTTAAATCACACATGGTTTTTCGTTTTCTTGCAGGGGAATGCCTCACGTAGCTGATCCTTGGGCCTCCATCTTATTAATTGCACCAAAGTAATGGCATTCCCAGCAGTGAGGGACCTTACTCAGCCCAAGGACTGCACCATCTTATGGGCAACCTTCTGGACCATGCCTTAGTGGTTGAGGGGCAAGAAGCAAAATGGGGATAGAAATTAACCTGCACTACCTTTATACCACAGGCTACATTCCAGCCACACAAGTCACAGGTTTTTATACACAGGTGCTGCAGTACAATAACCAACAGGAGTGAGACCCTGTCAGAGTATAATATCTCTGCTCAGATATGCACTGGCTGTGATTTGTCACCAAGCCAAATTCAAGGCATTACTATTAGTATATCACACCCTTAACAGATTAGGATCTATTTCCATAGATCCCCTCTTGACCATGTCAATCTGCAGAACTGGCACTTTGACAAGTGTCATGTAATATTTGTATCTCATTTGCAAGAACTGATCCTTCAGGGTAGCACCTCCTCCTCTCGGGAACTCCCAACACATTATTAAGCAGGCATGGCATTTTCAACTTTTCTCTTTCCCTTTTTAAACCGTCCTTCTGCTCACCCCATTGTACTGGACAACATTGTAAGGTAGGAAATGACTTTCCAAAACCCACCTTGAGAAAATCCTTTAGAAGGGTCTCAGACCGATCTTCAAACTCCTCTTGGATCTGGGCCTGGGAATCCATGTCTAGATAAACTGGATTGATCCAATCATATAAAATTTCGTGCTAGGGAAAAATGAAACAAGGAAAGGCTAAGAAAGAAAAATCTAACAAAATATCCATTATGAAGAAATCTCCCTCACCAGGAACCCCCTTTAGGACAAGAATCTGGAATAATTTTACTGAGTGGACTCTATATCTGAAAAACGTGCCCTTCCCTTTACTCTGAGCTAAAATTTGATGAAAAATTTGGCATGGATGCCAGGAAACATAAAACTGGTGTCCCCTCATTTGGCCTGTTACAGGCACAGAATTTCCTGCCCCCACTTGAGTGGAATTAAACTTCAGCCCCAAAGGATTCTCTCTTGTGTGGCAGCCTAGTGGCAGAAGAAAAGCAGAGACCAGTGTGGAATCTGAAAAGTAGGTGTTTGTGCTCCCCTGTCCCATGCAGCAACTGAGTGGTGAATATACTGTTGAATTAGGTCATAGAAAGAGCAACATTTATTTACATCACGAGGGAGGTGAGGGCTCCGTGGCAAAAGCGGTTCCACATAGCGCACTGGCCTTGCCACCGAGGGACCGTGAAACCAGCCGCTCACAGACAAGCGGCACTTCCCTTCGGAAACAACCTCAGCCACCTGGAATGGGAGAAATCAAAAGGACATGCTTTTAGCACTTTTGTCTTTGGCACAGGGACCAAAGAGAAATCACAAAGGGGCTTCTACTGATTTAGAATTGTGTCTTACACCATCCTGAAGACTGGGCCATAGCAAGATTTGAAAATAAATCTAGTATCAATTATGAAGCATCAGCTAAATGAAATGTCACAGATCAAAGCTGCACCGAGCCAGATTAACTCAAGTTTTGAACCAAATAAATAAAACATGTCTGTGGGGTGACCAAACTATATGAAGCTGAGGCCGCGGAGATATTGAGCACCCCTAGCACTGGAGGATCTGGCTAGGGTACTGAGTCTGTCTGGTATTCCTATTTGCCTCCTGCTCCCAAGTGCTCTAGATGAAAGGCAAACCTACCCCAAAGCACAGGGGGAAGGCTACCTATGGACTGTCAGGCTTACGCCAAAGGCAGCTGTCAAAGCAGAACGAGGAGCTGAAAATTTAGGTTTGGAGAGTCAAGACAGAAGGCTAAAAGCTGGGCTCACAATGAGTTTGGCTTGAAGGTCTACCTTCAGGCCCACAAATCACAGGAAGAGGGCAGGCATCAAGTAAACTGGAAGGCCGAGTTTCCTGGAACATAGGGTATATCAGAGGCTAGGAGAAGAATGTGGAGGAAAATTATGGACACATGCACAGAGGATGTAAAGAACAAAGAGAGATGTTCCTTGCCTGATGGAAAGAGACTGGTGATACTTCAAAGAAAGTGAGCGAGTTCCATGAAGGGACCACAGACTTGACAATCTCCAAAGGCTGGAAGTTATCTGCCGGGGGGAAAGTATCACACAACGTACACCATTGAGTATGCAGTTCTAACACCATAGTGCAGTCACATTTCTACCATGACATCTCCAGATCAACCACAAAGCCAGGGAGAAATTGCCGGTTTTGAACCAATATTTTACCTCCTGCTCCTACAGGCCATTAATCACCACCTGCGTTTGTGCAGACTCTCACTATGGACAGCATTCATGACCCACTGAGGTATCCAATCCAAAGTATTGAAAGAGATGGAACGATGAGGCTTACAAGACTCAAGTGTTGCCAGTGTGGTGTAGTGGTTAAGAGCGGTAGACTTGTAATCCGGGGAACTGGGTTCACGTCTCCGCTCCTCCACATGCAGCTGTTGGGTGACCTTGGGCTAGTCACACTTCTCTGAAGTCTCTCAGCCCCACTCACCTCACAGAGTGTTTGTTGGTGGGGGAGGAAGGGAAAGGAGAATGTTAGCCGCTTTGAGCGGGATATCAAATCCAAATCCAAACTCCTTGAAGCTACAGACCACGACCTATTAGCAACTAGGCCTGGGCAATGTATCAAAATATCGCCAGGACCAGAAAGAGGGCCAGAGCATGATGGCTGTTTCGCCTGGTGTTATTTTGCAGGTGAGGCGATACTGTAGTATTTTTACAGGCGCCACATAATATTTGCACCACATCTGTTAAGAACTTGATTGTTTAGCATGGCAGCACCGACGCTTTGGAACTCCCTGCCTATTGATATCAGGCAGGCGCTTTCACTGTAACCTTTTTGGCACCTGTTGAAGACATTCTTATTTAGACAAGCCTACCCAGATGTTTAGAAGGTTTGTATGAGTTAATTTGTTTTAGTCTATTGTGGTTTATACTTTCGGTATGTTTTAAATTATGGTTGTGAATTTTTAGTGATAATTTTATTGTTTTATCTTTTTTGTAAACCACTTTGAGGTTTTTTTCTGCAATCAAGCAGTACAAAATACTTATGAAATAAAATAATAATAAAATAATAATAATAATAATAATAATAATAATACCAGGCTTTAAAAATGCCTAGATGGCTGCTTGTCCCTTGTGTGGTCTGCTGGCCATCCAGGTGCTGCAATATCAAGGAATGTTCACATACACTCTAACTTGTGATCAACCAGGGTTGGCAATCAGTGCAACTGCTATGATAGAGTCAGATCCCTTGAGTTAGAGCAGCGGTGAGGGGAGAATCACAGAGAGCTTAAGGCTAAACTGGATTGTGTGGTATTCATGAGAAGTGGTAGGTGGTTCTCAGGATACCAAGCATGGGGGAGGCAGTTACAGGAAAACGCTGGAGAGGTGAGGAGCATTAAAATTATGTTTCTCACAGAAAATACTGTTTGTCACAGAAAAGGAAAACCTTACAAGCAGTATTTTGGCAGCATTCTAATGCAGAGTTAAGATAGCAATTCTGCTATTCAAAAGAACCAGCTAAAAGTAGCATGGAAACTTTACTTTTATAGCTTGCTTGCTTAGAACCTACAACAGAAAATACTGCAGGAGGAACTGGATTACTGTATTGCACCTACCATCTGTGCTGAACAGATCCAGGGTACCTCCGTCACTTTTATCCCACGGTGGTACAAGGTAAAGGATGAAAGCAATTCGCCGTCCCTCCAACTCGTCATCGTGGCAGAGCAAGGCATCTGCAACAGCGTAAGATTTAGCTGAGCAAGATCAGTGCTGAGTGTACTGGATGTGCCAGATAAACTATCAGGCTTTAGTCTTTTGCCCAAACCCTAGGTCAACAGCATCCATCAGAGATACTGTTCCCAGACCCTCCTACCAGCACAGCGAACTCATCTCTGCAACAGGTCCTGCAGGTAGGTTGCTTACCTGTATATTCATATTTAGCACAGGACAGATCAATGGTTGACTCCAGCTCCACTTGGGTTACATCAGAAAGCCAAGCCTGGAACTCTTCAAAGAGAACTTTTCTAAAAGGAGGAACAACATGGAACGTGAGGCTGCTAAACCTCAACCATTTATGTTGCATGTGGAATAAAACATGACCTTTTGGCATCTATCTTTACTGATAAAAAGACCATGATCCACCTGAAAGGTCTCTATATACTCCAAACCATGTTAAAAAGCAAGCAAAGGTTGAGTAGGGTGTGGGGGCAATGATTAAAGATATAGTAGAAGTCCAGTCAGCACATATCTCAGTCAACCCACACATTCTTCAGTCCACCCCCACCCTAAATCTTGTCTAAAGGACAGAGACCTGTTAGATCAGACCAAAGGTCCATTTGATCCAGCACTCTGCTCTCACAGTGGCCAACCAGATGCCTCTATAAAGCTCATAAACAGGACATGAGAGCAACAGAACCCTCCCCTCTTGTGCTCTTTATCAATGGGTATTCAGAGACATACTGCCTCCAATACTGGAGTTATCTTCACATTTAAAAGGAAAAACAATTAAGATGGACATGCCTAGTGCTCAAAATCCAACACTGAAGCGTGGCTTATGATCGCTGACCCAGAAGTAGGTCCCAAAGAAATCAGATGGGCTTACTTCCAAGTATGCATTGCTTTACAAGTGAGGGGATATAACTAGCATAACACAAGCAAGCAGGCCAAATTGCCACTATCTTTTTAAGTATCTTGGAAAATTAGGTCGTAGTAGTTGCTCTTGTTCTCAGCATACACAAGAACACCCCTGCATCTTTGACTTGGCCATCATAATCCACAGTAGTCTTTGGCACATTACAAAGCAGCAATTTTACCTTAAAGCAGTGATGTAAGGCCCTCCTTTGTTCTTCAGGTCATCAGACTATGCAACAAGAAGCAACAAGAGTTACAACTTTTACCCTACACTCCAAATGGCTTTTATGGTAACAGCAAATTGCATTTGTATCTGGATGATCTCCCTAAAACAGCTGGCCAAATCCAGTCCCCAACCCCCACCGCATGTCATCTAAAAGGTGTGCAAGGAGAATGAAGAGTCCCCTGTGAAGAGGGAGCTGACCAAGTAAGCTTTGCCCTCCTCGGTATGGTCACTCAAAAAAACAAAAACAAACCACAACTATACAATAGCTAGTAGTATTTCCTCCTGATTCCCCCCCCCCCCAAAAAAAAAGTATGGAAAGGAGAACCCAAACACATGAACAGAACTTGAGGCCATCCTGGTCTCCCAGCAACATTCTTAGTGGAGAGGTTGGGCAGTGGCTGCAGCTGCTGTAAAGAAAGCTCTACCAGCCTGACAGATTGTGCATAAAACTGATCTGAGCTCTCAATCATTATCACCACTGACACTGCTTCTGAAAAATAGATGTATGAATCTGATAGCCATGCCCTATAGGAAAATGACCATAAGAATCCATCCAAAGTAGGGAATTTTGTAACTAAATAACTAGTGCCAGAGTTTGCTTTTTCTTGCACTCTTCCAATCCCTTATCTTTTGGTGTCATGTCTTCTAGACCATAAGCCTGGAGGGTAAGGATTGTTGATCATTCTAAGATGCTTTAGCAGCCTTCTTTGGCTAGGGCAGAGTAAAAAACAAACAAAAAACTTTTAAAAAATAAATATGCCAAATAAAGCACCTGCTTGAATTTGTACAAGTCATTGCACTTTTCATGGAAATCCAGGCTCAAAAGTTCCTTTTGCAGACCTTCTGAAAAGTCCTCATTTTGGAAGAAGTTTGGGATGACACAGTGATGGAAAGGAACAGGATCTAAGACAATGGCCTCTGGAGAAAACAAAACAGACAACAGCTTCCTGAAACACATAACACAGCCCTGTATACATTTTACTGTGCTATCTAGCTGCAGGCATGTAAGTCTTAATCCTGACAAAGTTGGCCTTTTCATCATCAGTTCTGATACTTAAACCAAATTATAGACAGCATATTAGATTATAGTTAACTTGCAAATAATTCTCACTGGGTGAGGTGACCTTGGGTCAGTGAGTCTCTCAGTCTAACCTACCTCACATGGGGTTGTTGTGAAGATAAAAAAATAGCGTAGGGGGAGAGAACACCACCTGAGGTGCTAGGAGGAAAGGTGGGGTATGAATGTAATAAATAATGAAGCTCATTAGTTGGGGGCCAAGTGGCATTCAGTTTAGGAATGCAGGGCATCCCTTAACCCCACATACATTATCGCTGGCTCAGGGCACGCTGCATATCCTCCTTTCAGGCCAATTTGTAGGGCTTTGTCAACCATTTTCACACTGACAACTTCAGGGATTAATGAGAGTCTAGCTGAGTCCCAGAGCTTGTTTTCAAGGACAGCATTTGTCCCTGCAGTCTCAAGCAGTTTTTGAACACTGTACCATCAGATGACTCTTCCAACATCAATCTGTGAACATATGGAAGGCCCTCTGGATCAAGCCAAAGACCCATCTAGTTTTGCATTATATTCCCACACCTGCCAAACTATGGGAAGCCCACAAAAAATCATACGCCCATAGAACACTCCCAGTCATGACTCCCAGCAACTGCACACGACCTCTGATCCAAAAAAGTAGTATGCAGGCATCACAACCACTAGCAATTGATAGCCTTAACTTCCATGGATTGATCTAATCCTCTTTTAAAGCCGTCCAAGTTGGCAGCCACCATCACATTTTGTATTGCTGAAATCCACAGTTAAATCTGGGCTGTGTGAATAGGTATATCCTCTAGTTTGTCCTGAATCTCAGCTTGGCCCTGAGATCTACTATTATGAGGAAGGGAGAAAACCTGCTGTCTCCCTCGCTCCACATGTGTAATTTTAGAAATACTGTACACATTACCCACCCTTTTTCTAAGCTAACAAATCCCACGTGTTGCAGCCTTTCCCATAAGGAGCTGCTCAAGACCCTTGATATACAACGTACAAAAAGTTATTAAACCCAATTTGGCTATTAATTATAAGGCAGCCGACAGCAAGGCATAAACACAATAATTTGGCTTCTAATAGGCAAAGGGCTGTTCTTTTACAAATTCAGAGTTCTCGACCGTTCTCCGATATTTTATCCTCACAGCAGCCCTTTAAGGTATGTTATGCTGAGACAGGTACCAGCCCAATATCCACCTAGCGAGGTCTACGGCCGAGCGGGGTGTGTGAACTCGGGTCCAAGCGCAACTTTCTGCCCCAACCCACCACACCACTTCGCGAAACCGGTTCTGTCGGCGCGCCCAGCTCCCGCACTTCCAGTCTTGGGCACTTGGGCAGCACAACGCAGGCACTGGCTTCCTACTTCCATGAGGACTAGAGTCTTGGAGGCGCCCATGGAAAAGGGGTCCTAAGACGGAGGGCCCCGCCCCGGTCCCGCCTCCCTCGCTACTTGCTTGCCTCCCTCGCCTCCAAGCCCCGTAAGCCTACCGTGGTCGAGCGCTTTCTGGCAGGCCCAAGCCGCGGTCACCTTCTCCTTCAGGGCCGGCTCCCTCAGGGCTGCAGAAAACTCCGCGCGAACCTCTTGCTTGACCCGCTTCTTGGCCGTTTCTCCGTTGACGGGCGAACCAGAGTTTTCCACACGAGCCGAGCGGCTCCTGCTGCGCCTTCCACTCATCTTCCCCGCACGCATGTGCACAGTACGCAGGAAACTACGGCTCCCGTCATACTTCACGCTTAAAGGCGGGCCTTATTCTTGGTCTAGCCAATCGTAGCGGTGGGCGCGAGGCGAGAGCGGGAATGAGCGCGAACGAGCGAGAAAGGTGAAGGAAACCACGCAGAGATAGGATACGTACTCTTACGCACTCTAGAGTCTCCTAACCAGCTGCTAGGATGGTTAGTTGAGAGGCGGGGCTGCCGCGGGATGTTTTCATTGGCTGTGGCGTTTCTCATTCGCTCTCGAGTCATGTTTGCTTTCTCTATGGTACTCAGGCCCGGCCAGAGGGGCCGGTACGGTTTCCTCAGGAGCGTTTAACACACATGGGCTGACTCGGCTTCATTCCACCTTCGTCTCTATGGTTCCCGGAAGTGTGGCCTACTGGTTCCGGTGTGGGATTCGGCGGGTGTGAGGCGAGCGGTGTGCGGGACGGAGCGGAGGTTCAGCGCGGCCGGGGAATGCTCGTGGCCTTCTGAGCCGCTTTCCGCTTTCGCCATGTCCGTCGTGCCGCCCAACCGCTCCCAGACCGGCTGGCCCCGTGGGGTCAACCAGTTCGGTAACAAATACATCCAGCAAAGCAAACCCCTCACGCTCGAGCGGACCATCAACCTGTGAGTGGCGCTCGGTGCCCCCCCTCCTTCCTCCCCTCCCAAGAGCAGCGGGGAGCCACAGCGCCACGCCTCCTCCGCCCCTTTCTCCCGCGTCTTTACTATAATAGGGTTGTTCCCCCCCCCCCAGCATCCTCTCCCTTCCGCGATTCCCAGCACTTTGTCTTGCTCTCCTCTATGCGCGATAAAAAAGTCGAGGTCCCATTCACACGTGCATAATTTGTGCGGTTTCCCTGCGCTTGGTTATTATCGGCACCTGGTTCCTTTGTGCATGTGTCATAGCTCAACGGTAGAGTAGCTGTTTGCCGCTGCATGTCGGGCTGCCTGGAACCCTGGAGAGTCGCTGCCAAACAGTATAGGCGACCGTGAACTAGATGGGGTCAGACTTTGCTTTAATGTAGATCCCTAGGTTCCTCAGTCGCCCACACTTCCGCTCTCGGGGACACCTTAATCTGCCTCCACCCCAAGTGTCTTGCAGCTTGCAGACCACATTCTCTCCCCACCCCCCACTTTTTATTAAAGGATTTGTATCTGTTTACTGATGCATTTCTTTTCTGCATGTATCACTTGGGGGATTTTCAGTAGTAAAATCGTATGGGGTGGGGGAAGGCAGTCTGGATCCCCTGTGCCAGCTAAGGAGCTTTTTGTAAACTTCTAGCAACACAAAATTACAAATATAAGCAACTGAGTAAGAAAACAGACCCAATGATTTCCTTTTACATTGAGTCTATATGCGGCATTGTCATTTGAATACTGTATATATTTCAGTAAGTGCAGGACAGGAGGAAAAAGGTCTTGACCTCCAGCCGATACGTAAGGCGGGGGGGGGGGGGGAGAACAGAAAATATATTAAATGTATGACTCCAGGTAGGGCTGCGAAATACTCTTCACTGAAACCCCGGAGAACCATTGCCAGCCGGAGTAGATCCCCTGTCTGAAACCCTGTAGAGGTGCTGCCAGTCATTTTGTAGACTAGACTGAGCTAGATGCAGCAACTGTCTTGGTTCAGTGTAGGGCAACTGTCTGTTTTGTGCATGTGGGGCTGCAGCTCCAAAGCATACAGTGGAAACGGACCGTGTAACACAGCTCACAGTCACTGGCCATACTCTGCTCTGTGTTCAATGTTTGAACTAGATTGTCAGTTTGCATGAAATGCTGTATTTAAGGTGTAATTCCTTTTAGGTATCCACTCACAAATTACACTTTTGGGACCAAGGAACCCCTATATGAAAAGGACAGTTCAGTGGCTGCCCGGTTCCAGCGCATGAGGGAGGAATTTGACAAGATTGGAATGAGGCGGACTGTCGAGGGGGTCCTCATTGTGCACGAACACAGGCTGCCTCATGTGTTGCTTTTGCAGTTGGGCACAACTTTCTTCAAACTGTAAGTGAGCGTTACCAAACCTAGCACTGCGTAATGATACATGTTTGAAGCTCCACAGAGAAAGTAAATGACTTGTGCATGGAGGGCAAAGGCAGTTTTAGGGTAGCTCAACCAGTGTGGCTGCACTGCAGCGAGCGCCATAACAATGCTGTAAAACTAAGTGAGAGACGGGGTGCGGGTGGGATTTTAGTGTTGCACAGAGCACCACTGCAATTTGAGAGCCCTGGTCTATCACTGTGGAGGGGCTATTTGGAGTGGAGAAGCAGCTGGGCCTGGGGAGTGAAGCACCATTCTCCCCCTGCCATTCTGTCAGGGAGAGGTGAGAAAGTGAAGTGTGTCCTTCAGCCTTGTGTTGCAACCAATGTTCTTTAGCTCCTACCCTCCCAGAACTGCTTTCTACAGTACCATTTCTCCTTATTGTTAGGGTTTGAAAGAGTTGCTCCTACCTAGAACTTGCTTATTTTTCTTGCATTTCTCTTTGTTTGTACATAATGTTTCTTAAATTGTGAACCACCTCAAGTATTTCAGCCAGAAAAACAAAGTATCAGTGTTTCAAGTAAATATGGGGGAATGTAAAAAGCAACTTTGCCAGATCCTTAAAAGGCTCAGGTAATAAGTAGCATGAGAGAATTCTACCTGAGACCCTGGAGAGCTACTGCTAGTCAGAGTAGACAGTACTAGCCTAGATGGCCAAATACAGTCCAAACTGATATAAAGATGTAGCCAATATTCCTATGTATTTTCTGTAGCATACTGATTCCCAGTTCCAGTTCTGGGGAGTTCACACACAGTTTAGGCAACTAACTGTGTTTGTAGCTGGCCATAATAGTAGCTTTAGACTGCAGGCTACTGGGGAAATCTGAAGAGGGTAAATCATACCTAACTGAGGTCCATTGATTTCAATGGGTCTGTCTGAGTAATACTTAGCTACAGACCATGGTCTTCCATTTTAAATAGATTGTTGTTGGTCAAGTAGTCAACTCCAGTGGGGCTTTCAGGTAATTTGGGTTACTTCAGCTTTATTCCCTCTACAAATTACAGTATATAGCAGTAAAGCAGTATATAAATGGTTGAAATAAACAAAATGCTGCGTTTTTTCATCTATCCTTTCTGAATATTGCTTATTACCTTCCTCCTGCTTCTCTTAGAAAACTAAAAGGTGATGGTGATCTGACTGCACCACACATGACTCTTCTAATCTCTTTGCAGCATTAGCTAGTCTAAATTCTTGGGAATAGTTTCACAAGTTTCTGAAGTTAATAGGTAAGCCATTTTTAATGCCCTCAGCCAACTAATTCTGGAACAAAATCTCTGGGTCCATTTTTTGATTGCAGAATTTGCACAGAAGTAAAGCAACACCATAGTTCTTCTAGGATATTGTCACCTCCACAGTAGTAAACTACAATACCTCAAGGACTGTCTCTCCTCATATTAGCTGACCCTGTAACAGAGCAGAGCTATGGCCCTTCTACAAGAAGTCTGGATAGTGCCAACACGAGAACAGGCCTTTTCTGCAGTGGCTCCTCTCTTGTGGAATGCTCTCCCCAGAGAGGCTCCTGTGGCACTTTCATTACATATATTTAGGCACCAGGCGAAAACATTCCTCTTCTCCCAGAGCTTTGACTAATTAAACAATCTATGGCCTTTTAAAGTGGGCATCATTGTTTTGTTTGTTATTATGTTTTGTATTTTTGTGTTTTTATACTGTTCTGGGAACCTCAGATGCATGGCGGTATATAAATTAAACAAAGTCCCCAAATTTAAGCTGCTTAACCATTGGAAGTTTTCTTTATGTAAACAAATAAAGAGTCCAGGACATAAAATGTCCCATTGAATCTATTGATTTTTACCACTGGTTTTGTGTTGTATTAAAAAAATATATCTAATAGGACTTAATGGGGGGACGGGACCTGGTCCAGATTTGTTTTGACACATTTTACTATCCTGAGAAGGTGAAATTTGGCTGAGGTAGTAAAACATTCTCAAAACAGCTTTTTGGACATTTACTGCAGTGTTACTTTAAAAAATATTTTAATTATGACTGCACCTAAAACACATCCTTCATCATGAATTTCTTTTCCACAGGCCAGGTGGTGAACTTAATCCGGGAGAAGATGAAGTAGAAGGTCTCAAACGTTTAATGACAGAGGTAGATGTCACAATTATTTGCATTTTTATCCTGAGGCTTTAGGATGGATAACAATAAGCCTTTTATGGTTGCATTCACATGAACAAAGGTGAATAGCATTCAACACACCTGTAAGGTAAATTCAGGAATTAAAACACCTTAATTTTTAATAAACTCTTAGGTGCAGAAGTATATTTGCAGTTTTGCCAATCCATGAAAATTCCAGTGAGTATGTATTTTGAGTTCTGAGTTTTTCTGGTTTTCCATATGAAAGCTAACAAACCCTCACTCTAAGGCAGCTCTGGCGAACCTTTTCTAGCTAGCTGGCAAGGTCCTTCACTCCCCACCCATAGAGAGCCAAATTTGACTGGTGGTCAGAGCTGCTCACCTGTCAATCACCTTGCCAAGCAGAACATCATGTCATATTAATACTTCATTTCCTGTTCTTTTCAGCAAGCTTGTAAGGCACCCAGCTAATTGACCCCCAGTGCCTTTCTTTCCCAGTATTTGGTACTGGTGCTGGCGTCATCTGAGGCTTGTGTAGAGTTTAGGCTTTGGGTAAGGTGCAAACATCTGGTGCTGCTTTTGACTGACCCTTACATAGGAGCACAAATTCTATCTTAGTTGTAAACTCTGTGTTTATTGAAAAGTGCCTCTTCAGTTAAAGGGGCCCAGCCTTCTCCACAAGTGAAGCAGGGAAGGCTCTGGGGCTTCTGTAATGGAGACTTCTGTAATGGATGACAATGGAATATTCTTCAGACTAATGTGCTCACCAGTTGTTCCTGGGTCTGACCTTTGATGCAATTCCGCTTCTGACTCAGAGTCATCAGTTTCACCTCCTGAAGAAGTGGGTCATGACAGCTCCATACCTCTCAGCTCACTGTCTTTCTCCTTGGAATGCTGGGCGCTAGTTGCATTTTCCTTTGTTTTGTTTTGGATTCTTTTCATTCAGCTCTCTCTTTCTTTTCCCTTCACTGTGTGTGAGCTTCATCTGCCTCCACCTTTCCTGCACAGCTGGTGCTCAGCTTGTTTATTATTTTAGTTATGCAAACCACTTAACTGTGGTTTTTTTGGAAATGGAAAGACAGCATATAAACTGTCTTAGTATTCCCATGGGGCGGGGGTGGCATTGGACAGTGGAGATTTGCATGCTGGGCACCAGCTATATTGAAAATTTTGCACCCTTTGATAGAGATTTGCATACTCAGCAGTATCAGTTGATACTGGGAAGGGAGTGGGAGGGTTAGGAGACAGGAGCTCATGTACTTGGCATTGACCAATGCTGGGAAGGTGCATGCAGGAAAACGTGGCAGCAGCTGCAGCTTTGCTCCTTTAATGCCACTTTGTCTTTCTTAACTTCCTTCTCTTCTCTCCCCATCTCATTCCCTGGTCCAAAAGTCATTTCAGATTCCATTACACAAAGAGAAGCAGATGAATGCCGAGTGTTGCAGGAGACACAGGTGAAGCTAAGCTAGTGAGCTTCTCAAAAGCAATACTTGGCCATTGTTACGAGCAGGCTACTCTACCATATGAATCCTTAATCTGCCTGAGCAAGGTCGTTCTTAGCTACAGTTCTTGAGATTATCCACTTAAAGAGGGACTATACCTTTGAATACCAGTTGTTGGGGAGAAATATTTGTTGCATAATGTTCTGTAAACAAAGTATGGCTAGCACTAAAAAATGCATCTTTTTTTTTGTTTATTATACTTTTTAATAATAATAATAAATTTTATTTATATCCCGCCCTCCCCAGCCGAAGCCGGGCTCAGGGCGGCTAACAACAGTAAAATAGTGCAACATTATAAAAACATTATAAAAATTAATTAAAATCAAAATTGATGGCAACCATAAACTAAAGTTTTGTAAAGATTGCCAAAGGAGGGAGTCAGGCTAAGACTAATTTTTCTTAGTCTAACAATCTTTTAAGTAACAGCACCATTGCTTATATTTCTGTACGTACTCTTTTGTGAACTAGTGAAAAAGTTAATCGAAACCTATTACTTTTTTTTAAATACACCACTTTATAAATAGCGTTTTCTTAGCGTCATACTGTAAATGATACACTGTAAATTAATGGCCTGGTTTGCATTTAATGCTAAATCATGGTTTGTTTACTGAAACCATAGATTAACCATGAGTTCTCCCACAGACTATTTTTTTAACAGCTTGCTCCTCCAAGCTTGTTTTGTTTTCCACCCTTGTTCCTTTGTTGCTTGATGAGTGTCTGGGGTGGGGGTGGTCAAAGAAGCCATAGTTAAGGAAGGGGGCTGGGTTCTCACATAATGCTAAAACAAACCAAAGTTCATAAGCAAACAACAATTGTGGTTTGACAAAAAACAAATAGTAGTTAAATCACTGGGCAGGGTTTGAATGATCAAACAAACTATGACTTAAATCATAGTTTAATAAACCATGGCTTTGTGTTATACAGTGGACGCTCGGGTTGTGAACGTAATCTGTGTGGGATGCACGATCACAACCTGCAACAGCACGTCTGCGCACACGCAGGCTGTGGTTCAGTGCTTCTGCGCGTGCACAAGGCGTGATTTAGCACTTCTGCGCATGCGCGACCGCCGAAACCCAGTGGTTCGTAACCCAAAAAAACTCAGCCTTAAACATCTGTAACCCGAGGTATGACTATATGAATCAAATCATTCAATTAACAGTATTTGTTTGCACTTCTATATTGATTAAAGAAATTTAAGAATTTAGACTATACTGTTGGGCTAGCATTCTTAATATATGACATTCTGCTATTGTGAAGCACTGGCATAGAGCATGTCAGGATTTTCCTTGCATTTCTATTTTGGCAGATCCTGGGTCGCCAGGATGGAGTGCAGCAAGACTGGGTCATTGATGACTGCATTGGTAACTGGTGGCGACCGAATTTTGAGCCCCCACAGGTGAGAATTGAAGTTGCCACTAGCATTTTCATTTGATTTATTTTTTGGGCTTACAACAAAACCCCTCCCAAGAACTAATTAATCATCCTACTACACGACTCTATTGCTGGTAGAAGACTGGCAGGCTCAGGCTTCTGTAAGTCAGAAAAATAGAATTAAGTCACTTAGGAGCAGCATAGTTTCTTTGAACAGGATGAGAGGTTTTGAAATACAAAAACAAAAAAAGTGCATTAAATAAGGAGCAATGGCATTCTCCTCCCAGAACAACTGGTGGCCTTTTCAGGAGCAGATGGCACTTGCCCTTGAATTTTCTTTCTTTTGCCTCACGGTATGCAGGCCTTTCTTAAGCAGCCCCAGGGAATGTAGGAGAAGAGACTGCCTCAGCTGTTCTCTCCTCAGGGTGTTGATAGTCAAACAGCCAATGTTGCATGCTTCCTTTTTTTTCTGCAGATCTTTGGCTTTTTGTTCAAATATTTGGTTTGTCAATTCATACTAAAGTTAGACTTATTTTTTTTTCATCAATTGATTCATTATGCTGTTCTGAAATTACAACATTGAAGTATAAGTGTTGTGTCCAATGTTGGTGCCACTTCTGTCCATGCATGGAAAGGTTGCTGATTCTCCCTGTGCCATTCCTCCCTGGCTAGCAACATTGCATTCTACTGCAGAACATGAACGGAAAATGACCTGCTGTGTGCATGTTCACGCATACAGCCTTTTAGTCCTGGCCCTTATTTTACCACAGAGCCTTAACTTTTTTTAACGCACAAATTGTAGCTATGTGAAATTTCTGTGCCAAACCCTGAACAGCTTTGAACCTGTGAAAGACTGCTAGCCCCCATGGAGTCCTGGCATATAACCCGGGGAACTCGTATCAGTGGCACCTCATATTGCAGACCATGGTGGGGACCCACAAAGGTGCATTTTCTGCTGTCACCTCAGTTCTCTAAAACAGTCTTCACCCTGCCATGCAGGAAGCATCACTGATTACTAGCTTTAGAAATCTTTTGAATACCTCATCCCTGCCCCCCGCCCCCGGCTTTACCTAATTTGTTAAAGATGGATCCTGTTGTTTTGCACATTGTAATGCTTTATTGCACCTGTACTGTTTATTGCAATCTTTAGTAACTGGTATTATTAGTGTACATTTTTGTAATATATTTTTCTTTAGCTGTAAATGATTTAGTTTTAGATATAGGTGGTATAGATACAAGCACATTTCTAGAATTTGCAACCTAGAATTTGAAAGCAAGTGTTTTGAATCTGACTTTTAAAAAAAAAAGCAATTGTGCATGATCCAGTGGCATGATTGGCATCATGTCTAGTTTGGCCCTTGACCTGTGTTAGAATCTACCTATATTTTGCATTTGAAATATATTTGGAAAATAACTGAAGTGCTCTGGCTGTGGATATGATTTAAAGCAAGTAGATTCTAACTGTCCTGGTTCAACCCCATGAACTCTCATAACGTGTTAAGTACTTCAATTTCAGGAAAGCTGTACACAGACACGAACTAATCATTATTTTTTATTGTTTCCCACAGTATCCGTATATTCCAGCTCACATTACGAAACCAAAAGAGCACAAGAAGCTCTTTTTGGTTCAGCTTCAGGAAAAGGGTAGGCATTCTGTCACACCTTTAATTTTCATATAGGTTTTCATATAGGTTTTATTGAGAGATGGCAACAAAATCCTGGGCAAGGTCGTTTGTACTATCTAAACTTAAAAGAAAATTTTGAAAACTTATTTCCACTGTAGTGGTTTATATGCTGCTCAACAGCTCCAGTGGTGCTCCTCCCCCACTCCTGTGCCGTGGATGAAACAAGCCAGAGTTGTTGTGAGAAGTGAGGTTACAGGGAACCAGGCAGAGGGCCTTCTTGGTAGTGGCACCCTCTCTGTGGAACGCCCTCCCATCAGATGGCAAGGGAATAAACAACTATCTGACTTTTAGAAGACATCTGAAGGCAGCCCTGTATCGGGAAGTTTTTAATGTTTGATCTTTTAGTATGTTCTGATATATGCTGTAAGCTGCCCAGAGTGGCTGGGGAAACCCAGCCAGATGGGCAGGGTATAAATAATAAAGCTATTATTATTATTATTATTATTATTATTATTATTATTATTAGTGTGTTACAGTATGATGGATTTTATTGTGGGAGGTAGCATTTCTTCACATCTTTTCTGTACACAGTTTCACTTAAAATTGCTTAAGTTTGGATAGATGTGGCCTTAGGTTTTTATGACTCATTCCAAGTTGCTTTCAATTTGTATGTTGTGCCTGGATAACTTAGAATAGCCTGAGGAGTCCTCATGCCAGGCATGGTATCTGTATATTCAGACTGTGCAAACCAAAGTTCTAAATATTACTCTTCTTCATATGATGCAACCTAGGAATTAAGAAAACTAAGCTTCACTCAATGTTTGTCTTGTCCTTGCTTGAAGCAGATTTTTATTTGATTTGATCTCTCTTGATTTGTTCTAGCTTTGTTTGCGGTCCCCAAAAATTACAAGCTGGTAGCTGCTCCATTGTTTGAGCTCTATGACAATGCACCAGGTTATGGGCCTATCATTTCAAGCCTCCCCCAGCTTTTGAGCAGGTAGAGTATGCTGTGAGTTTCCATGTTGTGGTTTCATACTGCTGCAGCTGCTACAGAAAAGCTTTCTTTAGCTCTTTCACTTGCTTCTGTAGGGAATAGCTGACTGAGTGCTCTGAGGATTGTGGTGCTTATGTATCCACATTGGCTTGGATCATAGGATAAATTGACTTAAGGAAAACCACAAAAGGAAGGTTTCCATCCTCCCTACAGCTGCCTGAAAGGTGCCCCTGATGGGTTGGGCCTCCTGAAAATGTATGTTGGGTTGCTAGGAGGAAATTCTACAAACTTCCTTAATTTATCTTAGGATTCAAGACACTGTATTTACATCATAAATTCAGCAGAGTACTTTAAATTAGTTTTGAATTACAAACAGTACTTCACATTCCTTATATGTTCCCTTTCACTTTTCCTTGCTTATCAAAAGCCAACAGAAGGCACCCTACAAAAATTTCCTTCTGTTGCTATAGTCATTGCCTGCCTTATCGTATGAGTACATTACCTCAGGAGAATCAGGCTTGATGTACTTTCTTGAACTTTGTTTGCTTGCTGGGCTTCCAGTTGATGTATTATGTGCTGGCTGGCTGTTTTTCAAGCTGTGTTCTTAGAAAACTAAAGTTCTAGCAAGCACTGTCTGGGTGCATGTAGAGCAGGGGTAGTCAATGTGGTCCCCTCGAGATTTTGGACTATAATTCCTGTCATCCCTGATGGGAGTCATGTTGGCTGAGGCTGGGATTTGTAGTCTGGAGAGCACCACATTGGCTACCCTTATGTAGGGCAATGCTAGGCTCAGTAGAGTAGAAAAAAGAAAAAAACCATCAGCCCATGGGTTGGATTAAAACTAGTCAAACTTCCAGGGTGCACATTCCAATGGTAGGTGGGGCAAAAACCCAAATAAAGAAAAACCACTTGTCCCCTAGCCACCCATCTTCAAACATACAGTGGTACCTTGGGTTACATATGCTTGAGGCTACATACGCTTCAGGTTACAGACTCTGCTAACCCAGAAATAGTACCTCGGGTTAAGAACTTTGCTTCAGAATGAGAACAGAAATGGTGCTCTGGCGGCGCGGCAGCAGCAGGAGGCCCCATTAGCTAAAGTGATGCTTCAGGTTAAGAACAGACCTCCAGAATGAATTAAGTACTTAACCCGAGGCACCACTGTATTGGAAATCAACACAATGGGAAAAGGTGGGGGGAGCAAAGCACACACACAGCCACCAGCACCTCAACAAAGCTATGATCAAACAGAAAACCAAGTTCCCCACTGGATGTGGCAGGGTGTGTGGAGGTGGGCTTCCTGTTCCTTTCTGCACCCCTTGAGATTGTTCAGCCAGGTGAAGGAGGAGCTGGAAACAGGTGCACAGCTTCTGCATACTGTGAGTCAAAGGTGGGTGGCAATTTCAGGCTATTAGCAACATCCTTAGAAGCAGCAACTCCTTGCTGCTTCCTAAACAGGCCAGTGTTGTAAGCAGCAACACAACAGCAGCTTCCTCCTTCCTAGATCATAGCAAATTCAAAAGCAGGTCAGTATTTTATTTAATAAAATGCCTGCCTCATGTCAAGAGAGCAATTCCCAATCAGTGGCTTGCATACGAGCCAATTGCTCTGAATTTGCCAAGGTAACTGGGATTGATGTCACATGATGGACAGGTGGATGTGATTTGACCAAAATGACCTCAGTGTCCAAATGGAGAGTCCCGGTAAGCCTAGTAAAATCCATGGGCCAGAGGTTGCCTACCATTGCAGGAGGACCTCTGGCCAGTGATCCAAGTGTGTACCTATAACCTGCTGGAGCATCTTTTGCAATTCATAGAAAGCAGATCTGTTATCCAGCCGATTAAGTGTGTAGTTCATGATCTTCAGTGTGAGTAATCATTACTTCTTTTTCCCCTCTGCCAGGTTCAATTTTATTTACAACTGAATTCCTGAAGTATGTGGTAGAAGCCGTCTCTGTGAGAACAGCTTTAAAATGTAGAAGAGAGAACCTGACACAAAGATTTTTTTTTTATGTCTCCCCCTTCCCCAAACTCTCTACCATCTGAATAGGAAAGTGAATCTTGACTGTTTAGATAGTGGAATGATGAGTGTATTTGCATTTTAATCACCTATGTTGTAATAGTCACTTGACTTTTTTTAAAAATAACATTAAAACAAAATGATCTCCTATCTGTTTTTGTGTGTTCCTTTTCCCAATGGGACTTGATGAGAGATACCTGCCCACTGATTGATACCACAGCATTGCATGTGAGAATGAAAGAGTACTATCTTCATCCATCTAAATATACCTTTGGAAATGTAGGCCACTTGTTAACTAACTAAAAGCAAGGTCTTTTGCGCACAGGAAACATAGCAGGTGTTGGGACTCAGGTTGACAGCAGGTCTTGAAACAGATGGAGGGAATTGATAACTTGTTCTATCACTCAGTGCAGCCTGAAGGAGGGAACTAAGCTAGGCTAGCAAGGAAGTGTCTGAACAATAAAAGGGCAGTGTTTCAGGTGATGCTGCCTTGTCACATAAAAGTTCCCAGTTTTAGTTTGCTTGCTATTCTTATCAGCAAGAGGAATAACTCCGATTTGGAAAGCTCTGCACTAGTCAGTCATGTGAGGTGGTGCTGAGAATAGCTGATTGACAGGCCGGTTGTCCCAAACGGGCGTAGTGTGAGGGGTGCCAGGGCTCCAGGCGCACAATTTTTGAGGTGGCATGAACCAGGTGCCCCCATGCAGGCGAGCCCAGCACAGCCTGGCGCTCCTCTCCACCCCCTAAGGGCTGCGTCGACTGGCTGGGCTCCCCACTGTGTGGACAGGCAGCTCAGCACAGCCCTGCTTTGCTCCGGTGGGGTCCCTCCAGCAGCATCTGCGGTGAGGGCTGGGGTGCCCCCCACCCCGCCTGGCATGTGTGCACCTGTTCTGGGTGCTGGCAAATGCCACTACACTGCTGGTCTCGACCACCTCAAAGTTTGGCCCCACCCGTTCTGCTAGTTTCTGGATACAGTATTGTCATTTCTGCCTTGTGTCCATTTTATTAATTTAATTTATGGATTTATCTATTCAATATCTATACCACCTTTCATCCAAGGATCACAGGAAATTTTACAATACACAAACACCAGAATACATAACATAGTAACAAAACAAAAACAATAACCTCTCTGTTGCAAGGAGATTGGCCTCCACATTGGGAGATGAGCAGGCAAACAAACTCATAACATTGCGGCTGACGTAATTAGGGCCTATGATAGTGTTTGCTATTTGCTGTTTATAAACAAATGCAGACCTACAACACAAGACTTGTGAGGGAGGGATCAGAAAAACCTTTCTGTTTTGGTGGGACAATCCAGACACATGAATTGGTTACAGAAGTTCTTAAATTTATTTTAGATGCTTTATTGAGGGAGTGTGGAATGTAAATGTAATAATAAATAGTCCATACTGACGCAAGTTCTTTTTTAAAAAATATATTTTTATTATTTTCCTCCTTAAACAATATTTTCGATAATACAATAACACAAAAACTTTTTGCTCTGCTGAGCACATGACTCCCCTCCTTCCCTTCAGCAGGTTTTCCACTTTCAAGTCCTGTCTCGCAATTTAGTTCTTTAACTTCCATTGTCCACATTGTAGGATTTATTTCAATCCTGCTAGTGTCTTCAAATTTTTGCAATTGTTATTCAAATATACAATAAATTTACTCCAATCCCTTTGAAATCTTTGATCGTCCTGGTCTCGAATCCTGCAGGTCGGTCTGGCCAATTCTGCAAAGTCCATCATCTTCACCTGCCACTCTGCGATTGTAGGTACCTTCTGTAACTTCCATTTTTGGGCCATTAAAATTCTCGTCACAACTGTGGCATACACTGATGCAAGTTCTTTTGACAGACAGTATTTGAAAAATGTGGGGGCGGGGGCGGAACTGAAATATGCAAAATGTGTCCATGCTATGGGAATTTTATTATTCATAAAGCTTGCAGAGGGCTCCAACCCTGATGTCAACAGATGGAAGATGTGCATGGTGATATCTTCCAGGAGATACAGTATGTACTGTACCCACTCAACTTTGATCTGCACAACTGGCTCTTTTACAATCGTTCTGCACTTGCAAGGAATTGCTTCTTCAAGGTGGAAGCACCAGCCCTTTGGAACTCCTTCCTCATTAATATTAGACAACCACCTCTCTATTGTGTTTGGTGCCTGCTAATTTTATTATTTTTTTAAAAACCCATAGTTTCATCTGTCGTGATGAGGCCAGGGGAGTTTTACAAAGGACTGGAAATGTAAAAGATTGTGTTACAAGGCAGGGGATTAGTTGGCAATAGAAAGAAAGAAACCTCAATTTTTAAAAACCTAACTATTGGTCAACAGGTATGCACTATATTTTAATAAGATGGGCAGAGAAAATTGGACTACTGTATTCTGAACTGTTTGCAAGAAATGTGTATGAATATTTTGTGTCATATACATACAAACCCATGTCTCACACACAATATATTTATTTAAATTTGCCTGCTCTTCATGTTTACAAGACACCACCAAGGTTACAATGTTAAAATCTAAAGCTGTATTTTAAACATTTAAACAAACTAAGCATTATACACCCAAGCATGCATTACATTGCGTATATAATTAATACACTTTAATTAGAAGTATAACTTTTGGCATAGATTATGCCTGATGATAATAATAAAGCGTGCGTATACTGTCCGTAGTGTGTGTGTCTAACATATTGTGTGTCTAAAATAATATTTTGTGTGGTTAATATATGCACACAGCACAGAGCGTGCGTGTTTGCCTGTGTCTAGGTTTCTAAAATATATGTAGGGGGTGTGTTGTGTTAGATGTGCCAGCGTATTCCGACAAGAAACCCACCCCGCGCGGCCTGTTCCCCCCAAATCCACCCACCTTTCCCTCTGTCCGTCCCCTTTCTGTATTTCCCCTTCCATATTTCCGCGCCCGCCGGTCACTGCCTGGGAGGGAAAGGCTCAGCTGGGCGGCCTGTCTCGTCCCTCCACCCCGAAGTCAGCGCCGTCCGCCTTCTCTCGCAGCCCGAAGCTGAGCGTCTCCTTCGCCCCCGGCCGGAGAGGCCTCCGCCTCCGAGTCAGTGGGCTGGATTCGCTCCGCTTGCCGCGACGGAGCGGGCGGGCTCCTGAGGGAGGCGCTCATTCGCTCGGGAAGAGGCCCCGGGGCGGCCAGCAGCGGGCGGGCGGGCGGGCGGGCGACTGCGCGGCTTTCGCTCCCGAGTTCCGTGCGTGTGGGCCGGAGTCAGCGGGAGTAGGCCTCTCCCTGCGGGCGCTAGGCCGTTGCCGGGAGACCCCGCGGACCGCGCTAGCGAGCCCGGGCTGGAGCCCGCCAGGCCTCCGCGATGCCGCTGCTCTTCTTGGAGCGCTTCCCTTGGCCCAGCTTGCGCACTTACACGGCGCTCAGCGCCCTGGCCTTGCTGGGCAGCAGCCTCAGCGCCTACCGCGCCCTCAGCCAGGCCGCCGAGCACGCGGAAGAGCCCCCCGGGGTGCGGCTGCAGCAGGAGACCGGAGGAGAAGAAGGAGAGGAGGGCGACCTGTCGCCGCGGGCCGGGCCGGCCGCCCTGGACGTCGCCTATTACTTGCTCTCCGACAGCCTCTGCGTTTGGGTGAGCCGCCCGGGAAGGGAAGGCGAAGCGGGGCCTGAGGGGATTCCTTGGAGGTGGGGAGGCGTGATCCCCGGGGTCAGTGGGAGATAGACGGCCTGGGGAATAGGCCCCGGGTGGGGTGTGCGAGGGGGATCACTTCGAAGAAAGGTGCGAGGAGGACGGGGCTGCTGAGGGCGAATTTGGAGACGGGGCAGGAAGGGGCGCCTGATTTGGGGGAGAAGGAGAGAAGTCATGGGGCACAAGTGGCCCACCTGTAAAGGAGGAACACCTCTGGGCAACGTGGGGTGGGAGCCAACAACCCCACTCAGGTCGGTGGGCTGGATCCCACGAAGTTGTCCTCGGAGTAGACCCAGTGAAATTAATGGGTGCAAGGTTGTGGGACTAGGCCCACTGAAATCGCTAACACTTAAGCATGTCTGAGTCTGGATCCAGCCCCGTTGGTGAGTTTGTTTGTTTTTTTACGGAAGAGAAGGTGCCTGCAGGAGAGGAGGGTATTGTGGGGAGTGGGCACCTGATGTTTGGAGGGAGTAGGGCAGGGGCCAGCAAACTTTTTCAGCAGGGGGCTGGTCCACTGTTCCTCAGACCTTGTGGGGGGCCGGACTATATACATATATTTGGGGGGAGGAAATGAACGACTTCCTATGCCCCACAAATAACCCAGAGATGCATTTTAAATAAAAGGACACATTCTACTCATGTAAAAACACACTGATTCCCGGACTGTCCACGGACTGGATTTAGAAGGTGATTGGGCCAGATCTAGCCCCTGGGCCTTAGTTTGTCTACCCATGGAGTAGGGTGTATCTCCCATCTTATTCCCCATAGACACCCTTCACAGCAGTAATTCCCTGGCCAATATGCTCCTCCCTCTCAAAGAGGCCCAAAGAAATGTGGTCCTTGTGGGGTGGGCCCAGAGGATTGGGTCTTGCAAGGTGTAGCGACATAGTGGGACACACTGGTGAAAATATTAGGAAAGAGGATATGGATTTCTCTTTCCCGCACGTTATGGGATGTGTGTGTTGTAGGGGATGTTCAAGGTAGCATCAGGGTGATGAGAGTAACTCTGCATGGCATGGTGTGGGTATAATGACAGGGAATAGGGTATGTATGCCTAAGGATCAGTGCAGGGATTACATGTGCTTGTTTGGGGAAGAGGGTGCTAGTCACCCACTGCTCCCTGACATTCTGTTCCTATTTGCACATCTGAGTAGGTGGGGGGAGCATTTTTTGGCAGAGTGATAAAGCTGGCAGAAGGAGAAGGCATCTGAAAGGCAAATGTAAAGATCGTTAAGGGTCAAAAAGTGTGGGGACAGAGTAGCAGATTAGGGAGTACTAGGGGTTACTCATTGTCCCTAAGTAAATATTTAGTGGAAAAAAGTAGTTGCTGGAAGTGGTTTTGATTCTTTAAGGAGTAGCTAGGGAAGCGAGGGATGCTGGCCTAGGAGTTTTGGGGATACATTATAGACAGCACCTAGAAGAATAAGGGGGCAGTGTAGTAACAAGAACGTGATGGTGCTAATGAAGAGAGTTCATTTAATGTTGATTCCAACATTGTCTGGTTGCCTTGTATTCTCTTTCTTGCCTTGTTCTGAAGGGGTATCCCTAATTTCAAAGCATCTTGACTCCATAGTTGTCTGGTTCAGGGGATTTGCAAGGTACTTCAGGACTTTAATTTTATTTCGGCTATTTGTGAGTTGCTTTTCAGGACCAAGTCCTCACAAAATGACAGAGAGAATGAAATACAATAGAATCTCAGGCAGAATATGAAGCATTGAGAGGATGCAGACAAATAGATGTATTGGAGATACCAAAATTCTCTTAAGGAAAGGCAGTAGTAAAAATATAAGTTGATGGCTTTCCTGAATGTCAGAACTTAAGGGGCCAAAGCAAATATTAAGTCGAAGACAGTTCTCCAACTACAGAACCCTATTGAAAAGATCCTGTGTTGTGTGCTCAGCACCCTAATTGATTTCCTGCCCAGAGTGGCTGGGGCAACCTAGGACTCAGCTAGACTGGAAAAGAAAAAGTGATTTATATGCATTGTAAAAGCAAGATGAGCGCCGCAACCCCAGAGTTGGTCATGACTGGACCTAATGGTCAGGGGTCCCTTTACCTTTTACTATGTGCGATATAACATTGTACCACCAGATGGCAAGCTGGAGTCTCATTTTTCTCTAAGTGTTTTCCCTGTTTAAATTTACAACACTTTAAACTGAAACGCTTCTTTGATGTGTCTAGATCCAGCCCCAGTCAGTTGGGCAGCTAATAATAATAATAATAATAATAATAATAATAATAATAATTTCACCAACAGACACACAAGGAGGACCTCAGACACAGTTCTTAAATTTACAGGTAGGGTCATATGAGAGCAGGCTTCATTTTAGATGATACAGTCTTGAACCATTTAGGACTTTGCAGGTTAAACTATTTAGGAATTCATAATTTTATTATTTATACCTCGCCCATCTAGTTGGGTTTCCCCAGCCACTCTAGGTGGCTTACAGCATATCTAAAAACATAATAAAAACGTCAAGCATAAAAATTTCCTGATACAGGGTTGCTTTCAGATGTCTTCTAAAAGTTGTGTAATTCTTTATCTCCTTGACATCTGAAGGGAGGATGTTCCACAGGGAGGAATTGGGCCCAGACATTGATGATGATGATGCCATAGAATGTTAATCAGCTAGAGGCCTGGTTATAGAGAAATGTTTTTGCCTGGCACCTAAAGATATGTAATGAAGGCATCAGGTGATTTTTGCTAGGGAGAGCATTCCACAAATGAGGAGCCACCGCAGAAAAGGCCCATTCTTGTGTTGCTACCCTCCAGACCACTTGTGGAGGAAGCACACAAGGGCCTAAGATGATGATTGCAGGGTCCAAGTTGGTTCATATGGGGATAGATGGTTCTTGAGGTAATGCGGTCTTGAGCTATTTAAGTCTTTATAGGTCAGAAGCAGCACTTTGAATTGGGTCCGGAAACTGATTGGCAGCCAGTGCAGTCAGGCCAGGATTGGCGTTACTGTATATGCTCAAACCAACTTGCCCCAGTGAGCAACCTGGCTGCTGAATTCTGCACCAGCTGAATTTTCCTGTCTTCTGAGGCAACCTTACATATAACATGTTGCAGGAATCTAAGCTAGAGGTTAGCAGAGCATCGATATCAGACCTGAGGCTATCCCTGTTCATATAAGGATGCAGTTGGGCCCCCAGCCAAAGCTTATTGAAGACACTCTGCACTACTGAGGATACCTGACCACCAGGCTACGTACCCACTCCTTCAGAGGGATTGTAACCCCATCATGAGCATGCAACCTCCCTTCCATCCAATCTAGGGAACCACCCACTAACAGTTACTTAGTGTTACCTGGATTGAGCTTCAGTTTGTTGGCTCTCATCCATTTCATTACTGAGACAAGGCAACAGTCCAGTACATCCATTGCCACACTTGTAAATCTAAAGGTGAAGTAATGCTGTGTGTCACCAGCATATTGCTGATGACATACTTCAAAACTCTGGATAACCCCATTCAGTGCTTTCATGTAGAAACCACTGAGTGGGGATTAAACAGCACAGGGGATAAAATAGAGCCCCAAATTGAATGCTTTACAGGGCCTCCCCAAGTATCACCCTCTGGAAATAATAATCCAAGTTGAACTGGAACCACTGCAAAACAGTGCCACCCAGCCCTAAATCGGAAAGCAGTTCTAGAAGACTGTCATGGTCATTGTTATCAGCCAAGAGGAGCAAGGTTGCCCTGACCGATTCAAGCATTTTGTCCACATCCTTGAGCCTTACTAACCGAAACACATCCAACACAAGGACTAGACAGTGCTCTGGACATTCCTTGAGATTCATCTGATGTAACAGCAGAGTCAGGATCCCAGTGGATGCAAGTGATTTTATCCTCAAATGCTTTGCAAACAAGTCACAGCAAGCTACTGTCAGTTCTCCCACCTCTGTAAGGGACCAGACTGTAAGGGGCCCCACACACCTGCAAAAGCTCTGCCAGATGGCACATTGAAGATGCAATGGAGGCAGCAAAGTCTGCTTCAGGAGGCAGCAGCAGCTGCATAAAATGACTTTGGCCCCTGAGTCATAGGTCATAGAGTTTTGTCCTACTCAGTGCTTCCTAGATCTCCCCAGCATAATCTCCCACAGCTCTTACACAAGTTCAGTGTTGGCAATTTGTGACACAGGAAATATATCTTAAGTACACCTCAGGCATGGTATGAGCAGGCTAGTTCCTTGGTGTCAATGAAGTGATCTGCCTTCCAGAACATTCTCTGGCCAGTTTTAAACTTGTAGAGCAAGGTCATTGCCTTGGGGTTGTTGTTAATGCTTATGCAACCTGATCAGTGGCCTCAGTCCTATTGCTACAGGCTAAGATTATGCTTGAGCTATGTATTTCATGTTTGCCCAGAGTGTGTGGAGAAATACACAGGGGTTACTTAGATTTTGCTGGCTGCATTCTGAAGCTAACATTCAAAAGTTGTACACCTCAGTTCTCATCTGCTTTACATGATTTTGTAAGTGAAATAAGACAGCGTACTCGATGCATTTGATAATTGCCTATAAAATCTCATGCCAAAACAGCAGGTAGAGTTCAGTTCAGTTAGAGTTCAATTCTGTACATCAGAGGTGGAGAACCTCATGCCTGGGGTCTGAATGTGGTCCTCCAGGCCACTCTGCCTGGCCCTTGGGACTTTCTCTATGCCACACACTCACCAGGTCTACTCTGCAACATTCTCAAGTGATTTTTCCTTTCTGGAATGTGTCTTTGAACTGTGATAATGCCACTTCCTTGTCTGGATAGAGAGAGAAAAGTGTGTGTGTGTGTGTGTGTGTGTGTGTGTGTACACGTGTACACAGACACACACACACACAGAGAATTCTAACATTTGCAGAATTCTGTCTTTAATGGCCTTGCTGTACAAAGTTAAGAGTTGCATCCATTGCTTTTGCTTAGGCTCCTGTGTCCATTTGTGTTGTCAGGGCAGGATCTGGGGCCAGAAATCTAGGGCCACAATATGCAGCAAGACTGGCTGATCACATTTGAAGTAATACATGTTACCATCTAAGAGGTGGGGGCCTATGACCATTAGGTTCAGGGTCTAACCCAGGCTTCCTCAATCTCGGCCCTCCAGAAGTTTTTGGCCTACAACTCCCATGATCCCTAGCTAGCAGGACCAGTGGTCAAGGAAGGTGGGAATTGCAGTCTCAAAACATCTGGAGGGCCGAGGTTGAGGAAGCCTGATCTAACCTCATCACTGCCCCTGTCTAGTAACAAAGCATTCTGACTTTGCCTTGGTTAGGACTGAAGACCCATTCACGTTGTATAGCTATTTCAATCTGATTACAGTGGTGCCCCGCAAGACGAATGCCTCGCAAGACGGAAAACCCGCTAGACGAAAGGGTTTTCCGTTTTTGAGTTGCTTCGCAGGACGAATTTCCCTATGGGCTTGCTTCGCAAGACGAAAATGTCTTGCGAGTCTAGAGATTTTTTTTTCGCTTCCCCCCCCCCTTTATCTAATCTGCTAAGCCTTTAATAGCCTTTAATAGCCTTTTAGCAGCTAATCCCCTAAGCCTTTAAGCCTTTAATAGCCGCTAAACCGCTAATAGCGCTAATCCGTTAAGCCGCTAATAGGGTTGCTTCGCAAGACGAAAAAACCGCTAGACGAAGACTCTCGCGGAACGGATTAATTTTGTCTTGCGAGGCACCACTGTATTTTTGTGCTGTAATGTTCACTGAATTGAAATTACACACTTGACCCAGAATATCACTTAACTGATAAAGAGGTAGAGCACTTCAGTTATTTCAGTTTTTGAAAGAGGGTTTGTAAGCCTTGAATATCCTGCACTTCATAAATTTATTTATTTATAAAATATTTATATACTGCTATGTAATTAAAATAATCATAGTGGTTTACAGCAATAAAACACAAAATCATATTTTAAAAACTGTATAAGCAAGTTAAAAAGACGTTAATCATTGTGAAGAGGCAAGCTTGCACATGAGTCTTTTGGGGGTATTTCAGATGCAAGATGTATTATCCTGGGGAGGTGACTTAGTCTTGTTAGTCTTCAATATTTTTCAGCAGAGTTCTATGAACACCTGAAATCCAGGTGCCTTTGGCCAGCCTTCAACAGTGGCATGTATTCTTGCGCAGCAGGAGCCACGTGTGATCATTGTCTGATATTTGAACAGTGGTGATTCTGTAAACGATTGCTAATTGAAGACATTAATCACTCACCAGGATTACCCGCATCCTTACAATTGTGTCGTTCAAACTCTTTCCTTTCTCACAGCCTCTGGGGAAGTCTGCAGTGTTCAGTGAGATTTTCATCACTTATTTATTTCTCATCACTTGTTTATAACTGTGAGCTGCCCCAGCATTAACAGTATCAAGAGTCTTTTAAGAAAAAGTTATAGCAAAAATGTTTTTCTTTTTCTCACCATTTACTTTCAATACTATAACTCCTAAACATTTTTCGGTGTTTATGAATAGTCATAAATATGAATTGCGACATAAATAACAATAGTAGGATAACTTTGACAAAGATATCTCAACGTCTACTATGTCTTGCAAAGGGAGTCTTGTGTTTCATCTTTGCAATAGAAATTGGTCATGTTGTAACATTATGACAAACCAGAGTTGCTGAATTTTTGTGGTTTCTTTTGCACAGGCAGAAATCTGCACACAGCCTGATTGCTCCCATTTGCTCCTCCACTGGCAAAGCCAACCAATAAGCTGTAATTGAGCTTGGCTTCCCATGAAAGTCACACTCCCCAGGATCATGGTTTATTTCTTAAAAACAAGCCAGGACAGCAAACCATGGTTGGAGGTCAGCTAGTGACCCTGGTTTGTTAGGGAGCCACAGACCACAATCCCTAGTTAGATGTCATGGGAAGCAGAACTTAAATGCAGCTTTCTGACTTGTTTCTCCTGCTCACGCCAGAAGCAACTGGCCATTGTGCATGAGAACACATGATTAGTTGGCAACGCTGGTTATAATAATGCACTAATGCAGTCAGTGAGCAAGGGTCAAACTGCAGATGGATGAGAGAGTTGGAGCCTTTCCTCTGTTTGCTGCATTACCCCATGAAACACCCCCCCCCCCGAGACTGACTGAGAAAGCTATAGGCTGTTGTAAAATCTTGTTTAATTGATGTAAAATCTTGTTTAATTCTGCTATTACGAATGAAGCAGTAAACTTAGTTATATACAAATCTTGCTGGTAAGTGTGACTGTATTTTTAAATGTAGAAATTTGGTTGCACAATTTTTAAGAAACATAGCTCTTCGCTTTCAGAATTCGACATTTTGGAAATGCATTGTACTATTGTTCACATTGTGCTATCTGGGTTACAAACCACAGACTTGAGTCTTGAGGTCTGTTCAGCTGGGAACGTTGAGCAGCATTCATTTTCATTTAAAAAAGCAAAGGCAAACTGGCTCAGCACATTTTTATGTTGTTTGGTTCATGCTCTTATTTGACTTATTAAACAATATACAGTGGTACCTTGTGTTACGGACAGGATCCATTCCGGAGGCCCGTCCGTAATGTGAAATGCCTGCAGCTCAAAGCGCTGTGTCTGTGCAGGCGGGTGGTGCAATTTGGCACTTCTGCGCAGGCGTGAAGCGCGATTTAGTGCTTCTGCGCGGGCATGAGCAGCAAAACCTGGGAGTAACCAGTTCTGGTACAGTGGTACCCCGCAAGACGAATGCCTCGCAAGACGGAAAACCCGCAAGACGAAAGGGTTTTCTGTTTCGGAGGCGCTTCGCAAGACGAATTTCCCTATGGGCTTGCTTCGCAAGACGAAAGCCCATAGGGAAATCTCCGGGGACCTGTTTTAAATTGCTGGCGGTCGGGAGCAAAGACTTTCGCCCACAGCCGGCCTTCAGAAGAGGTCCTGGACCTCTTCTGAAGGCCGGCGGGGGGCAAAAGTCTTTGCTCCCCCCCCCGCCTGCCTTCCCGGGACAGCGGAGACTTCTCCGCTGCCCCGGGCGATCTTAAAATGCTGGCGGGCGGGAGCGAAGCATTCGCTGCCGACCCCCAGCATTTTAAAATCTCCCCGGGACAGCAGAGAAGTCCCGCCCCGCTCTGGATGCCGGCGCAGAGCTGTCTGCCGTCCCGGGACTGCAGGCAGATGTGTGCCGCCATCCCGAGCGGGGCGCTAAGTCCCGCCCCGCTCTGGATGGCGGTGCAGATCTGCCTGCCGTCCCGGGATCAGCGAAGCGTTCGCTGCCGACCCCCAGCATTTTAAAATCTCCCC
Source organism: Podarcis pityusensis (assembly GCF_964106645.2). Lineage (NCBI taxonomy): Eukaryota > Metazoa > Chordata > Lepidosauria > Squamata > Lacertidae > Podarcis > Podarcis pityusensis. The sequence continues at coordinate 38,597,643 of NC_138033.1, forward strand.
GTGTCCCGGGGAGATTTTAAAATGCTGGGGGTCGGCAGCGAAGCCCTTGTTCCCCCCCCAGCCCCCCCCAGCCTTCAGAAGCCCTTGTTCCCCCCCCCCCAGCCTTCAGAAGAGGTCGGGGGACAGACTGTCCCCGGACCTGGTCTGAAGGCGGTTTCCCTAGGAACGCATTAATTGATTTTCAATGCATTCCTATGGGAAACCGTGCTTCGCAAGACGAAAAACTCGCAAGAAAAAACTTGCGGAACGAATTAATTTCGTCTTGCGAGGCACCACTGTACTTCCGGGTTGCTGTGGGATATAACGTGAAAAGATGCAACACAAAGTGGACGCAACACGATGTATGACTGTATGGAATTTTAAACTGGGGGAAGTATTGTTTTTGTTTGTTACCATGTTATATATTTTTATATTGTAAACAACCTTGCGATTTGTTGAAATGAATTGTTGTATACAAATATTTGTATAAACAAAACAATAACATAGGTTTATGGAGGTATTTTCTTGTATCCTAGGATGTCCTCTTTTCCAGGGAACTTCCAACATACGTAGCCTTTAATATTATCTGCTTAGGAGGGAGAGAACCTAATAACCACCATTTTACACCGCTAAACACTTGAAGGAGGCCAAGGCTGATCACAGTTGGGAGAAACATGGTTCTTGATCAGTTGGGCAAATTGGCCAGGGGGTTCCAAACCAGTGAGTTTTAATGGAAGAGAATTCATGTTGAGACTCAAGACAGGATAGGCATAACATACAAATATATTTTATTTTTTGTTCCAGGTACTGGTGAATACGGCTTGCTGTATTTTGATGCTGATTGCTAAACTAATACAGGGTGTTGTGTTTGGTCCCCTCCGTGTTAGTGAAAGACAGGTAAGAAAGGCCTGTAGGTCTTGCTGGTGGGCAGACTTAACAAAAAACTTTGTGATAGGTGGATTTGTGATTTTCATTTTTCATCTGGGAATATTTAACTTCCAGGTATATGTTTGTACGCAACCTTCCTCCTTATTCACTATATATAGAAAATAAAGTCTTGCATACAGGTATATCTTGATCTGACCATGGTATGCAGATCAATTCAGGTAATTATAGATAGTACAGAGATTCAAAACATAGGCTGTGTTGCTTAGAGAGGTACTGGCTCAGCTCCAAAGTTGAGAGGCCTTTGATTATACTAGATTAGAGAACAGATGGGGAATCTGTGGCTCTCCAGGTGTTGTGGCTCTCCAAATGTTGTTGCACTAGAGCTCTCATCATCCCTGGTTGGGACTGATGGGAGTTGTAATCTAAGAACATCTGGAGGACCACAGGCTCGCCATTCTTGTATTAGAAATTGCTGCTGAGATTTTGATGAAGGATGGTATATAAATATATATATTTTTTAAAATAATGTTAATAGAGGAAGAAGAGTTATTCTTATGTACTCTAAAATGAATTATGGGTTTGAAAATGAAACCTAAGAGACTTTGGCCACCCTCATTAAGCCATAGACTAGAATTTTCAAGCAGCCTAACAAGCAACAACATCCTAATTACAGAGGAAAACACCCAATTTCTCAATAGTTCTTGAACTTGCAGCATGTACATGTGCAATCCGAGTAGTAATACGTACCCTTGTGGGGTTTGTGTAGACAAGGTTTTTGACAGATTTTTTAAATAATCCACCATTTTTGTAGTATCCTCCAGAATAGCTTACAACTATCATTATCTGTGACCATTGGCCAAGCTATCTGGGGTTGATGGGAGTTGTAGTCCACACAATCTGGAAGGCAACACTTTGACTAACCCTGTCTTAAGAGTATAGCCTGCACCATATTTTTCTATCTCTTACTTGCTAGTAAGGACCTCTTGCATTTTAAAGAATCAATGGTTTTGAGGGTTAGATGACAACGCTCCACATCTAAGGTAGATTCTTAGCTAAGAATGTGGGGATAACCCCTCAGCATAATAACTTTAACAGCTGTTTTCATGTGTGTGTCAGTAGCTCCATTCTTGAAGAACTCTTTTTAACTACATGTACAAATCTCTTTCAGCATCTCAAGGATAAATTTTGGAACTTCATCTTCTACAAGTTCATCTTTATTTTTGGTGTACTAAATGTTCAGACGGTGGAAGAAGTGGTCATGTGGTGCCTTTGGTTCTCCGGGCTCGTGTTTCTGCATCTTATGGTTCAGCTCTGCAAGGATAGGTTTGAATATGTAAGTTTTGGCTGGTGGTTTGAAGTTGAGGATGAGAGTTCTTTTATACAGGAGTGTATGTCTAAACCACTGAGCCTAGGGCTTGCTGATCGGAAGGTTGGCGGTTCGAATCCCCACGACGGGGTGAGCTCCCGTTGCTCGGTCCCTGCTCCTGCCAACCTAGCAGTTTGAAAGCACGTCAAAGTGCAAGTAGATAAATAGGCAGAAAGGTAAACAGCGTTTCCGTGCGCTGCTCTGGTTTGCCAGAAGCGGCTTAGTCATGCTGGCCACATGACCCGGAAGCTGTACGCCGGCTCCCTCGGCCAGTAAAGCGAGATGAGCGCCGCAACCCCAGAGTCGGCCACGACTGGACCTAATGGTCAGGGGTCCCTTTACCTTTATGTATTCTCTTGACAAAGAAATCTAAAGTTGATACGTAGATTAAATGATGGAAATCAGTTTGAGTTGTTTATTTTTGCTTGAGCTTGTCGATCACCTCAGCTTGTAGATCTATGGTAAAGAACAAATAAATACTGGAAGGCTTTTCAGCATATACCTCCTGTTCAAGTTGCGCTTGAGAGTTCAGTCTATGTGCCAGTTTTCTGTGCTTTTTTCAAGTTCTTTAACATGCTTTGGTTCTGCAGGAATTCATTGTGTTTTGGAAGTAAATAGGCGCAACTGATGTTTTCCAATGCCTTCATTTGTATATTTCAGCTCTCGTTTTCACCCACCACACCAATGAACAGTCACATCAGAGTCCTGACCCTGCTAGTAGCTATGCTTCTTTCCTGCTGTGGACTAGCAGTTGTGTGTGGTATTATTGGCTATACCCATGGAATGCACACATTATCTTTCATGGCAGCAGAGGTGAGATTTCTTGTTAGTGTGAGATTAATGTGCTCAACTTTTTCTGGTTAGCCTTTTTTTTGTGCAACCTTGTTTGTGTATGCTCTAATTGTCTAGCAGAATATATCAGAATTTATTTTTGATTCATAGAGTATCCAGTGAATAGGGCTTACTGCATTTTTATGCTCAAGATTATGAATATTTTTTGCAGAAAGCAGAGTGAGCAGTTAACATTCTGTTGTCTGGGCTTAGGAAAACTCAAGCCACTATATGAAAAATTGGTAAATGTCGCCTGTTTGAAATAATTGCCATCTGTATTAAGTTCTAATACACTTAAGGGTTCTAAAATATATTTTAATTCAGGATGATTTACAGCATTCATTCATAACTGAGTTTGTGAGCCCTTTGATCTCCAGGAGTCCCCTAAACTAAATGAGTATAAGAGAAGGAAAGGAAAGAGAGAAATCTAAATTTAAATGAATAACCAGTTGTATAGAAAAGGAAATAATGGTTGCAAGAGCCATCTTCTACAAGCTAGTGCCTTTCAGGACTACAATTTTCATCAGTCTCAACCATCATAACCAATGGAATTATGCTTATTTGAACATACAGTAGCACATGCAAATGCTCTCCTCCCATAACTTGTGAGGAGGCAAGTTGCCCAATAATGCCTGTAGTAGCAGTTTCGGTGAGCAGAGGAGGAATTACTGAAAAAAGACACCAGACAATGTTTTTAAAATGAAAATTTAATTAATTAACAACACCACCACCAGAGTTTTACCAAATTCAGCCATCAAGGACATCTCTTTTTATACGTGGCTTATTATTTTCTTATTTCCTTATACAACAAGCTACTACTTGTGGCTCTGACCTTTTAAAAAATAAATGGAAATCTGAAAGAAATATAATCCTCTTATGTCTTATGACAAATGATTATATCAGTTTTCACTTTCATCACTAACCATTCTTAAGCTTGTTCCCTAGAACAATGAGAACCATTTGCAAGAAGCTCCCTTCCCGCCCTGATCAGTCTTCCAAGGGGAAGGGTTTACAGACCGTCTATTGTATGGTACCATTCTCTTCCTTTCTGAAGGATCCTTTCTAAATCCTGGAGCTTATTCCTTCCCATCTTGGGCATATGCAGGAAGACAGCATAGACTTGTTAGCAAAAGTTTAATACTGAAATTTAAGAAGCACATTTTGTCCTGTCTGTCTGGAAAATCAGTTTTCTTGTTTTTCTAGTTCTCTGCCTCAGGTTTCTAGTTCTCTTATCAGATTTCAAAAAATTCCAGTGAATTGTTTCCTCTTTTTGTTCCCTACAGTCCCTACTTGTTACTGTGAGAACTGTGCATGTGATTTTACGGTAAGTAAAAGATTGGGGTTTAGGTAGGGAACAAAGGGCATGTGTTTGATTTCACATACAAAGCATGTTTGTTGTGAGGAGCATGCTTCAGATGTCAAACTGTTCTTCCTTTTCTGTTTTTTATTTACCCATGGAATTATTTTCAATAAATTATTGAAGGGGATTGGGCAACCTTTGGCCCTCCAGAAGTAGCTGGACTTCAACTCCCAGCATTCCTGACCCTTGACCCTACTGACTGGGGCTGATGGGAGTTGGAGGCCAATATCTGGGTTACCGCTGAATTGCAGGATGGTATGCTTTGTTTTATGTAAAAAGCATAGAATAAAACATTAGCATATTAAAATATAATGGTGTTATTCTGAAACTTTGGGTTAAATTATAGTATTTAAAAAGGCATGCAGTAGGACGAGGATGTACAGATTGATCAACACCAAGGGCCACATCAGAGTGACTATCATGAGATAGAACTCATCTGATTTTCATATTAAACTTAAAAAAAAAATAGTACTCTCTTCTTCTAATGGTATAGTGACCGCTTCAGTCTGGCTGGTGCACCTGTTCTTATATTCTTACTTATTCAGCAAATGAGTTAAATGAGTCAGTCTTAAGAAGATGTCTGATTTTATCAACATTAAAGTTGAAAAATATAATGCACTTGAGTCTTCCTCGCCTCCTTTAACATCTTAGATTGTTTGCCTCAATATTTTCTATTTTTTCTTTGTAGCTTTAAGGACTTCAAACTTCTGTAGAAAAAATATGCAGTTAAATCAGAGTGGTTTATGGAATTTATATAGGTTCCTTTGATCAGATCTCTGGTGCAGTATGTGTTTTGGAGGCTAATTTTTTCCAAATGGATATTTTTAATTCAATTGAAAGTGTTAAAATTTAGATTCATATTTTAAAACTGTCAATAAGTGCCAGGGTTTAAAATCAAATCTGAATCAAAATGTTTAATATAAACATGTTATCTATTCACTCATAATCTCTTCCATCTTAATATGAGTTAAATATATATATATGTAAAAGACTGTATGAGGAATGGTGGGCTGGCATTACACACATGATACAGTGGATTCTTGTATATCTTCTTGTGTGAGCTGTAAATATTTACTTAGATTGTTAGCCACAATTATTTTATTAAATTTGTATATTGCCCATCATCCAAAGATCACAACATAAAAATTCAAAATGAGAACATAGATACATAATAAAAACAAAAACAAACCAATAACCCCACTTCAACAAGCACATCTGAAATGCCATAGATTGTTTAATCAACCAAAGGCCTAGTTATAGAGAAACGTCTTCTCCTGATGCCTAATGATATGTAATGAAGGCACCTGGCGAGTCTCCTGGGGAGAGGATTCCACAAGTGGGGAGCCACTGCAGAAAAGGCTTGTTCTCCTGTTGCCACCTTCCAGACCAGGATTGGTGTAATATACTGAGATCGCATTATTTTCCTCAAGTAAGGACACTCAGGTCTCTGAGCTTTGACTCCACCTGCCTTTGTCATTCCTATCCTGGCCAAGTAAGGGGAGAGGGGAGAATAGAGCCCACATGATGTATAACCCTTCTTTACAGATGTGCTTTAGGTGAGCAGGTATGTACTAGTTTGTGTTAAGAATGAGTCTTTCTTTAATGTTGATATTTCTAAAACTGGAAAATGCTTTTCAAATAACACAGTGTTCACTCCTTCCCTCACTTAGGTATGTCATTCATCTCTGGGATCTCAACCATGAAGGTACCTGGGAAAGCAAGGGAACGTACGTTTATTACACAGACTTCATCATGGAGCTAATGCTTTTGTCACTGGATCTGATGCATCACATTCACATGCTGGTATGCATTGTTAACTGATAAATCATGGCCTATATAGAATGGGAATAATATAGAACTGGCTTTTATAGAAGTGTTTAAAAACACCTTTATTGTTACTATTTATGGCTTGTTACGTCCTGCATCCTTAAGCCATACTAAAGAAGGGTTGTGAGCATGTGGGGAGAGAACTGTGTGGGAGAGAACTTCAGCTTTGATTGCTATTTTTGCTGCAGTATTTCCTGCTGTAGAAGAGAAGAGCCACTTTCTCTTTTGGACTCTCTGATTGTGGGACCTGCTGTGGTTAAAACAGCAAGCAGAGCTCTATTTATGGATAACACTGCTGCTTTTGAAAATTAAAAGTTTTCCCAAAGTGACATACAATTGATACCATAAAACATTTAGTGGCAGCCCACCTTGTTATAGCCCAGAGATGGAAATAGGGTTCAAATTTTACAATCAATAACTGGCTCAAAAATACTTCCTCTGTAAACTGCGGGAGCCTGCAGTGGCCATAATCTTCATTTGGGCCTACCTTTAAAACCAGCCTGAAACATGGGACCCATTTTTACCTTCTATCTAAATGACCCCTTGTGTCACTTTCAGCCCTACAATTTCATGTTTCTGTGCTGTTGTCATTCTAGTTAGGTCTTTCTCCTCCTTCCTTAATATGGGGGCGGGGGAGAGAAGTTTGTTGCTGTTTGGAAGCCCAAACTAAGCAACACTCTGAATGAGAACTCCATGAGCAGCTTGTTTCTAGTAAACTCAGAAAGAGTGCTGTGGCAGCTTTTAGGATGTGGCTGCATTGGGACTTCAAAGAGAGAGCCATATGCACAGTAGGCTAATTTCTGGCATTGTCTTTTTATTGCCTGGTGTGTTGCCATGCCATTCATGTCATTCTCTTCTTTCTCTCCCTGTCCACCCACACCTTCACTTATGTGCTGCTGGATTACTTAATGCTCTTTTAAACATTTGTTTGGAAGCTGTTTGGCAATATCTGGTTGTCAATGGCCAGCCTGGTGATCTTTATGCAGCTGCGTTACCTGTTTCATGAGGTTCAGCGCAGACTTCGTCGCCACAAGAACTATCTCCGTGTGGTTGGAAATATGGAAGCGAGGTGAGCAAGTTCCTCTAACTGCGCAAGACTAGGAGAGAGTCCAGTCTCACAGTGTTCTCTTTTAGGGTTGTACCCAGTGTTAGTCATGCTCAGAGTAGATGCATTGAAACATGACTAACTTAGGCCCATTAATTTCAGTAGGTCTGTTCCGAGTAAAACTTAGTCGGAGACAACCCTTAATTTCCTTGCCATCTGACTGTTACAAAACTGGTTTGCGAGGAGTAAACTTGCTGATCTTCACATTTCCAGTGATGATATGGTAATTTAATACTTATACCACGCCCAACTGACTGGGTTGCTCCAACCACTCTGGGCAGTTTCCAGCATAATAAAAGCACAGCAGAATGTCAAACATTAAAAATCTTCCCAATACAGGGCTGCCTTCAGATGTCTTCAGAAAGTTTTGTAGTTGAAAACAAGGATAGGCTTATTATTATTATTATTATTATTATTATTCCTTATCAGTGTTTCTTTCAAGGCTGTTACCGGATGAACTTAACCTTGGATGATTAATTCACGAGTCTTAATTGTTTTCAAATCAATTGGGGGATGGCAGAGTGGGAGCCTGAAGCTCCTCGGGGTCTGTTGTAATGACCAGCTATGGCCTGGTGTTATTTCTGAAGAGGCCCTTGGTGAACTAGCTGAGCAGGTACCAGTATTTTGATTCTCCCAGTTCCACCATAAATAGGCACTGAAAAGGCATCCTCTTTGAGTCGCAGCTGGATATCTTTGCACAGATGGCATTTTGGTCTAGCTAGATACCGTAAAGAGCCATATGCTGATGGTGGCGTGACCATATTGGCTGTCTCTTTGTGCCAGACCCAGATCATCAAACCGTCACCTGCCTTGAACCACCATTGGCAGGATTGTCAGCAGAAGCAATGTTGTATGCTTATGATAATATCTTATTCTCTTGTTAATTATGCTGTTTTAAATGAACATTTTATATTTAACTTCCTTTAGTAATTTCTACTTATGAAACCAGTGGCGTAGCGTGGGTTGTCAGCACCCGGGGCAAGGCAAGTAATTTGCGCCCCCTAACCCCTCCGCACCGCACGCCCGGCACCGCCCCCCCCTCCACAGTGGGCGGCGACCCGGCAGCTCGGATCGGATTCGCACAGCCAGCACTGCAGTGAGAGAGAGTGAGTGAGCCAGGTAGGGGCAGAGAGCTGCGAGTGCGGCCGGCCCCCCCTGCACCCCCCACGCTACGCCACTGTATGAAACATTAAAGATAATTATTTTTGTTAATTTTGCTGTGTTAAATGTGCATTCTGTAGTTGCCCTCCTTTTATTTTGAAATCTTTATGATAATATGTTAGTTTCCAGTTAATTACATTGCTTTGAATGTATACTTTTTACAGTATTTGACTTTCTTCAGTAATGTTTTATCTGAGGTTTTAATGTCTAGTAAACTGCTGTGAGGTTTTTTTCTTTATAAAGTAGTTTAGAAATACTATTATTATTATTATCAATCATAACCATAATCTTCACTTCTCTTCTAGGTTTGCGGTGGCAACACCTGAAGAGCTGGCAACCAACAATGACGACTGTGCCATCTGCTGGGATTCCATGCAAGCTGCACGTAAACTCCCTTGCGGGCATCTTTTCCATAAGTACGCACCTGGGGAGCAAACCAGGGTAGAACAAGTAGTGTGCTCTAATTGTCTGTAGTTAATGGTTGAATCTCACTAGACACTCATTTTGTCATTTTCATCTTTTCTTTTTTTTAAGAAAACCAATTCAACACTATATATACTGGTTTTCCTTGTTAAAAGTCATGGAGGAGTTGCCTGTCCTGTTCTGGCTGTACCCAGTGTAGACTGTGACATAGGAATGTAGTCTTCTAACAAAATTCGCGGGACAGAATTTTTATATACTTATCCAGGACTGCAAAAATTAGTTTAATGTACAGAAGCCAACATTGATAGTGCAATCTTCTCAGTACTTTAAAAAATGCACATTTTTTCCTCTACATCTTACATAGTATGAGTGGTCTCCAATGTGGCACATCTCCAGCGCCTAAATACTTGCAGCCCAGATTTTCAACATTGTCAATAACTTCAGGTCGGAGATACAGTTTTAAAGACTCTGGAAGGCTGCACATAGTCCATCCTATCTTGTAACCCTCACAAGGTTACAGCAGTCGACCAATGTAGCGGCTCAGCCACACTTAATAACAAAGCCAGCAAATTAATGATTAAAACCTTACCTGACCTCATATCAGATCATTCTATGTCTGCATGTAAGGAGAGAGAATGTTGCTTGATTTGGTATTCATGAAATATTGGGATTTCAAAAGGGCTTAACATTCTGTTGGTTATCAGACCTGTGTACCATTTCATGCAATGTATTCCCACCCGTCTCCCAGTACATTTGGATACAGGAATAACTCTATTTACCAAGGACATACACACACCCTTCTGGTTTACAGTGCAATCCTAACCTTGCCTGCATAAGAGTAATTCCTATTGCATTAGATGGGTCTTACCTCCAGGTAAGTGTAGATAGGACTGCAGTATTAGATTTTTAAAAACTGATTTATTAGCCACATTCATGAAGGATAGTGGTTCTTGGCCAGGTCCTGCTGAATGCCTCTTGCTGGAGGGGCAAACTTAATGGCAGGCTCTTGCCATCATACCTTGCTGGTGGTCTTTGTGGAAGCCTTTGTCTGGCCACTCTTGGAGGCAGGTTGCTGGACTGGGTAAACATTGAGTCTTACCCAACAGGATTTGTCTTATCCAATATATGAAGTATTCCTTGATAGGTGTGTCATTTGGGTTGGCATCTTTTGGCAGTTGCTTCTACTTATGTCATCAGTAACAAACTGGAGGAGAATAGAAACCAGGGACCAGTTTGTTGTCATTCATTACAAGCTGTGTCAAAACTATTTGTCAACGTTTCAAGGAGCCTCTAATAAGATAATTAGCCACTACCAGCAGACACATCTACTCCTCTGAGAAACTTGAGCCACACCCCTTCAGAGCTTCTTTTCCACATACCTGAAAAGGTAGCATTGCTTTTCTGTGAAGCCAGCTTATGCTTTGAATTATTGGGTTCTAGAATAATGAAACAAGAGTGATTTGGGTTGCCTTAAGTCACAATATGCCTTGAGAGTGGGCTAGCATGCTGGTTATAATATGAGAAAAATGCTAGTTAACCCTTTTCCTTATCCATGGGAGCCCACACATTTTGGCCTTGGTTACTCCTATTTTGAGAGAATGTGGTAGGTAGCATATCTTGGCTGCAATGCACAGTGCATAGGAGTCTAGAATAACCTATTAAACAATTATTTGCATTGTAGGTGGCAAGTCAAATTTCAGAATGTTATTAATGGGAAACAACTAGTGCAGCAGTAAGTCTCAAAAACAACTACCCCAAAAGGTTGCACCACCTTAAGTTTGTTGGTTTTCCAGGGGTACCATAATAATTATAATTATGTTTAGCCTGGAGGAGACTGAAAGGCGATATTATGGCCACCTTCAAATATCTAAAGGGCTGACACATGGAAGAGGGATCAAGCTTACTTTCTCCTGCTCCAGAGGGCAGGACCTGAACCCAATGGTTTCAAGTTACAAGAAAGGAGATTCTGTTTCAACATCAGGAAGAACTTTCTAAGGGTAAAAGCCATTCAGCAATGGAACGGACTCCCTCGGAAGGACCCTCCTCTCACTGGAGGTTTTTGAGCAGAGGTCAGGTGGCCATCTGTCAGGGATGCTTTAGCTGCAATTGCAGGGAGTTGGACTAGATGACTCTTGGGGTCCCTGCCAATTCTACAATTTTATGACTCTATTCTAAATTACTGCATATTCTTTTTCTTCTTCTGAGAGCAGATGAACATTTTGTAACTTCTTCCCAAGAAATTTACTTAAACCTCTCATTTATTGGTAGCTCATGCCTGCGCTCCTGGCTTGAACAAGACACTTCCTGCCCTACCTGTAGAATGTCCCTGAATATCACTGACAATCACCGTGCCAGGGAAGATCACCAAAGGGAGAACCTGGATGAAAATTTGGCTCCTGTGGCAGTAGCTGAAGGCAGACCTCACCTGAACCAGCACAATCACTTCTTCCACTTTGATGGTTGGTTTGCCTTTTACTAGTTGACTTGGCCAGAACATCTTTGTAAATGTAGGATTCTTTTCTTTTCTTTTCTTTTCTTTTCTTTTCTTTTCTTTTCTTTTCTTTTCTTTTCTTTTCTTTTCTTTTCTTTTCTTTTCTTTCTTGAGAAGCCGTACCTTCCCCCATGAGTAGATGAAACCTAGATGAAATAGTCCCTGTGTGCAGCAGGAACAGGCTTTTGGGTTTCTTTCAGGATAATTGTTTTCTCTTCCATGGATGGGAAGGATGAGTCACATATGCGGGGAAGAGTTAATCCTTCCCTGTACACTGTCGCCCCTGCTGGAAATACTCTCATACTTCACCTTAAAAAAAAAAAAGCCATAGATTGGCTCCAGTAGCAGGCTTCTTGAAATCTGCCTTACTGTGATGAGGAGGAGTAAGAGTAAGAAACTGTCTCTGTGTGTGAGAGAGATAGAGAGATTTAATGAACAAGTTTGAAGCACAAGCCAGCTCTGTGTGCTGGGCACCTGAAATGTTGCCAAGAACACTCACTCTATCCCTGTAGTACTTTCAAAAGTTTGATTTTTATACTATGTGCAGATTATGTTTAATCATATATAACAGTGGCTTTTCAAGAAAGGAAAATAAAGGGGAGGAGAGAATTGATAATGCTCATGACATCTGTTGAACCTTGTAATAATAATTAAGAACTGAGGAATCATTAAAAATATAGACAGAACCGTAGACGATTGGGGTAATTACTCAAAAGCACATTTCACACACCTTAACTGTTGCTTTCTCTTTTCCAGGTTCTCGCATCGCTAGCTGGCTGCCCAGCTTCTCAGTGGAGGTGATGCATACCACCAGTATTCTTGGTATTGCGCAAGCAAGCAACTCTCAGCTCAATGCCATGGTAATTCCTATTACTATTTTGCACGCTGCTCTGTTTATTCATTTATATGTCACCACCAGTGTATGTGCTGCTTTAGAGAGTAAGTGCAAAAAAAAAGTCCCAGTTCCAAGGAACATAAAAACAAAACTTCATCAGTGTGGTGGTGAAGTCAAGGAAAGGAAGAGAAAAAGGTAACTAGGGACGAAAATGAGCAAGTGCAGTTACATGTACTTCAGACCCATTTTCACTGAGAATGGAGAACTAAGTGTTTGGTCAAAGACATTGTGGAAGAAGTGAGTTTTGAAGAGAGATTTGAAAAAAGAAGCACACATTGTTTCAAACATACACTGTCTATCTTAATGAACTGTGATTAGATGATCAGTGAACATGAATGGAATGAAACCACCATTCTGGATTCTTTTGTGCTCTAGTAGCAAAAGCCTGACCCTTTGAGATTTTAAAGGCTTTGGCATACTTTAAAGTTTTATAAGGTATTTAGTGTGCCACAGTTGGGTCCCCTGTTGGTAACAGTGGATACATTTTCTTTTTTAGGCACATCAGATTCAGGAGATGTTTCCTCAGGTTCCTTACCACCTCATTCTGCAGGATCTGCAGATGACGCGTTCTGTAGAAATAACAACGGACAACATTTTAGAGGGGCGTATTCAAGTGCCTTTCCCAACACAGGTTGGTCAAACGTTACTGAGGCAGTCGGCATATTTCCAGTAGCAATCCATCAGCAGCAGACCTGCTGTGTTTATTTTGCAACATTAACATTGTGAAATGGTTATCCTGATGTTTAAGGTTTTTTTAATGTGTGTGTTTAAGTCAATGTTACGTCAAGTAATATTGATCTATGGACTTAATGATCATGAAAATTGAAAAAATGATTTTATATAGCTTTTGCTGCATTGTAAAATATGAACAAAGAGGTCTATCGTAGCCAAAAAGGCCCCCAGAAATTCTTGTGGTACTTCAAAGACTAACAAGCTTATGTCACAACTTTATAAGGTGCCACCAGAAAAGTCTTGGTTTTGTTTTTAAGTTTACTTTGACTAGTTTTCAAACTTCTGTCAGTAACAACAAGGAATGGATAAAAAAAGCCCAAACTTCCTCATTATTCTTTTGTCTACCGTGAAATTGTTTATATGGCAGCCTCTGCATGTTGGTTACATTTGGGGTTTGCATGTTGGTAATTATTTTGTCCCTGAGGATGAATGGATAAAAATGCACCTCTGTATGTTCTGTACTCGAGTTGTGATCTTGTTGTCATTTCATGAACTCATCAATCTTAAATGACCAAAGTTCTTCTCAAACCCATATGCAAGTCAAAATCCTTGCAAAAAGTAGCTTGTTCCCATTTCATGCATGAGATCACAGTTTTTAAGGAATCAGATATTGATGTGCTGTCAAAGATAGACAGGTGAAGCCTAGTTGCTAGATTGCTGCAGGATAGTCTGTTGAAAATAAGATGATTTTATGGATTGGTCTATTTTCGTTTTATTGATAGGATTTTAAATGAAGTGTAGTTCTTACTAGTAGGCTTTTGTGTTTTTATTTTATTTTTATTATGGCATTTATTACCTGCAATTCACCATAAAGTCCCAGGGTTGGTTACAATAACATAATCATACAATTAAAAGCAGGAAAAGCAGCTTACACAATGATAAAAATAAGTAGTTAAATTATTAATTCATTTGGTATTTGTAATTTATTTTTTTAAAGTAGATAAACACAACATACATATAGAGCATTACAGAATTCATGGACAAGACCACAAATCTTACAAATGTTGAGGTTACATTGTCCCATTAGTGTTTCATAAATGTGTGTATTAAATCATATTTATTTCACCCTATTTGAGTTTTATGCTGCATTTTTAATTGCAGCATATGGCTGAAAGAGGCTTGCACAGTAAACCCTGTTACAGCTAGGTTTTGAACATGGGTCCACCAACTTGCCCTGCAGCATAAATTCTTTAGAAAGATTGTTTGTGGGGGTTTTCTTTTCAATTCATATCAGTTTTGTCAGTTTTATTTATGCTTACAGCGTTCAGATAGCATCAGACCTGCATTGAACAGTCCCCTGGAAAGACACAACACTGATCAGGAGGACACAGAAGAAGTTACTCAGGTAAACTTGGCAAAGGGGGAAAAAAGGTGCATCATAACACAGGGAAATTTGATAGTGTAATGTCCACAAACCTTGGCACGAAGTCCTCACAAGAACTCCTGGTAGATATCCTTCTGTAGCTTTGCCATTAGTGGATTTGGAGTCTTCATTGCAAAGAACATCTGTCTTAAAGGTGCAAGTAGGTTGCCATTTGTAAGCATAATTGTTCTGGGTCTGACTATGGAGTCTTACTTGCATTTCTCTTGTGTTTTGATGGGGAAGGGATATGGAGAAAAGGGAATAGTGTTTTTTGTAATTCAAAGGCCTCGAGCAGTTAAGTCAGGGATAGCCAATGTGGTGCCTTCAGATGTAGTTGAACTGCAATTCACCTGCTCCCCATCCAGCATGGTCAATGCTAATGAATGATGGAAATTGTAGTCCAGCAATATCTGGAGGGTGCTGCATTGGCTACTCCTGAGTTAAGCTACTGGCTATTAAAGGGGATACATGGAGGTCTTTGTTCCTCAAGTGGTGGTCTACTGACTATAAGGAGGATTTGAGCTGCTCCAGCTTTTGCCTTTCCCTCATTTATTTTTGAAAAAAATATTAATAATTTAGTACAAAAGTTTAAAAGGACACAGAAGGAAGTTATACCTAACAAAGCCATGATACTTGTGCAACACCTTCTGCTTGTACAATGGGATTTCCACCTCTCCCCGGAATGTCTTAAATAGTAAGATGTAGATTAGTTTTAACATAGGGAAAACATAAGGACAAGACTGTTTTGGAACATATTGTTCCAGTCCATTACAGATACTTGTAAGTAAATATGTGTGTGTTTGTAGTTCAATGCAATTCCTCATAAAGTAAAATGATTTTTACCCAAGTGTTATTTGCCAGAGACCTTTAAATCCTTCTGGTTTCTCTTGCTTTCCCCATAGGACAATATACATATGTAGTGGCCATAAGTAACTCCAGATCAATGTTAACAGTCCTTTTCAGAAAACCTTCCACATCATCATAATGTAACCATAATATCAGATGTCCTGTTATCATCTATTAGTCCAGTTGTTTCTAGAAAAAGTCTATGTGGAGGGAGAAGTGTTCTTTTTCTTCTTTAGTAGTTTATGCTTTTGTAGTTTATGCTTTTGTGTTTGCACATCCTAGCACCTCAATAAGATGAGCTTAGTTTGGACCTCCCCAGTTCTTCTGGTAATGTTGTATTAGATTATGGAGATCTGTATTAATGTGCTTTCCCCAATTTCCTTTTGTATGAAAGACGGAGAGAGACTCACTGGAACTCAACTCATGGTTGGAAGACGTGGCAGAGTTCAATGAGGCAGAAGCAGAATCCATTGAGACAGAAGACTTTGAAGTGAGAGGGAGCCGGTTTTCCAAGTCAGCTGACGAAAGACAGAGGATGTTAGTACAGCGGAAGGAAGACCTTTTGCAACAAGCTCGCAGGTGTGTATGTTTTGTGGGTTACGGTTACAAAATGTTTAATGTGGAAAAGCCCAGGAGGAGGATTTGAGGAGGTGTTTAAGGGAAAGTCATTCAGAGATCTTTTGCATATCTAGCTGGCTACCTCTCAGTGATGCAACTTCTCCTTGATCGTGATGCAGTAGCCTGTTTTGTGTTGCCCAAGGGCAGGGATGGTGAACCTGTGACACCGACTCTCCGAAGTCCAACAGCTTCCATTAGTTCCCGCTACCTTGGCTAGTGGTCACAGATGAGGAGAGTTGCAGTCAAGCAGCATGTGGAGGGCCATAAATCCCCCCCTCTCTTAGTGGCTCAGATGCAGTTTTGGAGTTGTGCAACCGGTGTGGCGGCACTGGGTGCTGTGCTGCAGGGGGCGCTGTAGAACGGAGTGCGAGAGGTGGGGGCGGTGTCAAATTTTAATGTTGGAAAGGGTGCTGCTGAAATTTGAGACCCCAAAGTCTGCCACTGAGTAGCTGAATAGTGCTGGCCATATGACTGGGAGTTGGACTGGATGGCCTTTTGAATGCTATCAGAATCCAAGTCACTAAGGCAGAAGGAGCCGGCTGGGTGGCTCTCCCAGGCATAGCAGGCAGGTGAGGCCGAAGGTGGGAACTGGACTGGGGAACAGAAGGGGATCTGAGAATAACAACACAGATCTGTCTTTGTGTAGGAGCAGAGCATTATCTGATAGCATTCAATAATTCTTTAGGTCTCATGGTCACTATCAGCTGCTCATGTAGGGCTGTGCTTATGCCACCATGAGTGGTCTGAAAATGATATTGAGCACAGGATTCAATTCTCTCAGAATATCAGCTTTCATTAACGATAAAATGTACAGAGTTCTGAGAAGAAACATTTTCAAATGTCTTAGCATCACCTCCTGAAGTATTGAATGCCAGAGGTGTGGCTCAACATTTCCAGTTGTTCAGGATGAAGCTTCAGAGCTTCTGACATCAATCAAACTAGCAAAACCAGAATAAAGTGGTCAACATAATAAGCACATATTCAAAATTTGCAAAATCCACACAGGCCACAAGATCCAGCTTTTCTTGGTGCATTTTTTTGAAATGTGTGTTAAGACCTTTCCCCTCCTGCTTGGAAAGGTTAAATGCAAACCAGGCAACCTCTATATTCAGAGTGAACTTTATGTTACTTTCCCTTCAGCCATCTAGTTTTTCTCCCTCCAGGCGTTACCTCAACAAAACCTCTGATGATCCTAGCTCAGATGACTACTTGCAGGCCGAAGGAGCGACTTCAGACCCTATCACCCTGCGCCGGAGGATGTTGGCCGCTGCAGCAGAGCGAAGACTTCAGAAGCAGGATCCCTCTTAACACTTCCTGTCTCCTCCTGTTCTTTTTCCACACAAGCAATGTTTATTACATCCTACACTCTTCCTGCCCACAAGGAGGGTCTCTTCAGAACTCAGCAAATGTGCCGAGGATGACTGATCTGGCTGCATCTTCACTGTATAAAGCATGTGATATCTAATAAGTGTTTGGACAGCTGACAAATTAACCTTTCTTGGGTACTTTTTTTGAGTGACACACATTTTCCTTTCCCCCACCCCCTTTGCGAACAAAAAATGCAGTCTTTAAAGCCCTGGGCATGGTGTGCTGCTTAATGTGAGTTGCAGAGGGACAGTGGCTGAGAAGCACCAGGTCCATTTGCTGCTTGTGTGCACTGAGCTTGCTGGCACGTCCCATTTAAGCTCTTTAAAGTGGAAACTGAACAAGGAATGACAAAAGCACTCTCCTAAATAAGCAAGCATCACTGCTGAGTCATTGCATGTCTCGAGAACGACATGCTTAAAATAAAAGAAACACATTTTGGATGCTTTTGCAGAGTCTTTTGGACAAAACTGGCATTTCTAAGTGTTGGAGCATGGAAGTGGAGTGCACCAACAGGAGGAGACATCTTAAAGAGTGGAAAATGTTGAGCTAAGTTTTAGAACAGTGGCCCCCAGACAGACAGTGTGAACATTCCTGGATTATTTTTCTACCAGGAGGCTGGCTTGGTTTTTAATGCATTTCATTGCTAGTAACAGACATGTGGCCAAGGGAGAAGCACCGGAAAAAGGGGCGTGAGCCCCCAGCTATATTTGGCATCTTGATTCAGCATTTCAGTAAGCAGGCAAACTGGGATGGTCTCATAGTTTGGTGTCAGAGGCCATCTGCAGAGAAGGCTCCATTCAGGAATGGAAGTTGGCTGCTATTTGAGAGGCAAGGGAGCGCGCAAAAGTATCTTTATTTTTGTAATCTCGCATCTGGCAATACTCCATATGCCCATTAGCTTAATCAGAATTGAGAGAATTGAGGGCTACTAGATCTTAGGCTAGGTGTGCTCAAACTTTTTTCTTTGGTATTGTAAAACTCTGGTAGCTGTATTAGAGATCTCTGGTCTTAGGTCCGTAAATGGGTTTTATGATGGCAGCCAAGTAATTTTTAAGTGTTTGGCGAGTATCGCTATCCTTCAGAAGGTGCCCAGTATTTTAAAAAATATATTGCAAATTATCTTTTTACAGCAGGATTTTAGTAGGGCTGTGTACCAGATTTGGCCAAGGTCTGAATTCCCGAGTCAAATCAAGCCTATTTGGAGGAATCCTGGCTTCACTCAAGTCAGGTTGAAATAGCACTGTATCACTACAGGTTGGGTTGAATGACCCACAGCCATCCAGGGCTGCTGGGGCGGGGCATCAGGCAGGCAGGAAGGGGCAGCGCGAGTGAGAAGAAGTCTGAGAAACGGCAAACAGGAGAGGCCTGCATCTTTGTGGGAGATAGTGGGGGGTCTTTCCTGCCAGGCCGTTCCTTATTCTCACCACTGCCTCTTCTCCATTCTGCCACCTGAAATACATTGCGTAGGATTGGATAATCCTGTGTAATGACTTTTAGGCAGGAGGATCCCATCTTGTGCAATGCTGCTCCTTTGTGTGTGGCTCCCATTCGATGCAGGGAAGCTGCTTTTGAAGGAGCAGCACCATGCAGGATCAGATTCTCCTTAACAGCTCAACAGCTGTTAAGATCCTGCCACCACCTGTTCTTGACTGTTTTTTAAAAAATAAGGTTTAAAAAACCCTTAGCCCCCCCCCCATTACTTTGGGGACAGATCCAGGGTGGAGTGGGCGGTACAGATGAATTGGCTCAATCTGGGAGCTATAGGGCAGATGGAGGGCAGTCCATGCACAGCCCCTCTTTTTAGAATATTTGAAGGTGACTATAAGAAAACTGAATTGTGTAAGTGTTAAGTGAAGATAACTTATTTCAGTAACCCCCTTTGGGAAGCCTTATCTTGCAATGCTGTTAGTAAACTATGGAGGAAGAAAGAAAAGATTCTTGTGATTCAGTTTTGCTTAGAGCGCAGCTCTTTGTTTTTATTGTTTTTAAAAAAGGAAATAAAATTCTTGATCAGTGTTGGAAATATTTAACAAACTTCTTTTTTGAACACTTTGCACATCTTCTCTCCCCACCACTCTCAAGTATCAGTGAATCCATACAGATAGATTGTCAAACTACGAGCTCTCTTACCCTGGAGGAGGGTCTGTATCATCCTACCAGAAGTAATGTTATTACGCAACAGTTGCCGATGTGTGGTAGATCACCTATGGGTTCACTATTTGGACACTTGATCTGAAAGCTCTTCCTCAAATTGCTTTGAAAGCGAAGTACATTTTCTGGATATATTTGAAGAAATCAAGTAGAAAAGCCGTTCTCTGCTTACTCCCTTCCATCAACGCCACCTCAGTTACCCACATGGTGGCAGTCTTTACATTTGGATTCTCCATCTGACTGACCCACTTCAGTTATCGGAAGGGTGAAAATGAGAGTGAAACAAAGGGACTGGGAATTTTACTCAACTTTAGATCAATTATTTTGGATGAAGCAAAGTGAGGCTTTTGTATTGTGCTCTTTTGCTTCATAATATTTTTTACTTTCTGGCTGCACTTTCAGGAGGGACATGGGTGTGCTCATTCTGTCATTTATGCCCCAGTGTATGCTGGAAGCTCAAGCTCAAGTCTGGTTTGTAACCTATTCACACAACCAACTTAGGTGTAAGCTGTTTGGTTTCTGTCACCAGCTGTGAGGTGGTTGCACGGGGATATCCTGGAAGAAGACCTTTCTAGGACTAGATCTGCATTTCTGGCATAAATTATTGAAACGAGTGTGGGAAGTTGTGTGTGGATTCTGAAATGAGAAGGGGAGTGGGGAAAAACAGCATAAGTCTTGTGTTGCATTCTGTGCAACTGCCTTGTTCCTTCTCTGCTCCCTGAAAAACAAAGCCTAGCCATTAAGAGAGAGTAGCCAAGCAATGCTGAGGATTCCCCTGAGAGCTGGAAGGCGATTCTACTGCTTGCCTGTTGCAGCTGTCATCCAACCGGAGCCTCCCATAAAAAATCTGGTTCATGAGCTGCTGTGAAAACCAACGCTTAAAAAACTCTGAATTCAGTGATACTTAGTAATAATCCTTCTGTTTTTATATAGATTTTATCTAGATACCTAGATATATAGTTCCTTATTTCTTTGATAGTGTTTATATGGTTTTGTCATGGCCTTTGGCTAGTACAATAAAGCTTATCTACATCTAGTAATAATCCAAAGGCTCAAGCAGCAACACACAAAACCAGCTAGGGCCTATGGACACTTTGTTCTTTGCAAAGACAGTAAACTGCTTCACGAGTCAGAGGAGGTGAATCATCCCAGGGACAAGGAAAAACACAGGGTGGATGTTCACAGAGTCTTAGGGTTCTATATGGATAGATTTCAGAGTAAGAGCAAAAGTTCTTACTGTGTTTCTGTTAGGCAACAGAAATGCCTGCACCTGCCATTTTCAGGGGACTGAACGGTTCCATTGTCACCCACCTGAATCACACTTGAAAGCTGCAGCATTAAGAGAAGACTTCCAAGTCTGAGTAAGACAGTAACTAATTAATTCCCAAAAGAGAGTTTTCATACCACCTCAAAGACTTTTCAAAGTGGCCCCTACCTTTGGCTTCTATACAAGTGAAGATGAATCAAGGAATGTAGATGCATGTGTAAATACATCTGCACACGTCTTCAGCCTTTTTCGGCCCAGGACTTGCTTTTTTACTGTATCCTGTGACACTGTCAATCTTTGGCCCCATATGTATGCATGTTCAAACTGCTTCATTAGCTGTAAAGGAGAAAGAATTCTTGCAGAAGAGGGAAGGAGGTGTGGCATCTGCAACTATAGTGGTATTAAAGGTTAAATAGTTTTGCCTTCCTTTGCATTTGGTCTCTCCAAGTCTTTCTGTTTTCCCTTTTCCTCTCCACTTAAAACCAAAAGGGTGCTAAGGTCACTGCTGTGAGACCTAGCAGCTAAAGCCCATTGCCTTTTACAGTCTATCACCCTTGGGGGATTGCTGTCCCTTCGCCAAAGGAGAATGAGCACCTCTGTCTGTCCTGGAGATCTGTCCCAGTCCCCACTCTTGCCAGGAAGGTATGCACAGACCTTCACAATACATTGCAAATCACAATACATTGCATATCACAATACATTGCAATACATTGCATATTGTGGAACCTCAGGGCTGAGGGCCAAATGTGGCCCTCCAGGCCTCCATAGCTGCCCCTCTCCAGGTCAAACCCTTCACTAGCTCCACTCCATCCCCTCCTTGAGTTCTTTTGCCTGGCTGGAGTAGGTATTGTGTCCATTTCACAGACAAATAAGTCTGGGACCTAGGGTATTTTCTGGGTAAAGCCTCTTGTAGCTGCTGTTAGCTTGTATGAGCCACACTTCCCAAAATAGGACTTGAAAGCACTATTCAAATAAAGGCTGTGCTGGGCTGGGGGGGGGGGCAGGACTGGCACCAGAACTCTTCAAATGATGGACGCACAAAGAACAGCTTGACAAGTGCACCATCCTGTTATCAATGCCCAATGGGAAGTCCACAAGCAGGACTGTGCAACAGCCCTCCCCCATCCTCCAGCTTCCCAACAGTGGAGGAAGGTAGCCTTATCCTCCACAAATTTATCTAAACCTCTTTGAATACCACTTGAAGAGCTGGAGAGGAGGCAGAACTCGGCAAAGCCAGGAGAGAAAGCTGATTTTTGCTGCTTTAAAAGGATACCCTTGGCCCAGCATAAGGGGCACTATAAAGGGACACAGCCACCTATAATGCCCTAATGCATAGTAAAATCACTGTTCCTGGGACTGCCAGGAGCACAGGATGGAATGATACCTAAGCTGCAGTCCTATGTACATATACCTGGGAGGCAAATCCCATGAAATTTAGCATGGTTACTGCTGAGTATGCACAGGATCCAACTGCACAATTACAGTTTCTTAGCGCACTAAGAAATCCAATTTTCAATATCCTCCTCAGGTTGCAAGGCGGGGAGGGAGGTCGGCAGCATTTTCTGTTTTGCCTCAGGTGGCAAAACCTCTTGGGTTGGTCCTGGGCTAGATGCCTACATTATAGTTGAAATCCACTGTAGAATCAGGCATATTGAGGCCCATTGAAATAAACAGATTTACATATATAACTCATGTGTGAAGCCTCAACAAGTGAGACTTTGAACTGCACCTGTTCAGAGCGACAGCCGGCCATGCCCTGTTCCTAGGTACCCCATTCCGTTTCACCTCCTTTTCTGTTTTCTCTGCTCAACAGCCACTAGGACAAAGTACACACCATGCATTTAAAGCGCACCCCCCCAAAAAAAAGAATCCTAGGAACTGTAGTTTATTCTTCAAAGAACTACAATTCCAGCACCCTTAACAAACTCTAGTTCCCTTGATTCCAAGCCCCCCCCCCCTTTTGGAGGGGAAATGTGCTTTAAATGAATGTTGTGTATGCAACCTTAAGTTAACCCCGTGTCATCCTCCAAAAGCCGGAAGGTGCCTCTCTAATGCAGGGAACTTCCTGTCTTCATGTGAAGTCACAGTACTACCTTGCAGGGTGAGGTCCACAAGGAAAGGAGACTCCCCATTTACGAAAGTCATCCTCCAACTTGTGGGGGGAGGAGATAGCAACAGGGGGGAGAGTTATTGCACTTGTCCCTGCCATAGCTGTCAACTTTCAGATTTGAAAATAAGGGATCAGCAGCCTCACCTGTCCTAGGGACAGTCTACAGTATCTAACAATCCGGGATAGCAGCGGAAAGCAGCGGGAAACAGCGCTGGAATAAGGGAATTTCCCGCAAAAAAGGGAAGGTTGACGGCTATGGTCCCTGCTGGCTGCCTCCCTCACCCACTAGGGTGCTTGAAGAGGGCAATTGGTACTCACTAGGCTGACCACCCTAGGTATCCTCGGAGGTCCCAGTTTGAGGTGGGTTTGTTTGAGGACGCTATAAAAGATCCCAGGATATGTCTATCATACGCATATACTTGCTCAAAAGGAAAAGCAGTGAGGGAACATAATATATATATATTTACAATAAAATGACTGTAGAATCAGAAGGTGAGAGAGAAAGAGCCTCAGTGGTACAGACAAACATTCTCTTTATTAAGCTACACATGAATTTTTTTCCATTAGTCAGAGAAAGAAATTGGCAGTGTCTAATAAGATCACAGAAACCTCACCGATTGGTAATAGAAAGGCTTAGAAAGACCTGGCGCTTTTAGAATGAATATATATATATATATATATATATATATATATGCTTGTGTGTGTGTGTGTGCATGTGTGTGATATATATATATATATATATATATATATATATATATATATATATGAGAATTTCTCTTTATTTTATTCTGTTTTTTAGACAGGTGCAGTTGGCTTTTTCCAGCAAAGGTACCTCTTAAAAGTGAAACCGTGAAGACATCTGATCGCTAACCAAAAAGTAGATATGACAAAGGGTCATGAAAATGGTGGCTTTTTAAATAATGTAAACACTACATTCGATTTTTGTTTTCGTTTTCCTTTTTTTGGTGGTTTTTTCTGGTGTATTTTTTATTTTTTTTAAGAGATTATTTTATTTTTTTCTTTGTTTTTTGTATTTTTTCCCCTTTTGTTTTTGCAGCACAAACACCCCCACATGAGAGAAAGAGAGAGAAAACACCATTCACTAAAAGGAAGGATTGTAAGGGCAAGGGTGCGAGGGAGGAAGAGGAAGCAGCATGAAAAAAAAGTATTCACAGGGAAGCATGGTGGGGGATTAAAAATGAGAATGGAACAACAAAAATAATGCCCTCCCAATTTAAACTAACCCACTTAAAAAAAAATTAAACAGAAAAAGGAAAGGACATTGGTAATGCATAACACAGTGTCATTCGGAAGGGAAAAAAAGTCAAAGACAAGAGCATTTAGGGAGGCCAAAGACAGCTGTGCTTATTATTATTATTTTTAAAAATACAAATCCAGAGAGTGAACGAGACAATTCAGAACAGTGAATCATTATTAAACGAGAAAGTTAAAGAGACATCCCTCTCTGCTTGCCTGGCCCACTCTGAAGGCAGGTGTGTTGGATCATTGTGTAGACAAGAGGCTTTTGGGGAGAGAACGCTTTCAGGAGCGGGCAACAATTAGTACAGCAACGATTAAAATACAAAGAGCCACTAACAATTCCCACTGGGATTCTGTTGCTGACAATCTTTTTGCACCTAAATGTTACCACCTAC
Organism: Podarcis pityusensis; assembly: GCF_964106645.2. Lineage (NCBI taxonomy): Eukaryota > Metazoa > Chordata > Lepidosauria > Squamata > Lacertidae > Podarcis > Podarcis pityusensis. Next base: position 38,622,079 of record NC_138033.1, read on the forward strand.
AAGGTCATGGCTAAGGTGAGTGAGATGCAAGGGCAAAGGAAGGGACTTGCCTCCGTTATCCCATCCCCCCTGAGCAAAAAGCAGCACCTGTAATAGTAGAACGGGAGAGGGAAAACTGGGAGGCCCATAACTCCTCCATTTTATTCTATTTTTTTATTTTGCTGCATTCCCCACAGATGTAGGGTGTCTTGTTGGCTGGGCAAGCCGTTCCTGAACTTTCTCGGCTGATCCCCGATAGCTGGCAACCCTCTATATGAAAGGTTGTTGGGGTCTGCGTCTTAATGGCCATTAGAATCTGCCAAGATTTAAGATGGCGGTTTGTATGGGTCAGACTTCTGCTTGCTCAAAGGTTTCACCCTACCAGTGCCAACAAGCAACCGGAACCAAGTCCAATAGAAAATGTCTCTCTTAGAATGGGTTCACAATGCCATTGTGTGTGTGTGTGTGTGTGTGTGTGTGTGTGTGTCTATTTATAGATCTCTGTGTTTTGTGTGTGTGTTTTAAATAAAGCAAGAGGGGAATCGGGGGTGGGGAGAGACCTTTCTGTTCTTTTCTTTCTTAACAAAATCCGTAAGGAAGTCAAATCTTTAATTTCTCTTCTTTACCCTTTCATCATCATCATTAAAAAATTCTCTTTTTGTTTGTCTTAGGTTCTAAATGTAAAGACTAGTCTAAAACCAGGTTTTACACAGCAAACCTACAGAAGTGCACAGCCACCATTCCAAAAATTCAGGACATCAGACACCGAGGCGATACGGAAGGCTGCGTGTCTTTATATAAAGGCTCAAAGTTCATGCTACTAGTGAAGAGGATCCGCGCTGGAGAATCATAAATGGAGAGTTGGGGGAGGGGGGCCCACAGGAGGCCTGGTCTGAACATAAATATTGGGTGGATGGGAGCACGGAGACCCGGAATCAAATATATTAGAAAAGGAGTAATCCTCCAAATAAAAGCTGTACTTAAATTGCGATAAAGGATGGGGGATGTTTTCCCCACCATCTCTCCTACATAAAGAGCTTGAGCACGGACTGTTTGTGAGAGAGGGGGAATTCTTCCACCTGACCTGCGGGGTGTAGGAGGGATGCTATCTCAGGTACAACTTTCAAATTGCTGATAGAAATTCCCTTTGCCAGTCTCCCATGCTGGTTTAAAGAAGCAGAGACAGAAGGAGGCCCCTTTCTTTATATTCCTGAAGGATTATATATATAAACATGGTCAACGAAGGGTGCTGGCCTGTCACCTCTATTCTAACTCTATTCTGTTTCTTTCTCCCCGCAAGCTCCCCCTCAGTTTTCCCCCTTTTAATAGGTTTTAACTACTCCATAGCTGAACGGAACTGAGGATCCCTGAAAGCTCAGCGGCCCTGTGGCAAATGATGCATTGCAGCAGCAACTTAGATGGTGGTACATCTTTTTAAAAAATCCACAGGAACTGGGCAGGGGAAGCCATCCTTCCCCGCTCATACCCTAAAGCACCCTATGCACAAAGGAGTCTTAAAAAAAATAATATTACCACTTTTTTCTTTTCTTTTTTTAAGAAAGTTGATTCCTTTTAAAACTCACGTAGTATCTTATGCTATGTGGACGGCGAGTTTAGAAAAATTCAGAGTATGGTCTTTTTTCTTTCTTGTTGTTTTCCAAAAGCATCTTTTGCAATGAATTACCTGCCATGACTAGTGCAATCCGATGCATGTCTACTCAGAGGTAAGTCCTGCTGCTTTCAATGGGGGCTTACTCCCAAGTCAACAGGTATAGGCTTGCAGGCAACGTTACTTTAGCAGAAAGGAAGGATTTTAAGGTGATGTCAGGGGCATCAGTGCTACCCAGTACTCTTCTGAGGCAAACTAAAATAAATAAATAAAAGGAAAAGGAAAAATGTTTTTATATAAAAATTTTCATTATGCCTTTTTATTTACCAACTTGCATGATTCATCATCATTATTAATATTATTATTATTATTGTGTTTGTGTTTGCATGTGTGTGTGTGAGAGAGACTCATATTTTGTTTTGCCTTTTTTTCCAAATATTTTATTTTATTTTCCTCTCGCTGTGATTGTTTCCAAATAAGTTGCTTGCTATACAGGATGGGATGGAGAAAAGGGAGAGGGGTCAGTATAAGCCGCAGCCTCGGAGGTTGTTGGCAATGATGATGTCGGTGACGGCATCGAATACCACCTGGATGTTACCCGTGTCTGTCGCACATGTCATGTGACAGTAAATCTCCTTGTTGGGCGAGCGGTTTTTGCTTTCAAATTGTGCTTGGATATAGGCTGCAGCATCTTCATATGTGTTGGGACCTGCATAGAGAGGGAGGGAGGGGTAGGAGACATTTAAAAAAATAAAAAATAACGTTATAAAAATAAAAATACAAAACTCAGCACAAGTTTAGATGGTAGCTATAAAATAAGAACAGGAGAAGAGCCTCACTACTCAATCAGGTCAAATGCTTATCAAGTCCAGCATCCTGTTCCCACAGTGGCCAACCAGATGGAAAGCCTGCAAGCAGGACTTCTCAATGGACTGCAAGCAAAATTTATTCACGGGAATGATGACTAATACCAACCAAACATACTCCTCTGTACATACGGATCTTAGAACTTCGGAAACGGTCAGATCTCATAGTGGTCGACCGGATGCCTGAGGGAACTCACGAGTGAGCCTTCTCCTCACTGGTATTCTAGAAGTAGGATTCGTAAGGATGTGGGAAATAAAGTTATTGGAAATGTGATCTGATGCTAATCTGGGAATTGGGCTCTGAATATAATGAGCTATTTTCCTGAAAGCAGCTTTGTTTGCCAAATCCACTTCCAGATCAATCTGAGGTGAGTCTACTAAATTAGGTGGATCTGAACCATTTCTTCCTAATCTGAATGCATATTTGAAACACCCCCCCCCAGTATGTGTTAAGGCTCAATGATCACTCATTTTCTTGACATGCTAGTTTTTAAAAATATATATTAATAATACTGGGAGTGTTTGCATGTTGGGGAGGGGGGCTTTCAAACATGCAGCCCCCCCCCACTTGCCCTGTGAAATGGCACAGCCTGGCAGAAGCTGCCTTGTGTGATTAGTCTGATGCTTTTTTTCTGCTCATAGACGGACACTTCCTTCCCACTGATGAGAATCTGCCAACTCTCTGTGACATCATGGTAGCTCAGCTGATGCCTCGGCAGAAAACAGGAAGGCAATCAGCCAGAGTATGTAGTCTGTTTTCTAGGGGAGTTATCTCTCAGGCAGGACTGGATCAAATATCTCCTGGTTTACACTTGGGGTTTCAGCAGACTCTGCTCCATGGGTCAGTCTTTTGTTTTTCGTTTGCTCCACAGCTGGATCTTGAGCACCCTCAGGCGCTGCCATTACATACCTGTATATTCAGGGAAGCAGATGGTCAGAGGTGATTTCTTGATCTTCTCACCAAACAGGTCTTTCTTGTTGAGGAAGAGAATGATGGAGGTGTCAATGAAGAATTTGTTGTTACAGATGGAATCGAAGAGCATTAGAGACTCATGCATGCGGTTCTATGGCAAGGCACATATAGGAAGAGAAGAAAAGAAAGACAAAGAACGAGAGAGAGAGAGAGAGAGAGAGAAACAAACAGAGAGAAAGAAACAGAAAGTTAGGATTAGAGAAAGAGAATAGTTACCAAACCAGCAACTGAGAAATGATCAAAGATCCACGTGTACCGAAAACCCAAAGAGTTACATATCATGAAGAAGTGAAGTCAAGAAAATGGGTGGTGTTATGATGTCTTCAGGACCTATTCTCCACCTAGCTTTTCTGTGTCATTTAGATAAAGCTCTCCTGGAAAGATATGCCCATGAGAATTACAGAGAAACAACAGTTGCCATATCTGTCAATTAGGATCAGCTTTAAAAAAAGCCTTTCCCAACCTGCTGCCCTCCAGATGCTTTGGGCTACAATAGCCATCAGTCCCAGCCAAGATGGCTGCATGATGTTCGGGCTGATAGGAATTTTGTAGTCCAAAACACCAGACCCTCCAAGTGTCCCTGTTGTCCAGGGACAGTACCATATTTACAGAACCATCCCACTTTTCCTTAGGACATCCCTATTTTCAGCGGAGAAATGTTGGAGGGCATGACACACCTGTAGGGCAAGTAGGCCGGCCAGAGAAGGCTGAGCGAAAACATCTCAGAGCAATGAGCTCTTAGAACCCTTTATGATGGTTGGTTGTTAAAGAAACAAACCAAAAGGGCTGAGCCTTAGGTGGAGAGGACAGAGAAAAGATATTGCTGAGGTACATGGGAAAATGTCCCGTTTCATTCTGATTTGTTTACAAGGAGATTAGATGATGTTGGCTATTTAATGAGCATTCAGTCTGATTTGTTTTCAGGGAGGTTAGATGGGAGTGTGTCAAAGGAAGGGTTATCAGTACACTTTCCAAGGCACTTCACCATCCTTTTCCTTATTGCAAAAACCCACTCTTTGGGGGAAGCAGGTTTGTTGTGCAAAACAACCCAATCAGCTATAATGAAAGAAAACTGAATTTCCCAGTGTGTGATTGGATCCCACCTGAAAGCAGGGACAGTCTGGAAGCATCAGACTGGCTCAACATGGTGTGCAGGAGGTGTTGCACAGAAATCATTAAAACTTAGGCTAGGACAGTTTTCAGGTTGCTCCAAGAGCTCCTGGTCCAAAGGAATACAAAAGTCATTATCTGGATCTATGTCTAGCGCTAATCATTCTATAAACAGATGCAGCCCCAAACAGGCCTCATTTATTTGAGGGACTGATACCTTGCCTTTCAAGAAAGCTATTTCCAACCAGTATCTTCTCTAACAATTTGACTTTTCTTACTCCCAAACCTTGGTTCCCAAGGGATTGCCTCCCCAGGTTTAAAACTATATATATATATATATATATATATATATATATATATATATATAGACTCTTGTGAGACATATACCTTTATTTAGAATATTTCTAGGCTTTCTTTTTAGGATATAATCCTCACAAGCCAGTTTATAATCAGAATCAAAATACTTTAAAGCATAAAAGTATTTTATAACTTTTTATACATTTTTATACTTTATAATGGTATAAAAATGTATAAAAAGTTATAAAATAGCATCTTAGAAAGAGTATTAAACATTTTAAAAATGGTCCATAGCTTTCAGGAATTTCACACACAAAAATTAACCACTGAAATCTTCCCCAATCTGGTGCCCTCCCTAGGTTTTGGACTACCACGTCCACCAGCCGAAGTCAGCTGATGGAGTTGTAATTCAAAACATACAGAGGGCACCAGATTAGGAAATGCTGCTCTTTGAAATACATGAGCTTTTAAAAGCCTTCTGAAGATCTTTATAGCAAGGATCAAAAGTGCATTTTGCTGGAGGCCCAGTTATGGAGCTCCCTTCGAGTTCCAGTACATAACACTGAAGATGATCAGTATTGACATCTCAAAAAACCACAGCAGCACAGAGTCTCCACCTGACTTTCCCCATCCAAGCCTTAGTGTCACCACTTGCATATCTCCCAAAAAGATGATGCAGATTGGCATAAAACATGCACGTCCAAAGCGAGATAAATGTTCTTATATGGTCACAGACCCAGCATAAATAAATTAATACACCAAAATAATACAATTTCCAACACACACTGAGTTAAGAAATATGATACTTAGAACCAAACAAAGACAAAATTAAATCAACAAAACCCCTTTATGGTCTTTGCAGCAGAAAGTAGAAACCCATCAACTGTTTCCAATATTATCTTGTTCATGTCAGTTAATAAGTAAGTTAAATACCATCCAAAAGTCCTTCTTGAGTTTCCCATTTTTTCGTATTCTTTTTCAGGGCACTTGAGAGAGTCTTTAGACTTTCTTTATTGTTTGGATGAATGAAGGGTTGAGCTTAATTTATTGTTACAAGATGGCCATGGGTGCTGTTTGTCCCCCTTCCCACCATTTCCACAAAACATTTCCTTAGCGCTTCACAGCTTTCCTGGCTGCCTGCACTTCCTGATTTAGAAAAGCTCTGGGGGGAAAGTTATGCTATCTCCCTGGAGCATTAACTGAAACATTTGATGACAGGAAAGATGGCTAACAAGTAGAAATAGGGAAGAAATTTGATTAACTTCACATTTAGAGGTGAACCTACTTAATTCACACTTTCTGAATTTCTGAAACACACAAACCAAAATAGAGCCAATCTTCAAAATGGACACTTCTCTGAATTCTACAATGCAGTTCTCCAGCCAAGTAAGGACACTTCCCAAAATTAACATACCCTGTTATTAGTGCTGGGGAAGGAGAGGGCATATACTAGGCCAGAGGAGAAGCGGTCACATACTGCTGGAGTGAGAGTCCTATAGCATGGAACTGTGCTCTTCTTGGGTGGGTGATGGCGGGTGAATACTTGTCCCAGGTAACAACTGAGGGTGGGTTAAGCCTGATCTTGTTGTACAGCAGGTATCTCCCAGTTTGATGTTTCTTGGCATTGACTGATAGAAAACCTGTTAGCTTTGAATAGCTGGCTGTGTGAGAGTATACTTGTCTCTGGTATGCGTCTGGGAAATGAGGGGGTGGGTAGGAATGGGGTGCCTATTTCCAACCCAGTGATCATGGGGAACAGGGCTTACCCTCTGCCTGCCACCTCTTGTGGGGTGGACATTGGCTTTAAGCCCTGTAGCCATAAGAGAAGCCTTGTTGAATCAGATGAAAGGGATATTGTTCTTGGAATTTCAGAACATAAGAAGAGCCCTACTAGATCAGGCCTAAGGTGTATCGAATCAAGCAATCTGTTCTCACAGTGGCCAACCAGATGCCTCTGGGAAGCCTGCAAGCAGGACAGGAGTGCAGCAGCACTCTTCTTCACCTGTAATTCCTGGCAACTGGTTTTCAGAGCCACTGATAACCTTATCCATCATGAATTTGTCTAATCCCCTTTTAAAGTCATGCAAGTTAGTGGCCATCGCTATCTCTTGTGGGAGCAAATTCCACAGTTTAGCGATGGAGAACACTTCCTTTTGTCTGTCCTGAATCTTCCAATATTCAGCTTCATTGGATGACGGCCCTGAGTTCTAGTATTATGAGGGATGGAGCAAAACTTCTTATCCTTTCTGCAACTATACTATGCAGAATTCTATCTGCCTCTATCTGCCTTCTATCACATGTTCCCAAAGAGACAGGACAGACTTTCATCGTTTTCCTAAACTAAGCTGGCACCAACACCTTCTGGTGCACAGCAGATGGAAAAAGAAGTCTGCAAATCACATGGCTACCCTAAAGTTAGTCTTTGCTGCCTCTCAAAGAGGCATTGCCCTCAAGGGAAGCATGTCTGTGTCAGGGTTGAGCCCAAGAGAGAGTTTTAAAGGGGCCTCTTTGACCTCCTGTTCCTTTGAACAGCTGGGCCATTTGGCTTCCCTACTGCATCGCAATTAAACATCCCTGCATTAATTGGAAGAAGAGTACATTGCAACAGTTCTGGCTATTAAAACCTGCCAAAAGTCAAACGCAAACCACCTCATAAAACAATTTGCCAAGTCAGAACCAGGAAATGGGATTCAGATAGTGTACTGGGAATTGACTGTCCAGAAACCCCATAAATGACACTTGTTACACAGAGAATTTCCTGCTTTCCTGCTTTGTTTTGAGTGCCACCATGCATTAATGGCTGGGGATCTTATGTAGGAAAAGAGCTTGTTACAGAAGCAGGTTGGCCGACTGGTGACTGCATCTTGTGTAAGATAATGACTTTCAGGCACAAAGCAATCTCCCCACTGGAAGAAAGGTTTGCGATGGTGCGATGACGAGAATATGGCAGAAAAGGGGGAAGCCTTGCAAGCCTTTACATGAGCAGGATTTAGGTATGTAGAGCTTGTCTACAGAAGTCTCTTCAACATGAGGCCCTCTAGATATTTTGGGCTACAACTCCCATTAGTCCCAGTCAGTGTTGCCCATCAGCCACCATCCAGTATTTAATCTAATCCAGGGATAGCCAACATGGAGCTGCCCAAACGTTGCTGGACCATCCCTGACCATTGGCCATGCTGGTTGGGGCTGATGGGAGTTGGCATCCCATCTAGAGGGCATCATGTTGGTTGTCGCTGATCTAACCCTTTCAAAAAGACACATGTAGCACAGCCCTCTCAACTCCAATGTTAGTTCCACTGTGGTCAACAGAGTCCCAAGTAAGCATACTTAAGGTTGCAGCTTTACTCCATTGTTCTGCAACTGTGCAGAGAGTGTCTACGCACACACAATATGTACGTCCATTGGCTTTGTTCAGAACTTTAGCTGAAAGTGTAGTCATTGGGAGTCACCAACTCAGTACAGTAGTCACCAACCCAGTTCCTTACCCCATGCATCCACTTAATGTGCAAAAAGGATGAAACACTCAAGTTACCATGGAGGAATCCTCACTGGGCAGAAATTTCCTTATGAAGAAACATGTATTATACCACTCACAAACATATTTACAGCCCTGTTGCATCAGGCCAAAGGCCCATCTAGTCCTACATGTTGTTCTCATAGCAGTCAATGAGATGCCTATGGGAAGCCCATAAGTAGGACCTGAGTGCCACAGTGCTCTTTAACTTCTGATTCTTAGCATACTGCCCTTGGCAGTGGAGGCAGATCAACATCACTAGTAGCCACTGATAGCCTTATCGGCCACAAATTTGTCTAATCCTCTTTTAAAACCATCCAAGTGGGTGGCCATTGCTACAACTTGGTTTTGGGCGTTCTCTAGTTTTACCTATGCACCATGTGAAACAGGACCTCTTTTCACCCATAACAGACAAAACTGTTAATCATTCTGCGATTTCCTTGAGGCTTTCTCAGAAGAGGAAAACCCAATAAAATATCTCAAACGCTAGAAAAGAGCTGGCATTTTATTAACATTTGGTAACTAATAAATACATTACTGACAGCCAATAAATTATTACAATAAGAATCAAAAGACCTATTAAATCAACAGACAGTCATTCGCACTCCATACAAAATGACAGTTAATAATGGTTCAGAACAATCAAATGTGCAAAAAAATTAAAAACAAAATTCAGCAACTAACCAGCAAAGAAAAAGTAGGATTTAGCAAGCATCAAGGGCCCTTCAAAATTTTTGTATTTATTTATTTAAAGCATTTCCCTAAAAAATAAAAAAATCTACTGTGGGGAAAAAAGGGTGGGAGGCCAATGACGACCAAGTGTAAAGATGTTTGGAATGCAAGTTTAAAGAATGTAGCTGAATTGTTACATTAGGGCAAGGGCAAAATGGTTTGTGCCAATCTAGTGATGCATGCAGACAAGAAGCAGGCTTTTAAAAGTGTATAGCTAGCCTAGCCTTCCTCAACCTTTGGATTTTGTGGACTACAACTCCCATCAGCCCTAGCATCATATAGCAGTGCTGGATGGAGACAATGGGAGTTGTAGTCCAGAGCATCTGGAGTGGACCAGGTTGGTGGATGTTGTCCTAACTGGATGATGAACTGTGCCTGCAAACTTTGCATGTGGGTCATCCCCCAATACTGTTGCCAGGGGTGCATGTGTGCAACCAGGGTCAAAAATTGGGCAACCCACCAGTTTAGGCCCTCCCCCCACATCAAACAACTGATAGGTGCCATGGCTGATTTTCTGACAGGGAATGCATCTGCAGACAGTGGGACTGAAGTATTGGCTTGAAAACCTGCTTCAAGGTGCAACCCAGAGTGCACCCTGAAGGGTTTATATCAGGGATGGGGAACCTTAGGCCTCTCCATCCAGCACTCAATACTCTCTCCAGGCCACACCCACTTCCACTCAGGAAACACCCCTCACTAGCCCTGCTACACACTCTCTTTGAATGCTTTTGATCGGCTGGAGTGTGACTTAATATAATGTCTCTAACTTGGCAGGATGAAGGACGGAAATTGTGTGTGTGTGAGAGTGGAAATCTCTGGCATGTGTGGTTTGAATAAGCTGAAAGGTAAGACTCATACCTGTTAGTCTGGCTACTTTGGCCTCTGGCCACACCTTTGGCACATGACCCCTCAGACGGGAATGTGTCCCTCAAACTAAGAAAGCTTCCTTACCCTACCCTTGGTTCCCTCTTTGGAGGAGGGAAATAAATGAGTGAGGACTGAATGAATGAGTATCAAGAATCTCTCCAAGCCACAAAGGAAAATCTAAGAGAAGAACAAAGTACAGTCATACACTGGTTTTTGAACAGCTTAGTTCTCGAACGTTTTGGCTCCCGAACACCGCAAACCCGGAAGTGACTGTTCCAGAGCTTCCTGCAGCCAATCAGAAGCCGCACTTTGGTTTCTGAATGTTTTAGAAGTTGAACAGACTTCCGGAACAGATTCCGTTCGACTTCCAAGGTACAACTGTAGTGTGAAAAACACGCACGTCTACTTTATTACCCTGGCTGTCATTTTGCAAACAATGGGTTGTAAAATGGAACCAAATCTACAGAGAAGAAAATAGTTGTAAGAGGGAAATCCTCTGTATTGGGTGGTGGGTGGCGGGGACAGACACTTTCAAAATAAACTAATTAAGGCTAAGATGCAGAACCATAAAGCCATGGTAGGGGCACTGCAAAACATACGGATTCCCAGAAGAGTGGGAGGGATGGGGTTGGGTGGGGGATACAGGCTGCCCCAAGTTCTTCAGCAGTTGCAGCAGTCTTATTTATGTGCTGCACATAAAACCTAGGGTTCACAGCCAACCCCCACCTTATGCATCAAGGCAGATGTGTGCATGTAGAAACAGGCTTCCACATGCACAAATGGCACGGTGCACATTTGGTAGACATCACAATGGTTGGGCACATCTTCTGTTGCCAAAGGGAAAGTGCTCCTCTGCCCCACAGAGACTCTAGCTCAGCAGTCAAGCACCTGCTCTGCATGCCAAAGATCCCAAGTTCCTGGCATTTCACCTGCTTCTCATGAAGCAGGTGATGAGTAAGCATTCTCTCTGAAAAGGACCCTGGAGAGCTACTAGCAGCCAGAGGAGCAACTAGAGGTGGTGGAGGAATTCAAGTTTGCTTGCATTTTAATGAGAAACTAATTCACACTTTCTGAAACAATATGAGTTTGGAAACATGGATATTCTTAGAGATTGGCGTGTCTCCAAATGTTGTGATTCAGTTCTCCAACCAAAAAATATTTTAAAAAAGCACAGTTTAAGGAAAAACATGCATAAAAATGCATCTATTAGTGAAAATAACACGAAAAAAACAAATTATATTAGGGGAATCATTTGCAAAAGTGTGTGTATTAGTCAAAACTGAACACAAATTATACTTATTGGGAGAAATTTGTACTGTGCTGACGAATTTTCATTAGGATTTGTTTTTTTAAATCTTAAATTGCTGCAGAAATGTGGAGAACTGAATTTGAGATGGGAAAAAAATGAAAACCGTAAGAGAACGGAAATGGACAGATTCACCCATCCCTAACTTCAACACTGGTGATGGAGCAGTTTCTTCCACCACACTTTGAAAGCAGCTTAGGGAACACAGGGCAGGCTTCATGACACAGAGCTCTGTCCTTCAGTACCTCATGGCTGTCCCTGTGGCAGATGCCACACCCTGTTTAGTGGTAGGGTTGACCCTGGCCCTAGTCTATTTCACTTATATAGCACCCTGCTTCCCTGGAACACAAGGGAAGTTACAATGGAGATCTTGCATCTAGGCACTAACCACAACTAGGCTTGTTTAGCTTCAACAAGGTTGCTGCATCAGGCTCCTCCAAGTCATAATCAAAACTGCAGGTTGCTGAGTTGGCTCACTAAAAAAGAAAGATAAAAAGAAATCCAAAAGCTGCAGCTTGGCGATCCCTTTGGTTACGATAACCGAAGAGAGGTCACAAAGGAATGAGTGAGCTTTTGACTTCAGAAAGGCTCTTTGGCACACTTAAACCCAATGCAGCTTATTTCTGCATAGACCCATAAAGGATTTGTTTTGTTTTGATTTGCTTCACCTCCCGACTGATTAAGAATTGCTGGGGACACATGAGGCCACCACCTTGCTGAAGCTAAGCAGTGCTTGGGGGGGACTGCATGTATCCCACCTGGGGCTCCAGGACTGAAGAAAGGTGAGTTAAGAGCAAATTCAGAAGACTGCGCACTGATCTGCACAGTTGTCCTTTGTGACCATTCACTGGGTTTCAATAAAGGGATTACCTTGCTATTACTACTGATGTGGTGCTATCTCAATTTCACACATTAAGGTGAACATAACTGAGCAGACCAGGCGTCAGCAGACAGCTTTGTCAGGCAGCTGCCAATGGCAAAACAATGCCTCCAAGGCCCTGACGTAGCATTGCTCTGGAGTTGGATATAACCCTAAGTCTTTAGACAATTCATACAACTCCTGTTTTCCAGTTTTGCCTTAGATTTTTTTTTTTAACTGCACTTCTTATGGTTTATCATACTAATCCTATGTTTTAGCAATGTTATTAGAATTGGATGATTGATTTTAACACTGGGAACTCTCTGCTCCAATCTAACCTAAGAAGAAGGTGTTTATAAGGCTGCAGAGATTCTACAATTATTCTCAACAGCCTTCCCCCTAAAGAAGACTTAATAATGTTTTGTTTTGTTTTTTTAAAAAAACCACAGCTTGGAAATTGCTGGTCAATGCCATGCTAAGGCCTTGAATACTGCCAAAACTTTCTTTTCTGCAATCAGCTGGAAACAGAATTAAAACAATGGTTGAAGACGGCAATGAAAACATTTTTTTATCCTTCCAGTATCAAACACAGGTGGTATGTGCCAACAGGACAGTAGTTAAATGAGGCTGCTGAGAAACAAGAGGGGTGTATGTGTGTCAGCACGCTTGGAGGAATCCCAAGGTTTACAGAAGTGCCCTGTATAATAATAATAATAATAATAATAATAATAATAATACAAACTAAGGTGGCAACTCTCCAACAGAAAGCAGCTCAATGAAGAATGATTGTGAGCACTAAGCATGGGTGATCACGGGATGCTCTGTTTCACCAGAATGGCTGGTTGGGGCCTTAAAAATTTCTTTTAGGAGGAAGGATACAATGCAACATTTCATACAGGCCCCACTCGTTTTTATTCAGTAATACCACCCCATGACTAAGATCTTTCTTTAATGTTTATCCACCCACCCCATCCCCATTTTTCTAAATAAAAAAGCCACACAGGTCATAGCCTTTCCTAGGAAAGGTGCTTCAGTCCTCTGGTAAGTGGCTAACTCATAAGGCAGCAGTGGGGAACCTTAGGCCTGAGGGGTGTGTGTCAAAAGCATACCACCTTTGGGACTTCCGGGGTGGCGCCATCGGTAATGGTGGATTCCCTCTGATCCGGAGGGACTGGCTCCACGGGAAACGGGTCTGTTCCGCTACGGGGAAGCGGGGACCCTCTAAAAAATCACAGGCGGATGAAGCCTGTGACCATGGGACTCGGCGGGCACCTTTTGCGCCCCCCCAATTCGTAAAGGAACCCAATTACGGGCTCCAGAGCGAAGAGGGGTTAGTGGCGCGGTGCTGAGAGTCAACTGCTTCTTCCGTGGAGTGAAGCCGCACAGCCATTGCCGGAGAGCGCCACCTTTTTCCTGGGACAATTTGGCTACAAAAACAAACTACCCGTGAGCAGATCAAATTTGGACAATTGGACTTTAAACAACGATCTGTGAGTAGAATGGAAAATTGGATTAAGAAATTCCTCTTAATTTGGCACTGAAGCGGGAAGGTCTAAACAGGAAGTCAGCCTTCCGTTTCTTGTAGATAGATTAAAGCAAAGACATGGCAAACTAGAGTGTAGAAAATCGTTTGTAAAGGATCAACTTTCATCATCTAAAATTACTGAACCCCCTTTGGAAGCAGGAGAAGAGGGGTTTTTTCCCCCGGATTGCTTAAACCTGCAGAAGAGAGTGTAAGAAAAGTAATTTTCCACCGTCTTGAACCTGGGAGCGGGGTGTCAGGACAGACGTTTTTGGGAAAGTTCATTGACTATAGACAAATGTTTTTGACAGACAGTTAAAAGAAGAGAAACATAGTGATTCCATTGTCCTCTTTCGCACTTTAAAGGAACAAATATTGACAAAATATCTGAAAAGGAAACTTTGTTGTTAGATCTGCTGTTAAAAAAAAAAAGAGAGAAAAGAGTTGGATACAAATAGAAGTTCTTCCCCTAGAGGGAGCTTGTGAAACTGTTACTAAACTTGAACTGGGGAGCGTCGCAGCTGCAACAGATTAAGATCGTGGGAATAGACTTCTGACCTTGTATAACAATGTACTCAGAGGCTCTGGTGCGTGCTTTCTGCAAAACAAGTGCTTTATTGGAACAGTTACATGAGAAGATGGATTTGATGACTGTAGCGATCAGAAATTTTGGACAGGTAGTGGGTATCTATATAGAACCCACTCAGGACTCAATTCAGGAATGTGCTCTGACAGATCAGATGAAGGAGGAGGTTGTGGCTGGACCCCGAGAGGCAGAGATGGAGGGAACCGTGGCCCAGCAGAAACATGAGTGGTTGGACCTGACGAATGAACCTGGAAAAAGCCAGATTTGGAGAGATAGAGTCTTGTTTGGTTTGGAGATGGTGGGCTGGATAGACCACCCTATGCAGGGATGTTTTGACTTTTCAAGTCTGGCGTTGGGTCGGGAGGAGTTTGGAGTTGTGCGGGTCCTCAATTTTGGAGGGACCTTGAAACATGTTTTTAAATACCACATGGAGTTCAGTGTGGACTATGGAAAAGGGGCTGATCTGTCGAGAAGGTTCAAAAATACTGTCAAGCTGGAGTCTCCACGAGTGAAAGGAGCAGAAGACAAAGTAAAGTACAGGTATAAATATGAAGAAGATCTGCGGAAGGGACATGGAAGAGACTTAAGGGCCTCGGACATAAGGTTACCAGGTTAATGAACTAGATGGATGGGATAGAAAGGACTGACAAAACCCGTGACCAGGAGGAAGAGACGTTGGATGAAGATTGGAGAAAGTTTCAAAAAATCTATTTAGGAATGTTTTCTAAAATTAATGAGTATTAAAAAAGATGTTGGAACGAAATTATTTGGCTTTAGCAGAAATGTTAAAAAGAACTATGCAAGAATATGTCATGGTTATGAGAAATTGGTATAGATAACACTCAAGCTTTAAGTTTTAGGGTTTTTTATAGTAAGATAAGGTTAAAATAGATTAAGGTAATTTAATGACAGAATATTATGAAAAATGGGAAGGATTTGCTGTGATAATCAATAACTAGAATACAAAAAAGGGAAGGGTGAGGAGGTCGATGAAATAAGGTAATGACAGTTAAGGATTTGGGAATATTGGATCTGTTTTTAAACTTTTGTGGTTTATTTTTGTTTTTTGATTTTGATGTGTTATGTGTTTTGTTTTTTGCTTTTAGATTTTGATTTTTATCGACCTGTATTGTTTGATTGTGGTTTGTTTTTTCCTTGCTTTTTTCTTTTTGACTTTTCTGTAATCTTAAAATTCTCAATAAATATCATTTAAAAAAATAAAAAACAAAAACAAAAGCATACCACCTTTTTTCCAGGCCACACCCCTCCTCAGCTTCACCCTGCACCTTCTTGCCTGGCTGGAATGTGTCCCTGAACTCCCATAAGGCCTCTTGCTTATCCGGACAGAGGATAATTATTGGGACATCAGTATCACAGGAGGAATCCACAGTCAGATTTGCACAACAACGGCTGTGCAATTGCTATCCATGAATATAAGGTAGATACATACATTCTGCTAACTTCTTACCAATCTCTACTTTCATTCAAACAAACAAACAAACAAACAAACAAACAAACAAACCAACCAACCACTAAGTTTCTAGTTCTTATGGCTGTGACAATATGCTTGAATCTGAACATGCGTGGGTGATGACTTTAAAGGCTTTAATGTCTTTGCCCCTCCCTTGTTGTTAAAAAGACGACTCCAAGAGGCATTATGCAAAACAATAGAATAAACTATGCACATATGCTAAATTTACATAATTCATACAGATTGTGGTATCCAGTTTAACTTGGCACAGAAATTGGATTTATTGGATGCAGAATTTCAACTACTTTAAAACACAGACTATGTGTACACCCATAATCTGAGCATCACAGGCACATTAATGTTGGAAAAGGCATAAACACTAAATAAACAAGCTGGGTTTTTTTCTGAGTGGCCCCACAAAGGGATTTACTTTGGTACTGGATGTTATGTTATTGCCATTTCAAGAACCGCAGCACTCTATTCTGCCAATGGAAAAGAGGAAAGGAAGAGCAGAGTGGAATGAATATGATTGCTGTGGTTACCAGAGGTGGTTGGTGCCTACTGAGATGGTAGGGAGCAAAGCAGGGAGGTCAACAGTAGGTGGCACCAGAGGCAATGACAGGTGGGGTCAACTATAGTTTTATCTCCATTCTCCTCCACCCGGCTGAATTCTACAAGGGCAACACTGAGGCTAAGGAGGAGAAAGCTGACAGGCAGTTCCAATGGTCGCAAATGGAAAGGCAGGCAGCTTGGCTGAGGGCAGACTGAGGCTGTGGGGGCACTGCCTCGTTCACCCTCGTTCATAGATCAGCCTCCACTGGTGGTTAACAGTCCTTGTAGAGGGCTATTGTAACATGAGGAATTTGGATTGAAAATTTGGCACTATATTAATCACACAGACACACATCTGGTTTTAGTAGTGGCACAGCTTTACAAGGGTATATTGCTTCTTGAAAGAGAGAGAGAGAGATCAAAGTCCTGTTCAACTGCCATGAGATTAAGGCAACAGCAGATTAAAGAAGAGGTTTCAGGACATTTGCTTTACTAACAATTACTGCCTGATTTTGTGCTCTTAAAAATGAGCACAACTAGGATTCCCCATAAGTTTGCTTTGAAAATGTGGGATGAGGAAATCCAAGAGTTCTTCCCCACATCTCCATGGGTTCAAGGCCCACTATGGTTTGGGATACTGAGTCCTGTCTTTTAATGCTCACATTTTGGTGTCCTGCTACAAGGTTTGGCAGTGAAATGTAGGGCTTCTCAAGCCTTACTCACCTTCGGCTACCAAAAATCCAGAATGACATAGGGACTTGAGCTCCCAAAGTTATAGAACGAATGTAAACAATTCCATCTCAAAATTTGTATTTTTGAATTCACTCATCAGAGTAAACATCTCATCTATTTCAAAATTTCACATTCATATATCAGGCATGCACATTTCAGTCCAAATTAGCTTCAGCTCAACTTTGTTAAGCCACTTCCACCTTAGGAGGAGGTGGAGTTGCGGGCACTCACAACCCCTTCACGTGCGCAGGGGTGTGGTCAGCCCTGGGCGATTGGGGGGGGGGGATTCCCAGCTGCATCACTACCCAGGCAACCAAGCCGATTGCTCTGGGGGTGTGGCCTGCTTGATTTAAGCAGGACGCAGCGGGAATCTCACCCCTTTTTGCATTTCCAGCTGCTCCCGTTTTCCCACCCTCCCGCCCTTTAGGTTTTTTCATCTCTTGACTTTGCTATGGACTTCAGTTGGTCGTCGTTGAGGGCCTGGTAGGACTTTTTCCACTTGGCAAATTGGCACTGGCCAATTTTTTGCCTACCTCATAGCAAATCGTCACAGCTTTGTAAGGTTTGGCATTGGAATATTGCTGGAGAAGAGAGGAGGGGAGGTAGCGCCATCACCTCCCCCGCACATTGAAGGGTATTCTGTTAAAGGATTCTGGGGGCGTGGCCCTGTCCGAAGCCTGGGGAGTCTAGGGCCTAAGGCAAGACCCCTATCGGTGGCCCTGGGGGAGCTCCTAGTTGATGTGCATCAGCAGGACTCCCTCTACTGGTGGTTAACCCTTCCCGGACTCCGCGCAGACGGGCTGGAGTCAGATATAGTTGGTTAGGTCCAATGCCTAAGCCAATACCACTCACAATCTGTAACCATTAAAGTTGTGGCCTTTTTAAGCCCATTAACCTAAAACACTGTTGTCAAGCGTCTTATTCAATCTTTGGGGGGGGGGGGTCAGGACCTTGCCACGCACCTATTGTTGCTGTGACCCAATGTCCTTTACCCATCTATTTGAGTCTGAGGTCTTTTCCTATTTCTTGCCTTCTCTCTTTCTGTCACCTTCACCTACCCACACATCATTCTGAAACTGCATCTGGCTTGCTGACACTCCAGAGGAAACCCAAACTGAAAAGTCCACATGGGCATTGGTATAAACACTGCAAGAACAATTTGTGGATGACTCATTGGAGTGTGTGTATGAAAACTTCATCTAATGAAAAACTAATCCCAACGTATTAGGATTTCGCCAAAATCAACAGACAAATCACTGAAGGTGCCCCTTGCTCTATTGACATATTGACTTTATACCACTTTAACGGCCACAACTTCGCTCAACCTCAAGGAATCTTGGGAACTGAAGTTTGGTGAGGCTGCTGAGAATTCTTCATTAGAGATCCCTAGTGATGATGCCTCAAGACATTTTGGTGCATGAAGGAAAATACCAAATCCTTATGTGGAGGTCAACCCTTTAGAAAGTTTCACTCCCTGCCTTCATCTACCTCTTCGTTTTACTCTGCTGCATCACCTTGCTAAGGAGGAGGGTCAGCCTTGATCCCAGGAGAATTTGCTGACTACAGCCCCAGGATTTCTGAAGACCAGAATAATTCCCAGCCCTCTGCAAGCAATCAGTTCAGAAATAGAATCTGTCCCGCCTCCTGGCAGCCTGCTGTGCTAGGAGAACGAGAGAGATCAAGGGAGGGAATAGAGGGGGGGGGAAGGGAAAGATATGGGGGAAAGGATGGAGCAAAGCTCCATTGGCCCTGGCTCCACCTACCACTGCCTACTGAAGAGGGATAAATAGGAACCTAGAGAGCTCCTTACACCAAGTCGGACCACTGCCCTATCTAGCATATTAGGGTCTGCACTGCCTGGCAGTGGCTCTCCAGCCTTGCTGGGAGACGCGGGGGATTGAACCTGGGTCTTCCGGCATGCAAAGCAGGTGCTCCACCTCTAAGCTACTGCCATTCTATCTACAGTACAGTTACTGCCTTCAGGCTTTAGCATGTGTTCTTTTTTCATTTGGGGAGCACACATCTGCTTTAATGAAACCTACCCCCCCCCAATGACCAGGTACTGTGTACTTTGTTGAGAATGCCAGGGCTAATTTTGGTGAAGGCTTCATGAAAGGCTGAGGGAAGCCTTAACGAGAACACACTTGGAAGCATGCCAGAGTGGTTTCTGCAAAGCTAAGCGCAACTCCTGGGATGAGGCGGAGCTGAAAGAGCCACAGCTCAGTGGCAGAGCATCTCCTTTTCAAGCCAAAGGTTCCAGGTTTAATCCCTGGCATCTCCAAGTAGCGCTGAGAATTTCCTCTGCTTGAAACCCTGTAGAATTGCTGCCAGTCTCTGCAACCCTGTCCCTCCCAAACAGGGAGGACTAACTTGTGCATTGAGTGTGCCTTATGCTACCTCCTGCAACTTCCAAACCCACCAGCCTGTCCTTGGACCTCTTCTTCTCCTTGCTCAGCCCTTCCTACAAGACCTTCCTTGAGTTCCTGACCCTTCCTTCTTCCTCCCAATCTTGCTTCTCTTCCTACCTGTCTCTTGCCCACCTGCTCCACCAAGTCTTGCACCTGACCCCTCTCTGCTCTGGATCAAATCCTACTCTGTCTTCCATTGGACCTGATTCCATCCTTGGATTGCTTATTTCTTCATTTTAAGCCTGCCCAGGCACTAGGCTCACTGCCCCCCCACTTCCCAGTAAGCTGCCAAGAAATGGTATTGCCAGAAGTGTGTGTCACACCACAATGTTTCTTGTGTAATTTGCCATGCTTACGGCCCTCTTGAAGCAAAAGTGCAACCATTCTAAGCAGGGCTGGTTCTGGGCATTCACCCTTGCCTGCAATGCACCAGGGCAATGAAGCGTCCCTCTGGGACATTCAAGGCAATTGTAATCGTGGTTGCCTGGCACTCATCAGGGCACTGGAAAAGGGGGTTGAGGATAGCAGCAACTACCTGAAGACACAGGATCTGCCCAGCCCCTCCTTGAAAATGGGTGTGTGTGTGTGTGTGTGTGAAGGCCTCAGCCCTTTGCCTCTGCATGATACCCTGACACAGTGCCTGCATTCAAATTTCTCCCTATTTCACAATTCCCCCCTAACTATTAACTTCCACATTATTTTTGAGCTTTGACATGTCATAAAAGCCACTCCCAGAACTATAGTAGAATATACTGCAAGCCTAGTGCTAATTTCTGTGTCATCTGCTTCCAGGAAAAAATCAATTCACAAATAATATGGAAATGAGTGCGCTGTTCTATGACGGGGGGCGGCGGCGGTTATAATACGATAGATCAACACAGCTGCCTGAAGTTTTGGACACATCAGAATTTAGCAGTAACACCGCTGTCACTGGGCCTCTGCACTGGGTCAAGCACACAATGTGTGAATCTGCCTCTTGCAAACAGGCATGCACCCATTCCCACACAACCCACGTTGCCTATAAATCTGAGGAGTGAGCACACATAACTGAAACCACACAATTCCTACAAGGTGGTTCACAAGCACTTTTACCAATTAATAGCTGGGGACTGTCTAAGAAACAATAATTTATCAGCAAGCTGACCCACACAACACTGTGGAAAGGGTTATAAATAGAAACAAAGCAAAGCAAATCTACCACAAAGACAGATTTGAAACGACGATGAACACTTTCAAAAGACTGAGGTAAAAACTGTTACGTAGATGCATTTGGATCTGGGTTTTTCTAACTTTCTACCTTCAGGCAAACTGCTGCAGAGGAACCTCTGCTCCCTGCAGGGAACTCTGCAACATCTCCCAGGGCTGATTTATGTGGGTTTTCTTATCATCTGAGGGGGGGACATTAAGAACGGGGAAGTTCAGGCCCACTTAGAATATAATATTGAACTTTGGCAATGCCTCTTGAAAGCCTAGATGGAGGATAGAGAAGGGTGGGTGAATTTTCAGAAACTTTGCCTATTGCACAAAGGTCATATTAACAAGTGTTGCTTCTCCCATTTTTGCCTTTGTCCCTGCCCCCACCAGTGGCATGTGCCCCACCCCAGGCTGCCCAGAAGGAAATGTGGAGAAGGATCCCTACCACTGGAATCCATGCTAGAACACAGCCCACGCTGGGAGTTTCTAGGCAAGGGCGAAATTTGCAAGCAGGTGATTGAAATATCACAGACGGGTTATTTGCAACATGTTTTGTGTTTTAGCTTATCAGATTCCAAGCAGAAATGGCAAATGCAGGTTAAATGGAGGGTGGGGAGATTGCATTCTCATGCAAACAATGCTGCAAAAACAAAACAAAAAACAAATGTGCATTTCTGAGGGACACTGATCCCATAATAAGCAACTGTCATCTGCCTGTTTTCCTTGTGGCTGTGCTTGCAAAAAAAAAGGTGGTGGCGGCGGTGGGGGTGGGGCAAAAACCCCTCAGAGAAATGTGTTTGCCATTATTGTCTTTTCTCACTGAAGGACCCTGATAATCCAAATGACCTTAGGTTATTCCAGAATTACCAACTATATTCCACTATACACTTATATTTGGACCTGTTCTATTAAGAGGCACTTCAGTATGACTTCTTCAGGCATTCCATTTTTAATTTTGGAAGCAACTAACATGCCCCCCACAACCCTCAGACCTCAATCTAAGCCATACAATCCTGTCCATCTGATTTTGGAATAGAAACATGAGTCTCAATGTATCTCCAGATTATTTGACCTTCTTAAGGAACTAGGAAAAAGGAGATGGAAACTGTGGAGGTCCCTATAGGCTTGCTTTGGAGAGTCAACATTTCATGATGCTCCAATATGTATTTTGGGCAAAACCAGATGTGATACTGGGAGATCTGCAAATAAGGTGTGTGTGTACCTGTGTGTTTATGTGGCCGAGAAGCCTTTTCAATGAGCATTCATCAAGGTTCAGGCAGTTATACATGAACTTGCTTTCAACATAGTTTGTTTCTGCAAAAGTTCTGGGGTGGACATATTGCTTTGTTTGCAATGGGTGCCATGCCTTTGCACTTCCTGCTAAAATCCTGTAAGTTTTCATACCACGAATGCTCCTAGTTCCCCCGCCCCTTCCCACACTTTCTTTTTTGGCACTACAGTACAAGAATGGCTTGCTGGGTGACAATAATGGGTTGGTAACACTCACAACGCATTGCAGAGCAACTAATAAAGCAGAATGATGTGCAGACTGTCCACTATAAATCTGAAACTAATGCACTATTCAAGTGTCCATGACATGTTGCAGAAGACACTGGCATAAACAAAAAACCACAGCTCTGGAGGGGTGCTCAATCTGAACCTTTAAAAAATAAAAAAGCTATTTATTCTGTGGAGCAAAACATATAGATATCTGATACCAGTATGCTTTACCTCACAGATCAAACAGCAGCTTTAGTGTTTTCTCTTTTTTTGGGGGGGGGGGGGGTTAACCGAAAAATTGAAACACAACAACAAAAAGAACTAGGCTTCAGTCCTCTTGGTCCCATTCCGAATCAGCCCCTCCATCTTCAGAAGTCACCACTAACACTTTTTTTAAAAAAACAACCCACTGGAGATCTTATCCGCACATCTGCCACAGTACACTGAAGTTTGTCCCTTCAATGTCAAACACTTAAGGCTTTGGATTGCCTTCTTAAGAAATAATGATAGCAACCTGGCTCTTGAAACACATATACTGAGGGCCTTAGTGAAGCCTCCTTTACATTAGTTTCAATATTGGCTCCTGTTGCATGAAGAGAAAGGCAGAGAATGCCATCAAAGCATTTTCAAAAGCAGGGGAAAGGGAAAGGGGAATGAGTGCTGGATTTTCTTCTGTTTGGAGAGTCAGGAAAGAGGGTCATTTTGCTTTTTCTTCCTCTTCATTTTAGAAGGGGCAACAGGCTACCTCCCCGCTCCCCCTGCCCCCCAATGTGTGCATGATAAAACTGTCCTGTGAATGCAAAGCTTTACAGTGACAGTGTTACTTTCATAACATATTTTTTTTTCGCCGCATGAATACTGAAGTAGGTACTGGACTCTCCCATCTCAAAAACAGTTGTAGGCTTAACATTTGAGAGGGGGGAATGGAGAACAAACCGGTTGTTCTGACCACGAGATTGCTTCCCCAAAGGGTGAACGGGAAGGAAGAGAAGAAAGGGAAAAGAAGAAAGGAAAGAAGAGGGCTTTAATACAGTCCACAGCCACGCAAATTGTTGGCAATAATGACATCAGTTACAGCATCAAAGACAAACTGGATGTTGTTGGTATCGGTGGCACAAGTGATGTGTGAATAGATCTCTTTGCTGGACGACTTATTCTTGCTTTCGTATTGGGACTGGATGTAAGTCACGGCTTCGGTGAAAGAGCTGGGCCCTGCAACAGAGAGAGAGAGACGAAAGCCAGGAGCAAGGTTGTCCTGAAACGCAACACAAAGCCCACCCAACTCAAGTTGACTCCACTTGGAGGTGGACCCAGCTCATGTGGGAATGGGGATAGAAGTTGTGAAGAACCAGAGTTTGGGTCTTTGCAACACTCGCAGCAAAACTTCTTTACACACACACACACACACACACACACACACAGAACACACACAGCCTGTGCAAATTGTGCTTTATAGTCCTCCGTTCAGGTAGTAATACTGATGAGCTCTGGATGATGCAATTCATGGTCACCCTTAGCATCTATACAGTGTTCAAAGCACTTCACATATGTTATCTGGAAGCCAAACAACATGTTACATTAATTGTGTGAATGCAATGAACATGCTTCATTTTTCCAAGTTTAAATTGCAGTTACTGAAATGCCTTTTTAGGACTGGGTTTGCAGTTTTGTGGGGGAAGATAGATTTGACCTCATTAAAATCCCCACTCCTTGCAGTTACCATTAGTGCCAGTGTAAGTTTCCATCCCAGAGATAGCAGTAGGCCTGTGGGGTGTGTGTGTGAGGGTCTGGGGGTGGGGAGAGAAGGGATTTTTCACAGGGGTTAGGGGAGCTTCCCTACACCCCATCCTCCTAATCCTAATCACCCATCCTTCATCCCACAACTGCAATTTAAAATTTATAAAACCCAAAACACCTTGACTGCAGGCACACAATTAATGTAACGTGTTGCTTGCCTGCCGGTAATTTTCATGAAAAGGCTGTAACGGAGGCCCATATTACAGATGGGGATAGTGGCTCACTTAGAGCTGCTGAGCAAATTCAGAGACGATGTGAGATTTGAACATGGAGCCTTGAGGCTGGTTTTCAGCAGAGTTCCCCTACACTCACTCTCAGCATTTGAATCGATTTATGAGAAGAAGCATGCTACATTATTGAACATCCTGCCTTCCTACATGTCCTGTCTTGCTCATCTTTTCACAGAGCAACCACTAATAAGCCTCCAGGAAGCCCAGAGTTTACTGGAACACACTCTGAAAATCACTGTAATTTCACTGAGGGCAGGGATTTCCCTTTTTGCCATATAACCAGTCATGTAAGCTGATGGGATGTCATCACCACCACCATTGCTAATGTATTCATATTAATAGTATTGTGGTTCTATCACCATTGTCATCAAGACAATGTAATCATAGTCATAACTGATATCAAGAAGCATTATGGAGCTGACACCACATTTCTGCACATCCAGCCTTAAAACAGGGGTGTGGATCCTGCACCCTGGGGGCCAATCTTGGCCCACCAGGAGGTTCAATTTGCCTCTAACCCTAACTCACATGTGGCCCTCAGAAGGCTACTTAGAAGAGAAGGTGGCCATCAGGCAGAAAAAAGTCCCCCCCTTGCAACAGGGAGAAGCAAAATAGGAGTGCTTGGACGACACGCTTCATCCTGCAGCTCTCATGTGGGGTGATTTCTTAAGCCAAGCTTCTTGGCTCACCATTTGTGCAAACACAGCCTGTTTCCTTATTTCCAACCCCTCCTCATGCAAACCTGGAGCTAACTCAGCTCATGTTGGTGACATGAATTTTGCAGCAGCAAAGCAACCTTGATGTGAAAGCTTTTGTGTCTGATTACCATGAGCCACTCCCTCTTTGGTCCTCCTCATCTTCCCCACAGTGCTGTGAGCATACAACGCCTAAGAAAGCTGCCCTGCCTAATCAGAGCAAGAGCCGTTTAGTTCAGCAACAGCCAGCCAAATACTTTTGGGGATAAAAAAACCCCCAATGGCCTTTCATTACTGCTTGTTACTAGAACAGTGGAACCTCAGTGTTAGAACGTAATCAGTTCCAGAAGACCGTTTGACTTCCGAAACATTCGAAAACCGAGGAGCAATGGGCAGTTGGCGAAATCCATTGAGGAAAAATGAAAAACACGCAGCGGAAGCCGTTCGACTTCCAAGGTGCGTTCAAAAACGTTCAATTACTTCTGGGTTTTCGCCTTCCAGCTTCCGAAACATTCGGCTTCTGAGACACTCAAAAACCAAGGTTCCACTGTATCTGGAATTCAGAGATATACTTCCTTTGAATGTGTAGATTCCACGGAGCCACCATGAGGAACACCCATGGCTCAACTCAGTTATTTTTTCTGGGGGACACTGGGGTACGAATACCCCTAAACATTTTGTGAATCTGAGTTTGGCCTCATTGAGGGGCAGTATTTCAATATGAGTAGGAAAATGAGAGTACCCCCTTTTTAAGAAAAAAAGCACTGGCTCAACTGATCCTCCACAAATTGGTCAAATATTTTTGAAGCTAGTTAAGCTACTGCCCAAATTCCCATAAGAACCTATGGGTTGTTTGGAGCACAGAGCTAACACAAGGGTGGGTACCCTGTGACCTTCCAGATGTTGATGGACTTCTGCTTCCATCAATCTCCAACCAGCATGGTCAATAGTCAGGGATGATGGGAGCCGTGCTCCAGAAACATCTGAAGGACCACAGTCTCCTCATCTTACTGCTGAACTAAGGAGAGCAGTGCTTTTCTTTTAACAGCCAAAATAAAGGTATCAATTACAGGGCAAGGGTTTCTGAATCACAAAGCACTCTTCCTGCATTATATTTTATTAATATATATTTTTATATATATTGAAGGTTTTTCTCACCTGTATAATCTGGAAAGCAGATAGTCAATGCAGATTTCTTAATCTTCTCTTCAAAGATGTCCTTCTTGTTGAGGAAAAGAATGATGGAGGTATCTGTGAACCACTTGTTGTTACAGATGCTATCGAAGAGCTTCAGTGACTCATGCATGCGGTTCTGCAACACAAAGGAGATGGCAAGTCAGGCAAGAGCTTTACTACCACCTTCAATGTGTAGGGAAGCATCTAAATTTAATAATAAAGGGGGGGGGGTAATAACACAAAAGGAAGCAGACAACAGTGGATGTAATAAATCAATGTATACATACTGGGAAATGTGTATACATACATAAAGAGATGCAATCCCTACAGATCTGAAGTACAGTTAGTAGCACTGTAGCAGTTTTTACTTTTACAGAGCTGTCGATTTTGCATAGCACATCTTTTTTTTTTTTTTTACAAGATTCCAGCTCAGCTAAATTTCATCATGCACCATGCATGTATGGCAAGTGGCGGCGGTGTAAACAACTCCTGCCCTTAAAAGGTCAGAGATCGAAACCGAAGTGTGGGTCATGCAGATTTTCTAGAACATTCTTTGTTAAAATGCTGATCATTTCATTGGGGTGTGTGTATGCGACACGTATTTGGTCAATACATTAACCAAGGACTGGTAAGATCCTTGAATTAATTGAGAGTTGAAAGCAGACCATAAGGCGACATCTTTTTGGCAGTGACCTTGCCGTGAGCTTTGGTCTTAGAAGCTTGTTATTTCGTTTAGTACTGACATTCTCCAGTTGATGCTTTTTAGTGTGAGTCTTTATTTGTTTAATTTTTTGGAAGATGGTTTGATCGAAAGCAGATCACAATAAAACGAAAATAAATGAAACTGAACTGAAGGAGAAAAAGAGAGCGGTGAAGGAAGAAAGGCAGAAGATAGAATACTTAAGAACAACCAAAACACTGATCAGCAAAGAACCTTGCTGATGTTAAATCATGCCTTTAAGAAAAATTGATTAGATTTGGGTTTTGGGAAGGGGCTTCTTCTTCTTCTTTTTTTTTTTTTGGCAAGGCCACAACAACAAATGCACAAATAAAAGGAAGGCAGCTTTTTAGTTGGAATTCATGCAACAAATAATAATTATAATGAAGTGAAACAAAAGATGTAAAATAAAAATTGCCGCATTGGTTAAGAAGCTGCAGGGTTTGGTGTATACCGAAAGAGCTCACAGCAAAGTCAGCCTGTCAGCGTCTCGTTCCTCCAGCTGCTTTCAACTCTTTATTTTTCTCGGTTCAAGAGAAGCTTCATACCTGCCAAATTTGGAGGGTCTCTCAATATCTCATTATTTTGGCCTTTGTTTGGTTAGAAAAGATCAGACGGCTGAGGAAAAGTGGTGATGGCGTAGAGGCCTGCTGGAGTTTGGTGCGAGAGCTGTGCCGCCTCTCCCGGCCGGAAACGGAATAGCAGAGAGAAGCAGCCGCGACGGAGGTCGAAGCCAACCCAAAGAGCCAAGGGGTTATCAAAAGGCAAAGCAGGTTACAGAACAGAGAGCTTTCCTGTTTGACATCGGCAGCAGCTCCTCAAAGTGTGGCAGTTCCCCACCGCAAACGACTGGTACAAATTATAACCGACAAAATAAAGAGGATAGACATAAATGTGTTCTGGATAGCTAATGGAAGTGCCTTTGGAATAGCAGGAATGTAACTGACTCCCCACCCAACCTGAAAAGATTGCATAGTATCACTTGACTGGCTGTCCCCAATTTGTTTCCCTTCAGACCCGCCGGCTGGAGCTGACAAAAGTCCAAATGGTGGTGATGGCTGGGGTGGGGTGGGGAAGAGATGCAGTCCAAAAGGGCTGTGCTGCCTGAGATGGATGGAATTTATTGTTCGAAATGTGTAGAGAGTACCAGGTTGGGGAATGCTGGGATAGACTGTGGTTTCTTAGTTGCAGTCACCAAGGCATTGGTTTCCAAACTGTGCTCCAGGGAGTCAAGAGTTCCTTGGAAGCTTTCCAGGGGCTCCTCAATGAGAAGATGGCCAGCAATGCTGAACAAAATTCCCTGACAGACATCTTGCTTACCCATCCAATGGATAGCTTTGTAGGAATACAGGTCAGGACGGACTGATCAGCTGACTGTCACATGTGTCCATTCTGTCATAAGTCCATTCTGTCCTGTTTTCCCAGCAATCTGCAAATTAGTATTTTTAAAAAAATAAAATACGCATACAGAAGCTCATATTTAGAAAGACATTTTAATATGAATTTCTGTATTATTTTTTAAAAAAGATATTCTAAAATATGTATTTCAAAAAGCATTTTGGCATTATTTTAAGCAGAGATCTATTATCATAAAATTCAAAGAGCTGCAAAATCCTAAGGATAATGACATTCAGATCTGTGTACTAGTCCAGGAAGATTAGGAAAGTTCACTTTGCAAGGCGGACCAAAGGAAATTCTTCTCCAGCCCTAGTCCTCGGTACATTCCCTGTTCAAGAAGAGCAACAGTGAAGTTCAGGAAGCTTAGCCAGTGCCCCATGTGAACTGTTTGTGCTACAACATACCCCAGAAATCCACTCCAACATAATCTCTGACATGTTTCAATGTGGAATGTGGGCTCTCTGAAGTTGCTACACAGGCAAGGCATTAATTTGCAACTCTCAGATTCTCATTTCCACACTCTCCAGTCCTCCACAATTCCACATCAGTTTGAGATTTTTCTTTTTAAGTCTTCATGAAAATTAATTACTATTTTAGTGCAAATTTCCTACTGATTTACACATTTTTGTAAATCATGTTACTTAATATGCTCATTTTTGCAAAGCAGTTTTCTTGAATATAATGCATTTTTGAGTGTTATTTTCACTAATATATATATATGGCACACTTGGTTTATAGTGTATGCATTTTGTACGCATTACTTGGTTGAAGTGCAATATTCAGAGGAGTGAGAATTTCGAGGAATGCCTGTGTTTTGGTTCACATATTGTTTCTGTAGGCCTGCCTTTAAATGAGAAATGAATCGAATTTCTCCCCCATCCCTCATTATCGGGTGAAACTGCCTTGTTGCCACATCTATGGCTACCAGCCATGTCCTACGCCCACATCTATCTGCAGCCACAGCCAAGGATCAGTTTGAGATCCCTGAAATATACACCACATACTTCTGCAGGGTCCAATTTGATAGACTTGCTTCCTGCTGCTATGGCTACCTGGGTCATTGCAACTACTGGTGTAAAGGGCCCAGGTGTCATCATTACACACCGATTACTAGTACCCACTTCCAATACCCCCAGCCTTGCTTTAACAGGTACAAAACATTTTCTTGAGATTAAAGAATGATTCCTGTGAATCATTTGAGATGTGCTAGGTCCCCTTTGTCATTTAGATAGATAGACAGACAATCAGAACGAACATTAACGCCGGCACAGTGTTTTCACTGCTGTCACAAATATGACTTCTAAGTACGTGGCTTCGTGACTGTGCTCTTATATATGTGCATGGCATCTGTTTATGTGCATATGGATGTATTGCTGCTTGCATTCTTAATTTTTGTACTTGCATAGTAACAATAATAAGAATAATGTAAAGCAAAAACCCAGCAGCAAGACTGGATCATTGTATTTGCATGAAAACGGAAGAACCAAATGCTCAAGGAAATATTTCAACATCTTGCCTGCAGGGAAGGAAAGAGCAAGGACAACACCCATTGAAACATACTACAGGTGGAATTCTGGGTTGTACAGCAGATGCAGCACTACAAAGGATGCCTCTAAACAGCGCTCAGTCAGGTCATTTAGTGCGTAACTAGAAACTTGAGAGAATCGTGTCTTTTCCAGGGAGAAGAAGAGATGAGGAGAGGTCTGATCTCTCACACCAACATTGCATCTTCCCATGTGCTGGCTGCAGCACCAATATGTGCTCTTTGTTTATGGCATCTACCCTGAGGATAGGTAGTGGGTGGCGTTAGACTGTTTTCAGACACTTATACAAGTTTCTAGGTGTTGGGTGTGCTGAGTAAGTCCAGGTTAATCCCCACCCCCATCTTTATGTGAAAGTATGCTATGTGCAGTTTTGTGCCGCGCCCCCCCTTTTAAACTAGTGTTAAATCTCAGTTGTTGAATTTAGGCAAATCCAGTGGGAATCTAGTTTGCCTAAATTTTTTCTGCAGTAAAATCCACTGCCACCATAGTTTCCAAGAGCAAGATTTCTTGGGTTTTCTTTAGTCTTTCCCAAAGAGTGATGTGGTTGCTTAGTCCAAGGAAACTGCCTGTCTAATAAATTTTGCTGTCTGGGGTAGAGCACAAATTATTTCTCATACCCATTCCATGAGACCAACTGGACTGGCAGCTAAATGTTCCTTTAGCACGGGTCCACCACACCTGAGGGGAGCAGAGCCTGCTGTTCTGTTCTCCAACAACCCACCCCTACTGCCAGCCTCACAGAATCTGCCACCTGAGGTGCCTGCCTCAGTCTGCCTGATGGTAGGGTTGGTCCTTCCACAAAATGTTGAGCTCAGTGCTATCTCAGTGGATTCCCATCCCTTAGTGACCACAGACATCTTTGGTCTGGACCACCTGGTCCAGTCCATAAGATACCCCCTACTATATTATCCAGCAGCTCTATTCCAGGCTGTCCTGGACCAAGTTGCCCAATGGACCACATCAAAAAGCTGGAACAAGTACTAAAGGCAACAGCTAATACAAACAGGGGTCTGAAATACTTTCATGGTAGAATTACCCCAATGTTGTTTTGTTTCACAGGGATGGGAAAATCCACTGTTTTCTTAACTGGATGAATCCCAAGTTCATTGGTTTTCCTGTAAGCTGTACCAAGAATGTATATTCTACATAAGCAAAAATACATTACAAGTGTATTAGAAATGTTGACGCCCTTTGCCAGGTTTCAAAACAAGCATTGGGGAAAAACACACCTTAAAATGGTTATTTCAACTGATCCTGTTAAATGGAGGAAAGAAGAGAGTTGAAGATGGTAAAGCACAATATACTTATAATATGTTGAAATTGCCACCCCTCAGAGAAGAAATATTTGTGTTGTGTTCATGATGGTATCTTTAGTGTGGACCAAGTGCAGGCATCTTTAAGGTAGAGTTCATAAGTCACTGCTTGGGTCCATGCTCCTTGTTCCCCACCATTTGGCAAAGTCATGAATGTCAAGTCTACAATGACATTAGAAGCACCTTCATTTTTGTTCCAGTTGGAAACCATAACATTCCTGTAACGGTAACAATACTTACTGTTGTTTTAGTTTTGCTGCCATATTAGAATTAGAAAAAGAATCAGAAGAGGTTAAAACAGAGGTGTGAGTACAGATTATTAAATATAAGCAACTTGTACTGCAATCACACTGCCTGCATATGACGGGTAGGGGCTGAGAGAGCTCCCCCCGCCCACTCTTTCAAACACGCCATTCAGCAAGATTGATTATAGAGTGCGCCACCCAAGTGCCCGCATCCTGTTTTGATACCGTTTGAGACACCTATTTCTTTCATAAGAATATTCCTTATAGCTAAGGAAGGCCGCAAAGATACCAGCTGACAGGTAAAGAAAGAGCAACGCCATGGTCCCCCATGCAGCTTAGTTACTTGAATGCAGACTGGACAAAAGACAAGCACACACAGAAACCACTACCGGGGAAATCATTCACAAGTCCTTGCAATGGTACAAATCCTGCTCGCAGTGAAAGTGCTTGATGCAGTTCAGAGATGAAGATAAGAGGATTCTCAGAACAGATTGTTGTAAGCAGTGGAGACTGGGCCATGAGAGTGAATGGGGCATGGCCCCACCACCATCACTCTGCCCTCAGCCAGCCTTCCTATTTGCAACCAATGGAACTACCTGTCAACATCCTCCTCCTCCTCCTCCTTAATCTTGGTGTTGCCCTGGTAGAACACAGCAAGGAGGAGGAGAAGGGCACAACTAGAATTCGTTGGCTCTGCCTGCCATTGGTTCTGGATCCACCTAGTGCTGCCTTCCCTGCCTACTGCCATACCAATGGGCACTAGTAATGCTCAATATGTCTTGAACATGGAAACTGAGCAGAGGGACCCAGGCTAATTACTCTCTGTGCTAACGTGGTGGTAGCTTGATCTCTGCTCCTCTTTAGCACTGAAGATGGCCAGAAGGTAACATTGCAGGTAGCAGCGTTCCATCTGGACCTGTAAATCCCTTTAAAAGCAGAGGAGGAATAAGAGTGGGGGCAACACATCCTACAGTGGTAAGGTGGGTGGGTTGTGAGTCTGATTTGCTCCAAGCCCTGCACTTCCCTAGAGGTGGCCCTGCCACAGTGCCTGGGACGGTTTATGTGGAATATACTTCCAATCAGAAGCACAGTTCTATCCATCCTCCTGCAGTTGTGTGTGTCTGCAAGCATAAGAACATCAGAGGATCCCTGGATCTTGACCAAATCAGCATCCTGTTCTGGCAGCGGCCAACCGGCTATCTTGACTGGAAGCCCACAAGAAAAACAAGAGGGTAACAGCACTCTCCCACCTGCGATTCCATATGTCTATTTTCACTTTCTGTATTCCATACTTATTTATAGTTCGAGTGAGCTGTAGTGTAGTTCAAAGGGGATAAAAAATGCAAGGCGAATGTGGGAACAATGCCTCTTCTAAAATGCTTATGAATGTAGCAGCAACCGTGAAGTAGTGTGGAGGAAGAGCTGAATCACAGAAGGACTCCTTGCTATCTTTGCCAGCTAAGCACATGATGAGCTAACCTTTGCTGCAAGCATCACTAGGCAATTCATTCCCTCCTCTTTTTCCTGATGTATTCATTTTGAATGGCTTCAAACCATTAAAAAAACCCCAGATTACTTTTAAGAGAATAAAACCTCTGCCCTCTGATCTTCCCCAGATTCTAAAGAGGTGGCAGAACCTTGATTCCAATTCTGTTAGAAGCTGTGGTTGAAGTCAGCTTGTACAAAAGCAGCACTGGTCACTTGTTTTTAAATCTCCCATGGTCCTTTTCAGGCATTTGCTGTGAATGCACAAAGAAGACTGTGGGCTAAACACTCAAGGCCCACACCCCTGTTCCCACAGGAGACTTCCCCCAATTCAGCAAGAAGGTGTGAAGGAGGGCCATAGCTCAGCGGCAAAAGCTATTCCCCCACATAGAATGCATTTCTGCATGTTATGCCCACTAATATATGATTATATATGCAGTTTATCCTAACATATACAGTTGTACCTTGGTTCTCAAACAGAATGTGTTCCGGGAGTTTGTTCGACTCCCGGAACCGTTCAAAAACCAAGGTGTGGCTTCCAGTTGGCTGCAGTAGCATCCTGCAGCCAATCGGAAGCTGCGGAAGCCACACTGGACGTTCGGCTTCTGAAAACCGTTCAAAAACCAGAACACTCACTTCTGGGTTTCGATTGTTCGGGAGGTGATTTGTTCGGGAGCCAAGGCGTTTGAGTTCCAAGGTATGACTGTACATTTATGGATGAAGAACCATATTGCAAAATTTGGAATACTGCAAATTTTGAAGGACAGCTTTGTTTTGGTTTGCATATTGTTTCAGAAAGTGTGCATTTGGTACGTTTGCTTTTAAATGTGAACTGAATCAAAATTCTCCCCTATCCTTAGTTCAGACATAACACTCAAACACAGCAAGTAATATACATTTAAGGTCAAGACTACAAGGCTGCAATCACATTACATATATTTTTGATACATTCTTTGCTTAGTGTCTTCTCATGGGAGCTAAACCTCAGCTAGGGCTGCTCCTCTACCCCTGTGCTCTCCATTTACAGTATAGTTTTTCTCTTTTAAGCTTTCTGAAACACTGCTGTAAAATTCTTGCAACCATCAGACAAAATAAGAGTTTTCACTGCTTCAGAGATAAGCTTTCTCTCTACCTTTTATTTTCTATTTCCTGATTTGGCACCAAAAAGACCCAAGGAAACATCTCTTGCGCACGGGACACAATTCCAGACATAGACAAAAGCTTGTTCCTCATGAGCAATCATGAAATATGATCTCTTGCCAAATGCACAGCAAACCAACAAATGAACAACTTCTTAGCCTCCTCTTCAACCTATTGGGAACACCCCTTTTGCTCATGTGCACCTAGCCCCGGCCCTGCCTTGTCATTTGTTTTTAAAGTGGAAAAGTGATTGCATGAATCCACACAATAACCAAAGAACAGGCATCATCAGAACTTCTGGGTAAAAAAACTTCTTAGGCCTGTCCTTTTCTAACTCTCTTCTGGTTTGTTGTCATGCTATAAGCAATCTGGGTCAGGAACCCATATCCACCCCCTCTTCTGTTTCGCAAGTTCTCTGTGGGCAGAACAGTAATCAAGAATAACCACTCTTTAGGGTTCCTGAAGAGCTTCTGTTCAAAGGGAGACCCTTCTGCACCAGGGGCACTTGGCTTGGGGTAGCCAAAGAGAAAGGGGAACAGATTTTGTGGTCAAATTCTGGACCAAGTGAAAGCGTGCAAGTTACCTGTGCTAATGCCATCCTGCGGAATGGAAGACTTAAATCCAGCTGTTGGTGGTAGAATGGGGTCTCCATAGCATTTAAGAGTCAAAGGAAGACATGTGAGTAATAAAGTATATCTGTTAGATCCTTTTGGTCTCAGAACTGAGGCCGGTTTGTGAGATGACCTTGGAACAAATGCAGTAAGTAGAAAAGCAAGGCTATGTCAGGGAACTCTTCCGCCCAGAGAATACTCACCGTAGTTTCATCTTCATGGAGCACTTGGTCATACCCGCTCAGCGCGACACAGAAAATGATTGCTGTGACATCCTCAAAACAGTGGATCCATTTCTTACGTTCTGACCTCTGACCTCCAACATCAAACAGCCTGAGGAAGAAACACAACCCTTCATTATGCCCAGCATCCAAAGAATTGCATGGCTAGTCCCACAAGACCAAGCATCGTTCTCTGCTGCGCCAGAGCACAGGACTAGAACTGATGGTGGAAATTACAGGGGAGTTGTTGTTTTTTATAGATCAACCTAAGGAAATGGGTGTGGCCTCCAGAGAGTTCTAAGGGACAGGGAGAGAGGCTTGGAGGCTGCATTCAGCTCCAGGGCCTCAAGCTCCCCACCTGTTACCAGTCATTGCCAGCTAGTGGTCATTCCACACACATCAGTGCCATCTCCCATCACATTTTCTTTTCAGATTTCTTAGCAGTTAGAAAAGTGACAGGAGAATGATACTAGAAAGTGTATGCTAACAACCAACTTTTGTATCAATAAACACCCCACCTGGATTTGCCCTTAGTCAAAACACAAAAGTCAAAAGTCACACACTTTTTGTGTGTGAAGGTTAGTGCTGCTGTTTAATCTCATTTGCTGTTTAAATCTTAATGGTTTCAGAGATCCTTTATGCTATTGCTTGGCATGTTTCTACCTCATGTTCCATTTTCCATTCCTTTTCAATGTCTTTAGACAGGAAGCTACAAAGAACGTGTATAAATAAATAAAGTTTCATGACGCTGTCATATTACACATTTATAGCATGAGCCCGCGTTTGTTAATTCAGGTTGGTATTTTCTTTGTCAATTTCTGCTCTGTGCTATGTTGCACAGATTATGAAATGCGAGGGTTGTTGTCTGGCTTAAGCAGAAAGATTGTAATCCCACACAGCTGAAAGTTGCATAGTCATGATAATATTTTTACATTTTCACATCACACTAACCGGAAGTGGAGGTTTTTGAACGTGAAATGGGTTTCTACAATGCCAGTTGTTTTGACCCTGGTTCGAAGGATGTCTTGCTCTGTAGGCTGGTAGTCAGCACCTCCGATTCGATCTAAGCTGTCTAGGTAGCTGTAAAATGGAAAACATTAAGGAAAAGAATAAGGATATATGAGTTATAAGGATAAAGTACGCTGTAATGTTTTTCATTGATGCTTAAGGGGAGAAAATTCTCTTTGGGAAAACATACTTTTAAATGTCAGAAGTTATTTAAACAACAAAGAACAGAATTAAACCACATATAAATATACTGTGTGGGAGAAGGGGGGTGTTATTGTTTTTGTTTGTTACTATATTACATTTTTTGGTTTTATATTGTAAATTGTCCAGTGATCCTCGGATGAAGTGTGGCATAGAAAATGAATGAATGAAGGAAATAAGCAGTGCTATTTTTCTAGAAAAAGAGATGCCAGAACTCATTCTCTTAGAATGGCAGTGGCACCCACCTGAGGAGTGCCAAAACTGAGTTTCCATGAGCTCCAGGTGAAAAAAGCCCTGCATGTTATACATTACTTATGCAGTTGTTCAGAGATTTTCAACGGACATGTAGATCTATGCCATTTTTCCTCCACTGCCACCGCTTCCTCTATTCAAGTCAACAGAGATCTCTTGCTTCCAGGGGAAAGTGGATGTATCCTCCCCCCCCCAACATTTCCCCATTCCAGTCTTTCCTGGGATATATGTTCCCTTCTTTACCTTGCTCCTATGATTCCTATGGTGCCAATCCTCAAGTGGTGAAGTATGGAAGGAAAACCTTTTTCAGTTCAAGGGCCGCATTCCTTTCTGAGGGCCACATGCCAGTGGTGGGTGGGGCCAGAGGCAAAAGTGGGTGGAGCAATGGATGTCAATTTTACCTTTGAACCGTGGACTAATTACTACACATGCTCACATATCCCCCATATTTTGTCCAGACAAGTAAGAGGCATTATCAGAACTCAAGGATGCATTGCAGCCAGGCAAGAACTCTTAGGACATGAAGCAGTGCCAATGGCGGGTTTGGTCTGGAAAGAGCTTCAAGGGCCAGATAGGAAGGCCTGGAGGGCCACATTCCTGTGGTAGTCTGGAGAACAGCTACAGCTATAATTCTGAAATTTTGCAGGCTTTGTGCCCTCAGAGGGGAAAGGGTGATCATACCTGTAAATTGCATCAAAGTCTGGCAGAAAATAAAATAAGATTTCCCTTCCTTTCCGTTTTAAAAATCAAACTTTAAAGCTGCCCTGCACAAAGCCCCATGATTCTATCTGCCTACAGATTGTACAGCTTAATCCACTGGAGGGCTATTATGCCTGCAAATTTGATCCACTTCTGTGAGAAAGGGGAAAAAAAGAGCTTTGTTTTTAACGGATCTAATTTGGTCCTGAATAATAAGCTGAACTGGAAATACAGAGTGACTCTGAAACCAATCAGGATGCTTCTGATACAAGTCCTCAACCCATATGCATAGCCTGAATGTATTGATCTTATCTTCTTAAATGTTTTGTATTGCAACAGAGTACCATTTTATGACTCAGTCATTAGTGGGGTGAACAAGCGGAAAGCTCTATTGCAGTTTGCTGCTGAAGGCAAAATTACATCTCTTGGGGCACAGTAGGAAAGAGAGTGGCTGAGCTATAGGAAAAAAGCAGGAAACCATATCAGGAAATGCCCTTCTGGACATCTTCACATGTTAGCATTCAGCCTAGCAGAAAGATTTCCCCCTTTCCATTTTTTTAGGCTGCACAGAGACATTATTTAAGTGAGTTGAAAGTGGTGTGGTAGAGGCACCACTGATAAATGAACACATGCATTTCTTCTCACCAACATCATCTCTGGCCAACAAGAGTTTCTGAAGCACTTTGCCAGCTTGTGATAGCCTGGTGCCCTCCAGATGTTTTGGACTACTCCCAGCCCTAGCCAGCAAAGCCGGTGTGGCAAAGGACATAGTAGACTAACCAGCTAACACCTATTTTCCAGAGATGACTGTGGCTTGAGGGTACATGCCCAGGGCAACAAGGATTCTCATAGAATTTCATATATCATCAGCAGGGAAGAGTCATAACCACTGGCATTATCATATGCCTCCTTATTATTTGCATGTGACCTCAGCTAGACTGCATTGTATGTAATTAATTTTTTTAAATTACAGAACGGCTTTTGAACCTATTAGCCCTGCTGAAGATGACAGTTCTGTTAAGTAGCTGTTGGCATCTGGCTCATTCGACTGTCACATTGGGGCAGTTGTTGGGGCCCTGAGCCATTAAGAAGGCAGAATATTCATCCAAACCACCCCTCCCTCCAAAAAGTATAGGCTAGTTTGGGACAGAAGAGTTCCTGCAACTGTATTACATTTTGGCTGTGAGTCCTGGAAGACCTGTTCCCTGCCTTTCAGGCCTTTTCCAGCCAGCCCGGGAGGGCAGGGCCCTGACTCCAGTGTCTACAACGACTGTTAGCAGCTCCCCAGGCTTTCATGTTTGAAGCCACCCAGAGTGGCTGGGGCAACCCAGTCAGATAGGTGGGATACAAACAATAAAATTATTGTTGTCATTATTCATACAGAACCCAGAACCCTCTATGTACAAAGCAGCACAGCTCATCCCTACTGCTTTCCCAAACCGATTGAGGAAATGCCCAGATTAAAAAAAAAGGACAGTAAAGAGATTATGTTCTCACATTACAGAATCTTGTCCTTTATCCAATTGAGGTGACATTGTGACAGCCATTCTTTGCTCCCTAGCTAATCCTCAAGGCGGAGGCTGGTCCTTGGGCAACACTGATATATGGGCCATACCAATGAAATATATTCGAACCGTACTGAGCTGCTTGCAACTTGAGAATATGTAAGCTTTTGAAAGTGATGAACCAAATGCATGTTGTACGAGACAACTGGGAGGATTTTATCCTAATGAGCATCTCAGAGGCTGCCTCAGATGAAAATTGAAGTTGATACAGTCAAATGATGTAGACCTGCTATTACCACAGGGGAACATCTGCAGTAAGAGTTCAGTCTGCCAACCGTGCACTTAAGAACATAGGAAGAACCCTGCTGCTGGTTCAGACCAAAACCCCATCTAGTCCAGCCTTCTGCTCTCACAGTGATGCCTCTGGGAAGCTCCCAAGCGGGACCTGAGGGCAGCAGCAGTTTCCCCACTTGCGATTCCCAGAAATTGGTATTCAGAGGCATGCTGCGTCCAGCAGTGGAAGCAGAATACAGCTAGTGTGCCAGTCTTATCCTCCACGAACCTGTCTAATCCTCTTTTAGCACCCTCCAAGTTGGTGGCCATCGCTACATCTTGTTAGAGCGAGTTCCACAGCTTAACTGTGCTCAGAATGAACAAGTGCTTTCTTTTGTCTATCCTGAATCTTCCACCATTGAGCTTATTGGATGGTCTTGAATTCTGTTATAAGGAGAAAAACTTCTCAGCTGCACTGCCCACAATCACCACTACCCCAACCTTCATGTGCACACAGACTCCTATGGGAACAGAGGTGTAGTGCTCCAGGTTGAGGGGACCCATTAATATTTCTTAAGCAGGGTCCCTGTCTCCAACATCCTAGAGCTATCCAGTCACAGCATGAAAAGGGAGCTTCTTAGCCACTGAGAGGAAGTCTCCTCACCCTTTGCGCTGACTGGAATGAAAGCAGTTGAGTCAGTCATGGAGGAATGGCTCTTAGAGTCACTATTCAGTAGGTGCTCAGGAAGAACAATGAAGAGTTGTTGTTCTGTTTGCTCTAAAGCTAAGCATTTACAAGCATCAAAAACACGCGGTGCTTCAGTTTCAAGAGACTGGTGTGCAGGTTCTATTATATACCATGACATTTCAATGAAAACAACTTAGGTCATTCCTAAAGAAGATACTGGAACCCTCAAAATCATTTGCCCACGTACGTGCACAGAAAACAGTAACTCTAGCTGAAAGACAACATATGGAGATCTGCACTGATCATTGCAATACATCCTAGATGACCTTAGGGTCCCTTCCAACTCTACAATTCTATGATTCCTAAACACTTTTATTGTATAAGATTATTGTACAATCTTAGAAGGGGCCCTGACTATGACTGTCATGAATTTGCCACTATACTACTACTACTACATTTTACCATCTTTCTCAGCTTCTGAGCTTCTCCAGGGGTATCTGACTGGCTGCAGTCAAGAGAGGCAGCACACTAAGCTAAAAGCATTGCTCTGACTCAGCATCCCTTCAAAAAACTGAAAGGCAAAATGTACTCAACTCTAAAAGGACAATGAAAGCTCCGCTCCCAAGAAATCCAAATTGTGGGCCAGGAAAAGCTGAATTCTCTGAGCTGTGAAACCATTGTGGAAATTGATCTAATGTGCATAATTTTGTTTCCTTTGCATTATTTATTTTGGTTTTCGTTAGCCATGGAGAGGAATGAGCATCATGAAGTGGAAGAGGTTGTGGGTTTTGAGGAGCCTGAATAGGCATTTACTTACGACAACTCAGGGAGGAGTTGCTGTGCCGCTCAAGTCCTGCTTGTGAGCTTCCCATTAGAGTACAGTGGTACCTCAGGTTACATACGCTTCAGGTTACATATGCTTCAGGTTACAGACTCCGCTAACCCAGAAATATTACCTCAGGTTAAGAACTTTGCTTCAGGATGAGAACAGAAATTGTGCTCTGGCAGCGCGGTGGCAGCAGGAGGCTCCATTATCTAAAGTGGTGCTTCAGGTTAAGAACAGTTTCAGGTTAAGAACGGACCTCCGGAATGAATTAAGTACTTAACCCGAGGTACCACTGTACCTGGGTAGCCATTGTGAAAAAAAGACACAGGACCAGATGGTCTTTGACCAGATCCAGCAGGGCTCTTCTGATGATCTT
This sequence comes from Podarcis pityusensis, assembly GCF_964106645.2. Lineage (NCBI taxonomy): Eukaryota > Metazoa > Chordata > Lepidosauria > Squamata > Lacertidae > Podarcis > Podarcis pityusensis. Next base: position 38,662,557 of record NC_138033.1, read on the forward strand.
AAAGTAGACCAGTACTACACACCCCAGTCCAAGAGTACGTTAGGCTGTGACTGAGATGAGCTTTAAACTGGGGCCTTCTAGCTTTTCTGCTCATACTATTGTCATTTCATCCTCCCCCCCCCATCATCACCTGTGACAGGTAGATTAGGCTAGGCGCTTGCAGGAGCTTTGTGGCCTAATTGAGATTCACGAGAGCTTGCCTTCCCCCAGACTGAGTGCAACACTCCAGCTCCTAGATTACACTGCCTTCTTTTTAGGCTTAAGAACTATGGCCAACCTTGCAATATCTCAACCTCCATTCCTCCCTCCGGGTCACCCAGCCAGCTGGAGAGGCCCACTGTCAACGATTCTCTCTTTCTCAGCTACTGTTTTATCCTGGTTCACTGGAAAGGTTAAGCAAGCAAGATCTCACTGGGGTAAGGCCTGGTGCATGCCACCAGCCAGCTCTGGGCAGGCCTGACTTTGTGCCAGGGTAGGACGACTTCTTGCAAGCTAGTGGCCTGCATGAATTAATTCCTGGCCTTGGTCCAGTTCAAAGCTGAAGGCTGTCTGTGCAGTACTTTATATGCAAACATACAGCGCTCACCATCAGAACTGCAGCTTGTCTCTCTGTTGATAGACAAGCAGGGGCAGGGTGGCCAGAAGCATGACCTTGTACCCCTCCGCCATTTTCTTATTTGAAAAAATATATAGGTGGAACCAGCCTGCCCTTTCCGTTGTGTATCGCTCAGGCACTGTCTTTGCCATCTTTTTGGCATCTACTAAAGACCTACACTTCTATTGGACCCGAAACTATTCTTATAAATGAAAATTGTTTTAATTGGTTTTTTATATGAAACTGTTTTACTGATGCTGGAACTCTGTGGACAGAGAAAGCATAACATTTATTTATTTAAGGATATTAATAGGTTGCTTTTCAGACAGAACTCTGAAAGTTGTCTATATGAAAGCAAAGACAATTTGATTGCTTTTGAAGAAGCTGTGAATAACTGGAGAGCTGGAGAGGACAAAGGGTGCAGAAAGAGCGGTGATTAAAGAGGGGCCCCTTTCCCATCTTTTGGACCCCATGGGAAAGTTCTTTTTTCTTTTTCTTTTTAAAGAAATGTATAGCGATAATGCCATAAACACTGCCACAGAAATAAGTAACTAAAAGTGCAGTCCTCACCATTTCTACTCAGTAAGTCCAACTGAATTCAATGGGGCTTACTCCCAGGAAAGTGGGGTTGAACAGCAGCCCAACTAACTAAAGTAAGGACAAAAAGTGCGTCATTGTGCAATCCTAACCATGTCTACTCATAAGTAAGTTCTACTGAATTCAGTGGGGCTTACACCCTAGTAAATGGGGTTAGAATTGCAGTCTTACACATCTTTCGCAAGTCTAACAAGATACATCATTTTTCCTCTTTAAAAAAATGAGATAATAACAGTGTGCTCTGATCTGAACCCAGAGTCAAGCCTTCCGGGAACCGCTCAAAAAAATGGCGTCTGGGTGGATTTTTGCTGAATCGGCAAAATGTCCGGGAAAATCCAGACATATGGCAAGTTAGGCTAAGAAAAGCCCCCCAAATGAATGTGGTTTTTTTGGGGGGGGGAGATGTCCCCCCCTAAATCTCAAACAACCTAAACAAGTTTTGGGAATATGGCAACCCTAGTCAAGCCTCCATGTTCTCAGTGAAGCCATGGTGTTGTTTCATGTCAAGCCTCTAGGGGGCTCTCTGTGTATGGGATGAACAGACCAGCCTATTTCTAGCCCACTTCAGTTTTGCATACCGTAAGTTCATTCAAAAGCTGCTCTGTTCTGTTTCCATGCCAGTTTTTTTTTTAACTGCACAGAAATTTGCATTATATCCACATGCTTGTATGCATTTTACCCTGAATGCACATTTTTGTACACATTCTGAAATACACATTTTTAGATGCGGGCAGGCCTTTTTGTGACTCAAGAACAGTACTGCAAAATTAGGAGGAGTAACAGTGGGTAACAGTGTTCGAATCTGTTGTCTGGGAAGTTCAAATTTGCTTAGTTCACTTAAAAACGCAGGCTGAAAACATTCCTCAAGCATCCTCACTGTGTATATGCAGAAACAAAGCAAGCAAGCAGACCAGGAAAAAAAGACCCTGTTGAAGAAGGAAGCCACTACTACAGGGTGCGACCAGAAGTTATTAATGGGACATACAGATACAGTGGTGCCTCGCAAGACGAAATTAATTCATTCCGCGAGTTTTTTCGTCTTGCGGTTTTTTTCGTCTTGCGAAGCACGGTGTCGGAAAAGCTTTGGAAAAGCTTCAAAAATCACCAAAGTCCTCAAAAACCTCAAAAAAGGCTACCACATCGCGTGCTATGAGTTGCTCCTCGAAGTCAAGTCGCAACTGTATTAACGGTTTTAAGAAAAAGGAAACAAACTTGCAAGATGTTTCCGTCTTGCGAAGCAAGTCCATAGGGAAAATCGTCTTGCGAAGCAACTCAAAAAACCAAAAACCCTTTCGTTTTGCGAGTTTTCCGTCTTGTGAGGCATTCGTCTTGCAAGGTACCACTGTAAAATAAACACTCATGTCTCCATACTTGTCTAATCCTCTCCTCCTCAGAAAGTAGGGAAGGGGGGAAAAGCGCCAGTATCTGTTTCCCTCTGTTTCTTAATTTCAGTTCCCCACATTTCCATAACAGTTTGTGATTTTAATTTTTTTAAAAAGCAAAATCCTCCTCTATGAAATTCTCCTCATATACACAAATTTTTGTGTTATAAACTTGCCTAACACGCACACTTCTGCAAGCAACTTCCCCTCATAGAAACTATTTTTGTATGCTATTTTATGCACACTTTCGTATGCACATTTTTGTACACGTAACTTGGCTGCAGAAGTGCACTGCAAAACTCAGGAGTGCAAATTTAATTTCAGTTCACATATTCTTTCAGAATGTGCAAATTATGTAGGTTTGCCTTTATATGAAAAATGAATCAAATTCCCCCCCATCCCTAATTATTGGATAAGACTGCCTTGTAGCCATATTGACAGCCACCAGCCTTGTTCTGTGCCCACATCTGCATCTGAAGATTAGCTTGAGAACCCCTGAACCAGATCATTTGCATATATATCCTTGTATAGCGCCAATGTGGCTTAGTGGCTAGTGTTGGACTAGGACCCTGGAAGACCAGGGCTCCAATCCCCACTTGGCCATGTAGCTCACTGAGTGACCTCTGGGTCAGCCACTGCCTCTCAGTCCAGCCTACCTCACAGGGGTGTTGTGGGGATTACATGAGGAGGTTGGGGGAAACCGTATGCGCCACCTTGAGCTCCCTGAGGGAAAAGGTGGGATTGAAATGCAGTAAATAAAATACAGTGGTACCTCAGGTTACATACGCTTCAGGTTACTTACACTTCAGGTTACAGACTCCGCTAACCCAGAAATAGTGCTTCAGGTTAAGAACTTTGCTTCAGGATGAGAACAGAAATCGTGCTCTGGCGGCGCGGCGGCAACAGGAGGCCCCATTAGCTAAAGTGGTGTTTCAGGTTAAGAACAGTTTCAGGTTAAGTACGGACCTCCGGAACAAAGTAAGTACTTAACCCGAGGTACCACTGTATGCCATTTTGTACATGTGACTTGGCTGGAAAACTGCATTTCAACATTTAGAGAAGTGTGAATTTCAATGGATGATTCGCCTTTAAATGCACACTGAACTGAATTTATCCCAGCTCCAGTCCTTATCCAGCCTTCCCTGTGCTTTTGCTCTCCATTTTAGTTGACTTTTCCCCCATTTTTATTTTTTACAGTTCCCATCTTCCTTTGCCTAGCAGGAACAAACTCCCCTAGCAACCAACTATCTGAAAATGGCATTTGTTTCCTTTATGGCAGACTTGCGCTTGTTAGCTGGTCTCTGCTGAATAAAATGCTTTAATGGGCCTCTGTGAATGAGAGCCAGAGAGAGGGAAGGAGCAAAGAGGGGCAAGGACAACAGCCTCATTGGGCATTCCCAGGTTGTAAAGGGAAAAAGAGAATATGCTTGTCCAGCAGGACTGGCACAGCCAACGCTTCTGTAAATGCCGCTTTGGAGCGCTGAGGACTGCATACAAATGATGGGGTCTCAGAGGCTTGAAGATGGAAGGATCAGGGATGATATGTCTGCATGAGTGGAGGAAGGGAGGTCAGAATGCCAGGCTCATCTGCAAGTGTTGAATTGCGAGCAAGGAGGGCCCTACGGCATCGCTCTGTATGTAGGGTTGCCGTACTTCAAAAAGCAAAATTCCTGACACCTGCAAAGTTGTTGAGCTTTATTTAGGAAGCTCCCAAAATTGTTGAGCTTTTTAAAGGAAACCACCAAAATTGTTGAGCTTCCGGCTGCTTTTTCCATCCCATTGCCATATATCCAGGTTTTCCCTGACATTTTGCCACTTTGGCAGAATTTATGACTTTGGCAAAATTCAACCCTGGCACAATTTTTACACCTGAAAACAAGGAATTTTCCTGATGTATGGCAAGACTCTGTATGTAGTTCAACAACATCTGGACGGCCACAGGCTTCCCACTTGGGCAGATTCCTGCCTGTCTCAATGATTCCCAAAACAGGAACAGGGACCCCTTTTCAGCCATACTTGGCAACCTTCTGAGGGTGGCCCTCTGACATGGGCCAGAAATGAGTTGGCCAGGGGCAAAAGCATGGAAAACCAAGAATGTGAACTGTACCTTTGCGCTATAGGTTAGTTTCTAGACACACTCGCCCACCTCTCGCTATCCACCATCCATGATCCAAGTAGGATCAGAGTTCAAAATCACATTAAGACAGCACAAAAAAAAATTCCCTCAAAGCAGGGTACAGTGCAACACTGCTGGTGAGGGGGAAAGAGCCTGGAGGTTTGCATTTGGGCCTTGTGTTCCCCATGCTTCTCCCAAAATTGGCAGCCCCAAATCCTCCCCAAAGAAAACAGAGAATAGTTTGCAAAGGAAGGGCGGGTAGCCATGTTCACTGCAGAGCTTACGTGAGTGCAGATGGAGACAACTTTAACAAATAAGGTAGGCTTTATGTGTATTGATTATCCATTCAGTCTCTGGCACAGGAAGGTGCATGTGCTCTTATGGGGAGTGTCTGTGGCCAGGGATGATAAATAGAGATGGCTGTCCATGAATGCATCTTCTTCCAGATGCTGCCAATGCACAAAAACATATGTGTATGTTCTCTCACTATCTATAGCATCTCTGATCTAAGTAGGAGGAAGGCAGTCAAAGGACTTACCCATCCTACCGATCTTAAATGGACTCACTCATTCTGACCTCCCCCTGCCAAAGACCCTTGAAGTTGGAAGTCACTGTCTTGATATACCTCAGGGAGGCGGCCTTCAAGGTATCTGGACCACACACCTGGCTGGACTTTGAGATGCCCCTTCTCACAGCATCCCAGATCTCTGAGATGTGGCATGTGGTGCAGACCTACATTCAGTGAAGGGTCAGAATTGGAGCAAACTCATAAATTTGTGAATTTGGCAAGGGCTGGAAATAACAACAAGTAGCTTCCTTGTGAGGTCAGCCTGGTGATGGCTCACTGTGGGGTGGGCCAGAAATTCCCTACCATTGGTGAAAGGAATTGCATTTCTTTTTAAATTAAGCTTTTTCTAAATTGCCATCTATGCATACAAATTTGCATATGCAAAAGTTGTGCAAATCTGTGTCTGCTTTTTGTTGATTCCCTTCCCCCCCGTTTTTTGGTGATGTGTACAAGGGGGCAACCTACCTTTGGCAGCCTTCCCTTCCATGAACTATTGCAGCCCCTTTTAAAGGTTGCTGAATATTTACTTATTTAATTTCTATGCTGCCCTTCATCCGAGGATCACAGGACGGTTTACAATATAAAATCACAAAAATACACACCATAGTAACAAACAAAGACAAAACACCCCAGTTTAAAAGATTGTTTAGTTTGCCCAAAACTTGGGAGAAGAGAAATGTTTTTGCCAGTTGCCTAAAAATATGTAATGAAGGTGCCAGGCGAGCCTCCCTGGGGAGAGCATTGCACAAGCAGGGAATAATGCATTGCGCTGAGCATTCCTGCAGGATTTCAAAAAGGGGTCTTTCCTGGCCCAATGCAGAGAGGTAAGGGATTGAACCTGGGACCTTCTGCATGCAAAGCACTTGCTCTGCCTCCTAACAAAGCATTCCCTTCTCCTAACAAAGCGCTTAACAAATCCAATCATTTGCTGTTGTGCCTCCGCCGCTTCCTGTAGGTGACGTATCGCATCACTGGCCAAACTCCTGAATCTTTCCTCCCCTTTTTTCATGTACAGCTGTGCCAAATTATGATTACTGATACCTAAATGCACAGGATCTCACACTTTACTCTGTGGCACTTTCACAAAGTTACATCTGATGGAGTTGCAGTTGCCAGCAAAAGCGCACGCCAGCGCTGCTCAGCAAAATAGTGGATAAAATTAATTTTTTAGACACCACGCTGGTTGCTACTTCCAATGTGCAAAAGCATCTTTGCCAAGTGAGAGCTTGAAGTCTGAAACGAGTTCCCATCTCGTATGCCATGAGGCATCGTACTCTTCCCAGCAGGGCCAGCCTAGGGCGTTCTGCAGCTGGAGGCAGAACAGAAACTGCCACCCTCCCACCTCCTCCTCCTCCTTTTCCCGAGGCAACTGGAGCACCCTGGAGAAGCCCTGGCATGCTAAAGCAGTGGGGTAGAAAAAGGGAGTCTGGAGAGGAGCAAGGAACAGTGATGGGGGTCCAGAAAAGAAGAGAAGGCAGTGAGTGGGGTACTCCTGCACTCCCTGGGTCTGCTGCCCCAACCAGCTGTTCCCAGGCTGCCACCTCAAAGAACTGCCTCACCGAGTCTCCTGGCAGTGCTTATTTTTTTTTTTTTTTAGAAAAAAGATGTTGGTACTCATCATGAAGTTGTTTCACTAACTGCCACACTTTGGGGGGGAGGCAGTGCTGTGTACCCTTGAGTACCTCTAGGAAAAAAGCACTGCCTCCTGGGCAGGTAGCCCTGCCTCCAAGCCACTTATGGGTAAGATGATAAGGGACATCACTAGTCCATCTAGACAGGTATGGTCCACACAGGCCAGCTGAGATTGTTGGGCAGAAGTTACCAGCAATGGCCCATGAGTTGGGGTGGTGATGGTGTGGCAGTCCTGTGCTCACCAAGATGGGGATGGGACAAGGCAGTGGCAAAGTTGGAGGAACTCCGGGTTGGCTATGGTGGCCCCGCAGGTATGTGTGTACCTGCCAGACCCCCACCACAGCCAACTCAGAGCTCTCCTGACCTCACCACAGGCATGTGCCTGCAGAGCCACCACTAACCCGGAGCTCTCCTGAACTTATCACTGTTCCGCCCCACCCTATTGCTGACCCAGTGAACGGCAGCACTTTTGCCACTGGGAAGGCACTGCTGCTGCTCTGCCCCTTCATGGGCCACTGCTGGAAGTTGCTGCTTCCAACAGTCCTGCTGTTTCGAACTCTTTAAATGAAAAGGCCTTAAAATGGGTGCAAAGCTTGTGGAAAGCTATCGCCTCTCCTTGAGACCTATGGGACCTATGGGATACTCACTACTGAGCAGAGTCGTTGAGCTGATATTCTCGGGACCGGTTGAAGCATTCTTGGAGGCCAGAATCTGCCCAAAGTCTCATCATTGCTGAAAGGAGTTCTGGAGAGAAGGGCTCTGTGTCCTCCATCCGACTGACAACGTCACAAACCATCTTTGCATCAGCCTGGAGAGAAAGAGAGAAGAAGCGGGACATGTCACATTTGCACAGTGTTGAAGAATCCACAGGAAGGAAGCATGCAAAAGGCGGAAAAACATTCAATTTCTCCAACCATTCCTTTTTCCTACAAAACTCATTTGTTTTAGTTTCATGTAGTTAGAAAGGCACTCATTATCTGAAGAATTACCACCAGCTTTTGTCACTCCCGTTCATTTCCCACTGATACTCATGTGAGTCTCTGGTGACCCACCAATTGTGAATTTGGAAGCAAGTACAGAATTTCACACCTGTTGTTTTGCATTAGAAATGAAGTTTCTAGTCCTTAAGGATATAAAAATAGGCACAGAAGGGTGTGTGAGCAATGCCTTGTGAGATTTTAAAATGGCCTGGGGAGTCTAGAGAGAACTTCTGAGGTTTTAGCGTAGCATCCGTGCCCTGCATAACTCTGTGCCCTTCTACCCAAGCCCAACAGATGTGTGATACATTGGACCAAGTAAGGAAATACATGCAAATTTGCTGACGTTTCACAATTGATCATAGAATCATAGAATCATAGAATTGGAAGAGACCACAAGGGCCATCAAGTCCAACCCCCTGCCAAGCAGGAAACACCATGATGATGATGATGGTGCCAACTGCAGCCCAAATAAGGTTGTTCCCTTAATGCGGACAGCATTATCAATGAGCATATGTTGCTTCACCTCTGCCAGGAGAACAAAGGAGGAATTGATAGCACCTGTCGTATGCATACTTAAACTCTGGAATAATAATACTATAACAACCAATCACCCTTTACTGAGCACTCATCCTGATTTGCTTGCAAAAAGTTTGCAGGGAGATTAGTCAATGTAGCAAGCATTATTCCCCACTCCCCACTGTGTTTCCCCACCACTTTCCTTATTGCAAGAAGTCTGATTTTGCAGGGCAAGCAGGTTTGCGGTGCAAGAGCTCCAAACAACTATAATGGTGCAAACTAAATTTGCATGTATGCGATTGAATCTTACCCCCAAATAGCAACAGTCTGGAAGTTCTCTACATGAACTTTTCATATCTATCAGATATCTGGTTGCTAATATACATAATCAGAATATTCATTCTCTCTCTCTCTCTCTCTCTCTCTCTCTCTCCTCCCCCCATCTTCCTTCTTCTGTTTTCTACCTTTGAAGCATGACTGCAGCTTTTCCTTTTCTGGCAAGACCTTCACACAGTGCTGTAGCTCTGCTGAGGAAGCTGTTTGCTAGAATGCATCAATTTGTTTTCTTCAAACTGCAGAAACACACTGCTGGAAGGGGCAGGTGCTTGTTCGCCAGCAATGGGTTGGGTGCACATGCCTCTCAAGCCAAGCAATGACACGGTGTAATTTATTGCGGCGCTACTATAATTTGGGGGAACTGCATGCCAAGGAAAATACGATGGCAATTGATGACAATGATCCTGTGGTCAGGAGTTGGCAATGTAAGGCCCCACAGCCTGTGTCTTGCTTGCCAAAGCTTTCCCCATACAATGACTTAAAAGGAGGATGAGCCATTGCAGAGCAGCAATGCAGGTCTGGGGAGAGCCTGGTTGAGCCAGATAGGCTGCCTACCTATACTCTAGTCCGGTGATTCCCAAACTCTCCCTGCCCCAGATCACTTGCTGAGGGTTGAGGAGGTCTGCTTAATGATTTTTCTGTTTGTTGTAACAATTGTAATGAGCTGCGCTAGATGCTGTACAGCTTTTCAAAACAATGTCGTTTTTAAAACAGAATTTTAACTTGTAAGCAAAAGAGATATACACAATAAATTAACTTCTTATTTTTTTTAAAAAAGAGCCTTACAAAACAACTTTGCAGCCAGGAAGAGAACTGTATGGCTTTTAACTGGATGAAGATTCAACTCATGGGTAGGCAAACTAAGGCCCAGGGGCCGGATCCAGCCCAATCGCCTTCTCAATCCAGCCTGTGGACGGTCCGGGAATCAGCATGTTTTTACATGAGTAGAATGTGTCTTTTTATTTAAAATGCACCTCTGGGTTATTTGTGGGGCCTGCCTGGTGTTTTTACATGAGTAGAATGTGTGCTTTTATTTAAAATGCATCTCTGGGTTATTTGTGGGGCATAGGAATTCGTTCATTCCCCCCCAAAAAACATATAGACTGGCTCCCCACAAGGTCCGAGGGACAGTGAACTGGTCCCCTGCTGAAAACGTTTGCTGACCCCTGATTCAACTCCTTCATTATAGGCTCCCCTTAACTTTGCTGGCAATCTTCTCCACTCCTCCTATCAGTTCCTCTTTAACTTCTGGACAGACACTCCCCCCCCCCCACAACACGCACACACACACACACTAACCCCCCACACGCTAATTAAGATTAAGCACGCTTAGTAGCCATGGAATGCCCAGTGTCAGTCGGAAAAGAGAACTGGAAAACGGAGAGTTGACATGCAAACAGAAAGGGAACTGCGTGGAGGAGCACGTAGCTGGCTGGCTGGAAACCAGGAGCACTCTTGTTAGGAAGTGAGGATACACTGCAACATTTTGTCACAGGTCACGCTTGAATGCTAGCAGGTCTCTATAAGCAAAATAGTATCACAGAACTGTAGAGTTCGAAGGGACTCCAAGGGCCATTTAGCCCAACTCCTTGCAATGCAGGAATCACAACTAAAGAATTCCTGACAGGTGGCCATCTACTTGAAAATCTCCAAGGAAGGAGAGTCCACCACCTTCTGAGGGAGTTTCTTTCACTGTCAAAGTGAAAACCTCTTCTTAATGTCCTTTATTGTAATTTGAATCCTCTGGTTTGGGTCCTACCCTCTGGAGCAGCAGAAAACAAGCTTGCTCCATCCCCCATGTGACAATCCTTTAGATATTTGAAGATGGCTATCATATCACCTCTCAGTCTCTCCTTCTTCAGTCTAAACATACCCAACTTCCTCAGCTGTTCCTCATAAGGCTTGGTTTCCAGACCCTCTGTCATCTTAGTTGTCCTCCTTGTCAATACCCTTAAATTGTGGTGCCCAGAATTGGACACAGTATTCTAGGTGGGGTCTGACCAATGCAGAATAGAGCAGTACTGCAGGCAGTGACAATTTTGTGATGCACAAGCCCACCCTGCCCCCGTTCCACCCTTGTTCTGCCCTTTTCCAGGTCCAAAAGGACCCACACGCTGGCGGTTGTGCATCAATTGGACATGTGCAAAATGGTCCACAGCTATATTACTTCCCTTGATCTGGGCACTAAACTTCTGTTGATGCAGCCTAGAATACAATTAGCTTTTTTGTGGCTGCATCATGTTGTTGACTCATGTTAACAATGCTGTCTGCAGCCTTGGTGTACCTCAAGGAGTCCTTCACTTGTAATAGTCTGCCACACATGTTTATGCTGCCCCCATGTAGGCAGTCTGGGGCATCAGTCAGCAGGTTGTTGGCTGTTCTTTCTACAGTTGCTAAAAGTTCTGGGCTTCAGACTGAAGTGTTCAAGGAAGACGGTTGGGAAGAGTGAGAGGAGAAGGCATCTCACAGCCGGCAAAAATGTGCGATGAGTTGCTTTGGGAGGGGCTGATATGCAAGCTTGTGGTCCTGGAGGCAATCTGGCTGTCAGGATATCAGTTCTTTAAGAACCAACATGTCCTTAAGGACTTGTCCTCAATCCTTCAACTTGCGCACGTGCTTAAACAAGTGCTGTGCCAAAATCCATCCTCCTGTTTCTCAAACTTTTCCTCCCCTTGCATTTTTCTGTCTCGTTCTCAAAATGTCGGTGGGGTTTCAAGCTTATCTTATCGATGTGAGGTGGCCAAGACTGATGCACATTTTCTTTCTTTCCAGCAAAAAATGACTCCAGGCCTCTGCAGCCTGCCCACCCACGCTTCCTGATCTGAAAAAAGTCCCAGGAGAGGACTTACCCCAATGCTGCCTTCTCCTGGGCTTTAACTGAAGTACAGATAGCCAGGAAGAAGCAATGTAATGTGGAAAGCTGGGGAGACGGTTGTGCAAAGGAAAGGAAAGACACTCACAAGCCCCCTTGGCCACCTTGACATTCAAGCAAATGCAGCAGAAACCCCAAACTCTGTTCCAGAGAATGTCACTGTTTTTTCCTTTGATAATTTTCAAGTGTGATTTCTTTTTGGAATTAATTGATGAAGAGTGGGTTAAAAAAAATAAATTGGGAAATTTCCCTCTGGTGCAGCACTCACTTTGACGACATTGGACTTAATGACTAAATGCATGTCTATATCAATTTGCATTAAAAAAATACTTTCTCTAAATAGCTCCAGTGAGGTACACGAATACTTCACAGTTGTGTGCGTGATATTCTTCCTTCAAATAGTGCATTTTACAACCTCTGAATGTTAATTCCTTCTTTCTCTTGCCATCGTTGTTTCTGTGTTAGTCTTGCTGCAGTTAAGGATGGCTGTCAAACATCGCATCTCCCCCCCCCCCCCGGGAGCAGCGTGCTTTTTGACGCTGCCATTTCACCCGCTCGGAAGCCAGTCACGTGGGCCTATTTTACCCATACATGTGCACCAGTGGATCTCTTGGCAGACGGGAGATGGATGTGTGACGCGGTTCTGTCGAAAAGCATGGCACTTGCAATGCTGTGAGGAGACATGAACGTTCCCTCCTGGTGGTGCTATTACCATAGTAGAGGCTCATTCATGCACGCAAGTCATTATTTGGTAATGCTGCCATCGTATGCAGAGAGGAACCTGCCCCAAGTGTATAGTAATCGGGCACAGAGAAACCAAACATTGTGCGTCTTCACAGGCCCTTAGCTAAGGCCATTGGGGGCACTTTTGCTGCTTTCAAAAGCTTTCCCTCCCACAGCTATATTTTAGAATGTGCCCAGCACTTTAAAATTAGGTCAGGAATGAGAGGTTGGCTGATCCAAGTAAGTCCTTCCATGGGAGGAGGCGGTTTTTGCCGATTCCTCCTCCCTCCTTGCTCTACTGCCCACTTGGTTCTGGGCGCTCCCCCATCCCTAAAGAGCAGGTTTTTCTGGTGTGGCAAAGGGAACAAGCAGCTGAGACTTAAGGGCACTCCATTCTGTGAGCAGAATTTCACATATGGATCTTTGGGTCCGTCCCAGGCTCACAGGGAACCGGTGCACAGTTTGAGGGCACTCTCGCATCCCACATTCTCATTGGAGGCAAACGTGTTTGAAACCATTTTGTTTAAGCAAGCCTAACCAGACATGTCTTTTAAAGCCCATTGTTGATTTTAATTATCTTTTGAATACTTTTAAATACCTATCTTTAACATACTTTTATTGATAGTTTTAATGCTCTATTGTTGCTGTTTTTAAGCCGTTTACATGTGCGTAGCCAGGATTTGTGAGTTTTTTTGGGGGGGGCAGGCATTATGTTGGGGTGGGGCAGAAGTGAGTTATCTGTGATACAATCGGTCAGTTAGTTAAGTATTTCTAACAGGGAGAAATTGAAGCAAGCAGGGCGCAAGAAAAAATTCAATGGCACATTCCAGTCAGGCAAAAACATATGGGCGGCATATAGAGGGGCCTGGGGGCCACATTTGGCCCCGAGGTCTGAGGCCTAAATTGTTGCTGTTTAAATCATGGTGCATTGATAACCGTCCAAGGTGTTGCAACAGGTTTATGCTCCTGTTTATGCCATGTCCTTCCTATCTTGTTCCATGAGAAATGGTATTTTCTCTCCACTTTCTGCTATGTGGACAGAGCTTGCTTATCTTAGGAAAAGGCACCTTATTCAAGGAATGCCAATTGTCACAGATCTGATTTATGATGCAAGGGAAGAGGAAGGACATCAATGGACAGTGATGATATAGCAGAAACAAAATCTAAATAGGGATGCAGGACAGGAACACATCTCTAGTGACGCTGAGATCCTCAGCTTGGGACAGATGCTGAGCTAATGTGTCAAGACAGAGGAGTTATTTTGGAACCCACCAGATCAGCAGAAATGGCACCTCCCATCCACTCATTTAAAAAAAATAAAAAACCCACATGATGGTTTTCACTTTTATCTCCTTTCCAGTGGAAGTCCTTATGAAGGAACTATTAAAAGTCAATGGAAAGGAGATGGTGACATAAATTTGTCCTTGGCACATTTCCTCAGAACAGAGGTCACCAATTGCCCCAAAGAGAATTCCTAAGCTCCTGAGCTTCTTCCCCCTGTTACTGCCCCTTTGATCCCTTGAAGAGTACCTCAAACCATAGAATCACAGAATTGTAGAGTTTGTAGGGACCCCAAGGATCATGTAGTGCAACTGCCTTCTATCCAGGAATTTCAACTAGATTGCACATGACAGATGACCATCCAACCTCTGCTTAAAAACCTCCAAGGAAGCAGAGTCCATCACCTCTTGTGGAAGTCTGTTACACTGTTGAGCAGCTCTTACTGTCAGAAAGTTCTTCCTGATGTTTAGTCAGAAACTCCTTGCTTCCTCCCATTGGTTCAAGTTCTGCCCTCCTGAGCAGAAGAAAACAAGCTTGCTCCATCCTCCATGCGACAGCCCTTTAGATATTTGAAGATGGCTATCATTATCTCCTCTCATCTCCTCTTTACCGAGCTAAACATACCGAATTCCACCAACTGTTCCTCATAAGGCTTGGTTTCCAGGCCTTCTATCATCTTGGTTGCCCTCCTCTGCACACAGTCCAGCTTGTCAATATCCTTCTTATATGGTGGTGCTCAGAACTGGATACAGCACTCCAGGTGTGGTCTGACCAAGGCAGAATAGAGAGAGTGGGACTGTTACTTTCCTTGACTGGGACACCAGACTTCTGTTGACTCATGCTGAGCTTGTAGTCTACCAAGACCCCTAGATCCTTTTCACATGTCCTACAGACATGCCAGGTGTCTCCCATCTTATATTTGTGTAGCTTCCTGCTTAAGTGCAGAACCTTGTGCTTGTCCCCATAGAAATTCATTTTGTAAGATTTGGCCCAGTTCTCTGATCTGTTATGGTCATCTTGAATCCCGATTCTGTCTTCTGCGGCATTGGCTACCCCTTCAGGTTTAGTGTCATCTGCAAATTTAATGAGCAGCCCCTCAATATCTTCATCCAAGGTGTTTATAGAGATGTTGAACAAGAACAGGCTCAGGACAGAACCCTGCGGCATCCAACTTGTCACTTTTTTCCAGGTCGATGAGGATCCATTAGTGAGCACTTTTGGGGTTTGGTCAGTTTACCAGTTACAAATCCACTTAACAGTTGCCCCTTGCAGTCCACATTTTACCAGCTTCTCTGCAATATCATGGGGGACTTGGTCCAAAGTCTTACTGAAACTGATACACTATATCTATGACATCCCCCTAACACACCAAGCAAGAGAGAGATTTGTCTGACATGACTTGTTTATGAGAACCCCAAGCTGGGTCTCAGTAATTATAGCATTGTTTTCTAAGTGCTCACGGACCAAAGGACCTTAGCTAAAGGAGCACATTCCATTCCATTTCTTTATTTCAATATTACTAGAAGACACTTTTCACAAAAATACAGTGGTATACAAAATTACAGTGCCTTCGATAAAAGCTTCAATGAAAGCTGGTTGGTGGTGGAAAACATGTTTCAAAGATCTGCCGGAATCTATTGGATCCAACTTTTACCCAAGACCCCTTGGAAAAGTGACATTTGCACGCACATACATTCTCTCTCTCTCTCTCTCTCTCTGTGCCGAGGGAAGTTAGAAGGGGGAGAGAAGTGACGGAGGCACTCACACAAAAATCCAAATATGCCTGTGGAACTAAAAAAGGTTGCCAACTCCCACCTTAGCCGATTGGATTGAAAAAGGCAGAAGGGTTCCTCCCCTGAAAACTTGCTTCCTTTAAAACTGAACAAGTTTGAAAAGGAAAGAAAAAAATAACAGCCACACGCATGCACCAAAGGATCTCCACACAACGCAGCCACCCACTGAAAGGGCACTGAGCCCAGGCCTCCACGATATGCATTCGTTAGCTGATTTAACAAGCAATTAACAGTCCAGGCAGAGATGATGCCCCTTCCTTTTCGAGCTCTCCAGGACATGTCTCAAACTGTGAGTGACCTTAACATCTCTCCCCCTCCCCTCTGGGCCCAGCAGGTAAGATTTTGAAATGCGACCTGGCTGGGTCCCCCCCCCTTCTCTTTCCAGGCCAGCCTTCCACTCTCCACCTCCCTCCCCAGCCAGCCCTCCGAGGCAGTGGGATTCAAACCTCCTGCCAGGCTATGCCATCTGTACCGAAGTGCACAATTAAATAAGACAAAACAGGGAAGGGGGGGGGGGAAATCCACCACCCCTCTGCATCCTAGCAGTTTCCATCCCACTGGGGTTTTGTTTAATGAATACCACGGTGGTATTTCAGACAGGAGAGAGCTAAAAATATATAAGTGGGCACTCAAGGGATGGCTGGACCAGGGCGGAGGGGAGGGGGAGAGAAAAGGCAGCTTGTTGAAAGGTGCCACAATTATTCCTTTTCCCACCCTGGCTGTTTTCCCATTTTCTTTCTTTTCTTTAAAAAAACCACTCTGTTTTTCAGCTGCTACAGTCTCAGGGTTCTCTGAGGCTTATAACTATAGAGCAGTGCTATTTATTTTTTATTTTTTTAAATGATATTTATTGAGAATTTTAAAATTACAAAAAAACAAAGAGAAAAAGAAGGAAAAAACAAGGAAAAAACAAATAGCAATTAAACAATACAAATCGATAAAAGTCAAAGTCAAAAAACAAAAACAAAACACATAACACATCAAAATCAAAAAGCAAAAATAAACCAAAAAAATTTAAAAACAGATCCAGTATTCCCAAATCCTTAACTGTCATTACCTTATTTCATCGACCTCCTCACACCTCCCTTTTTTGTATTCTAGTTGTTAATTATCACAGAAAAACCTTTCCATTTTTCATAATATTCTGTCATTAAATTACCTTAATCTATTTTAACCTTATCTTACTATAAAAAACCCTAAAACTTAAAACTTAAATCTTATTTATACCAATTTCTCATAACCATAGCATATTCTTACATAATTCTTTTTAACATTTCTGCTAAAGCCAAATAATTTCATTCCAACATTTTTCTAATACTCATTAATTTTACAAAGCTTTCCTAAATAATTTTTTTTAAAACTTTCTTCCAATCTTCATCCAACGTCTCTTCCTCCTGGTCTCGGGTTTTGTCAGTCCTTTCTATCCCATCCATCTAGTTCATTAACCTGGTAACCTTATGTCCGAGGCCCTTAAGTCTCTTCCATGTCCCTTCCGCAGATCTTCTTCATATTTATACCTGTACTTTACTTTGTCTTCTGCTCCTTTCACTCGTGGAGACTCCAGCTTGGCAATATTTTTGTCCCTTCTCGACAGATCAGCCCCTTTTCCATAGTCAACACTGAACTCCATGTGGTATTTAAAAGCATGTTTCAAGGTCCCTCCAAAGTTGAGGACCCCCACAACTCCAAACTCCTCCCGGCCCAAAGCCAGACTTGAAAAGTCGAAACATCCCTGCATAGGGGGGTCTATCCAGCCCCCCATCTCCAAGCCAAGCAAGACTCTAGCTCTCCAAATCTGGCTTTTTCCAGGTTCATTCGTCAGATCCAACAACTCATGTTCCTGCTGGGCCACAGTTCCTTCCATCTCTGCCTCCCGAAGTCCAGCCACAACCTCCTCCCTCATCTGATCTGTCAGAGCACACTCCTGGATTAATTCCTGAGTGGGTTCTATATAGATACCCACTACCTGTCCAAAATTTCCGATCGCAACAGTCATCAAATCCGTCTTCTCATGTAACTGTTCCAATAGAGCACTTGTCTTGCAGAAAGCAAGCACCAGAGCCTCCGAGTACATTCTTGTGCAAGGTCAGAGTCTGATCCCACGATCTTAATCTATTGCAGCTGCAAAGCTCCTCAGTTCAGATTTAATAACAGTTTCACAAGCTCCCTCTAGGGGAAAAGCTTCTATTTGTATCCATCTCTCTCTCTTTTTTTTAAAAACAGATCTAACAACAAAGTTTCCTTTTTCAGATATTTTGTCAATATTTTGTTCCTTTTAGATGCGAAGGGGAACAATGGAATCACTATGTTTCTCTTCTTTTAACCATCTGTCAAAAACGTTTGTCTATAGTCAATGAACTTCCCGAGGACGTCTGTCCTGACACCCCGCTCCCAGGTTCAAGACGGTGGAAAATTGCTTTTCTTTACACTCTCTTGTGCAGGTTTAAACAGTCCAGAAAAAATCCCCCCTCTTCTCCTGCTTCCAAGGGGGGGGGGGGTTTCAGTAATTTTAGATGATGAAAATTGACCCTTTACAGACGATTTTCTAAACTCTAGCTTGCCGTGTCTTTGCTTTAATCTATCTACAAAAAGCGGAGGGCGGACTTCCTGTTTAGACCTTCCCGCTTCAGCGCCAAATTAAAAGAAATTTCTTAATCCAATTTTCCGTTCTACTCACGGGTCATTGTTTAGAGTCCAATTGTCCACAGGAAAAAGTCAGCGCTCTCTGGCAACAGCAATGTGGCTTCACTCCGTGAAAGAAGCAGTCGATTCAAAGCACCGCTCCTTCACCCCACGTCGCTTTGGATCCCCGAAACCGGGTCTCCCCGCGAGTAGGGGGTGCGCAAAAGGTGCCAGCCGAATCCCACGTCCACAGGCTTCTCCCGCCTGTGGTTTTTAATGGGTCTCTGCCTCGCCGTGGCGGTTCAGACCCTTTTTTCCACGGAGCGGATTCCTCCCGATCGGAGGAAATCTGCCATTGCCAGAGGCGCCAACCGGGAAGTCTCTGTGCTATTTATTTATCATGGTGAATTACTGCTGGGCAGGCATGCACTAAGTGTAAGGAATGGGGGGTGGAGTCCTTGCCCCAGTTCTTGTTCCCCTGTGAGCAAGAAAAGAGAAAGAGAAGGATTGGGGCCAGTGGCACTGGTAGGCATCCAAGAGGCAGTGTGGGGCAGCGGTGAGAGTGTCATACTAGGACCTGGGAGACCAGGGTTCAAACCTCTACTCAGTGATGGAGCTCATGGGGGGCCTTGGGCCAGCCACCAATTTGCACCCTAACCTACTTCAAAGGGTTGTTGTATGGGTAAGATGGAGGAGTACGAGAGCCATACATACCACCTTGGGCTTCTTGGAGGAAAGATGGGCTAAAGATGCAGAAATAAATAAATAAATAAATAAATGGCTCCCAGCAATGCTAACTGTTGGTCCAGCCCTCCCTCAGTCCCTTGGCTTATCTTGCAGTGGCTGAAAGGCAGTCTGCCATCTTGAATTTCCCACAAATCCTCCTGGAGTGAACGCTACAGGGCAAGGAACTTGGTGGGCCTGTTGGCTATGGTTTTCCCTGTCACCTGGAGCCACGGTGTCCCCAAAAGAATAATTGAAGGGGCTTGTTTTCTTTATGGTCTAGAGTGGCCAGGTGAAAAAGAAGACAGGGCTCCTGAAACTTTAATTGTTTGGTGAGTGTGGAGAGAGTGAGAGCTTTTAAAGGTACAGGAGCCCTGCCAGTATCTGTAGCTTGTCACAAAGCTATTAAAGGTGCAGGAGTCCTGTCTTCTTTTCACCTGAAGCATTGCAACTATTCACATGGTCTTGATTCTGACCAGCAACTTGTGAAATGGCTAAAATGGGTGGGAATACTTTTGGTATGTGGAATAAAGCTTCTAGGACCAAAAAAAGGCGACATTTTAAATCTGAGGAGTTTTAAAATCTGGCATCAAGGTAAGCATTGCCCTCTCACACCCAGTCAGGGTGGTCAAATGGGGAGGGCTATATCTAACCCTTTCCCTCCATGCTATTTTGCTGATCAAGTTTGACCCCTACTCTCCCTCCATAGTTGCTGTGATTCTCTACAGGGGAAATCTAGGAACATAAAGGAAAACGCCTCCATCTCTCAACATAGCAGTTAAATGTTATATATATATTTATATCTGGAGGGTTTTTTTTCCAGCCAGAGCTCACCAGAGCTCAGCTCCAGCACCTCTCAGGTGGGTGCCATTGCCATTCTCAGAGAACAAGGAAGAAATTCACGGTGAGTTCTGGCAACACTTTTTCTAGAAAAATAGCACCATATATATGCACGGTGTGTATTTATTGTGAGTTAACACAAGGTAAAGAAAGGAGGACATGAGCATTCTGTAACGACAGGGGCTCCTTCCCATGGGCAGTCCATTGCAGCCTACAGATGATGTTCCCAGATCTCCCATGCGCTGACAATTCTGCTACATTAATTACAGCGTGAATATTTGTCCCCACCTTCCAGCGCTGAGCTCTGAACAGGCAACTAATTACTGGGTCCTTAGCACGGCGCGGCTTCCCAGCATGAAGGGAGCACCCTACAAATCATCCAATGCGAGCTGTATTTAACTACAGATGTGTGTCCGATTGTATTTTTAAAAAAGAGTAGACCACACCACCCATATCTTCTCTAAATTTGCATTTTCTCATCTTACTGCCTCTGTCACACTCTATGCCCATCAGATCTGATCCCCTTTCAGCTGCTCTTTTTCAGTGGCTAAAACAACTTCTTCCTTCCTTCCTGACCATGAGTAGTGATGTCTCGCAGGTTACCAAATTTGGACGAGTTCTGCAGCCTGCTAGCCAGCTCCATTTGCATGGCTGGTGGAACATCTGCCTTTAATGCCAGTGCATGCAATCATCCCCCCCCCCCCGATAGATCACTGCCAGGTGACATTTTTCCATCATTAATTTGCGGACCATTTAACATGGGTACTATTTTGGATTTTGGTTTGAGAGTGGAGATATTCTCCACAGAGGTTAAAAGCCCATCCTTGGACATGTTCTTGATAAGATACACTGCTCTGAGTAATTAATAATGATAACAGGACTTATTTAAAGCTTTGCAACCGTGCTCAGCCTGGCCTCCGAACCTTTGGAGTTGCCACTGTTTATAGCTGCTGCTAGAGATTAATTGGCTACATGGAAGCAATCAGGGTGAAGGTTTTTTGTTTGGTTTTTGTTTTAAAAAACAAAATTCAACTTCCTAACTCCACTCTGCCCGGTAATTTGAGCACTGCTTTAAGTTTCCATGGTGCTTCACAGATATTGCTGCTGTGCTCCTTATAACAATTTTAATAATACAAGTTTGTATTATTATCTCCAGGCTGGCCCAGGACATTTTGCTGCCTGAGGCAAAACCCCTGGTGCCATGCTCCACCACTACTTCCTGTCCTCACAGCCACCAACTGCCCACCGCTTGCCACTGCCAGGTGGTCGTTTCTGCTGGATGCCTGCTGCTGCTTCCTGCTCCTCAGCAACTGTGCCATGCCCCTGCCGCGGCGTCCTCCACAGCTATGCTCCGCCCCACCCAGCATGCTGGTGCTTCTCTGGGCCACCTCCAAGCAGCGATGGAGGAGGCATGGCAAAGAGTGAGCCATAGTGGTGGGGTGCAGCTGCAGTGGTGGGCACGGCTGAGGCAGGGGCACAGCTGCAGTGGCAGAAGAGCAGGAGGAGGCAGCGAGCAACTGACAGTATTGGGAGCCAGAGAGTGTGTGCCCAGAGGGGGCGAGTGGAGGGCACCCAGTGGTGGTGCACAGAGGGTGCGCAATGGTGGTGCCACCCTCAGGAACCTGCTGCCCTGAGGCATTCTTCACCTCATGGCTGGGCCAGCTCTGATTATCCACCATATTGTAGGGATGAAACTGGGAAAGAGAGTAGGTTCTTTAGGTTCATCTAGCCAAACACCCTTTCCTAGCTTGGTGCTGGGTGGCTGGAGGGCCAGATAAATTTGGTTCAGTTGGAACTTTAGTTCTCAGTAGTGGCACCCGCCCTGTGGAACGCCATCCCACCAGATGTCAAAGAGAAAAATAACTACCAAACTTTTAGAAGACATCTGAAGGCAGCCTTGTTTAGGGAAGCTTTTAATGTTTAATAGGTTATTGTATTTTAGTGTTCTGTTCGAAGCCGCCCAGAGTGGCTGGGGAAACCCAGCCAGATGGGCGGGGTATAAATAAATTATTATTATTATTATTATTATTATTATTATTATTATTATTATTATTTCAAAGCTCCCTAGTTTGCACTTTCTGAAACATTATGCTAACCAAAACACAGCTATCCTTTGAAATTCACACTGCTCTGAATTCTGTGATGCAGGTCTCCAGTGAAAGAATGTGTACGAAAATGCATATATTAGTATATAAAAATGTATATACTAGAGAAAATAATGTATAAAATATATCAAGAAAAATTCCCAGCAAAAAAATGTGTGTATTAAGAGCACTTTACCCTAAAATGGTTGAGGAATTCTGTTCAGGATTATTGATTTTATTTTTTAAAAGGCAAACTGATGCAGATATGTGGAGAACTGAACTTAAGACTGAAGAAATGAGGAACTGAAGTAGATAGATTCGTCCACCCCTAGCTGGGGCTGATGGGAGTTGTAGTCTAGAAAATCTGGAGGGCACCCGGTTGGGGAAGTTCATGGCAGAGACCAGATTTGAGCCGGGGGCTTCCTGTTTCACAGCTCAGCCTCTTCTACAGAACACTAGGGGTTTTTCTCTCTTTATACCTCACAATAACTATAAGGAGATTGTCAACAAAGGTCAGTGCTCCATAAAGGGGAAAAAAAAATTCCTTGTATGATATAATAAAGGGAAATGGAAAAAGGAGAAGTAATTCAAATTAATAAAAGAAAGTGAAACTGAATTAACACTATCATGATATTGTTTGCTTCAATATACTAGTCTTTTTAAATTGCCTAACCCGTTGCCATTATTTAAAAAACTCATAAAAACAAAATATCAGACAACAAGTTGCTTTGAGAACAGACACCTGTGGACACAATCAATTATGTTTAGTCATTCTGTTGGTGCCTCAGCCAGAACAATAAAAGGCTGTAACTGTTTTCATCATTCTAGAATCATGAGCTTTGGAAACGCACTCAGAGAGAAGTGGGATGATCAGGGTTCAGCTGAACACAGGAAGGATCCCCCTGGGTCCTTCTGCTCAAGGTGGGAAGGGCAGGGGCTGAGCCAAAGCATTGGGGTGTGTGTGTGTGTGTCAGTGTGCATGACTCTGCTCCTCCCAACAAGGTGGGGTTTAGACAACACCACATGGCTAGAACTCAAGTCTTGTTGCAGGAGAACCTTCTGCCAGTCTCAGCACAATCTCAAGGAGAGTCCAGTTTCCCCCTTCCCAAGGGTGGGGTTCTCTTTGAGCCTTTCTTTCCAGAATAATTAAAAAAATAGTGAGCCAGTGGGTGCTTTTGTGGATCCCTGGTAGCAGAACACATCAAACAGCAGGTTTGTATGCCAGTGATGTTGGCCAGTGTATATGGTTTAAGATATAACTGATCCTGTAGGCTGATGGAGTACAATCCCCAGTTTCAATCCCCAGCAGCATCACCAGGTAAGGCTGGGAATGTCCCCTACCTGAAACCCTGGAGAAGCACAGCCAATAGGTGTGTAGACAATACTGAGTTAGATGGACCAATGCTTCAGACATCTTGTGAAGGCTTATCTTTTGGTCAACAAGACTGGGCGCCATTTTGTGTGTTTGAGTCCTTGATATTCTGTGTAACCTGCTTTTATACTGCTGTTCTGTTGTTGTAGGTTGAGTTTTTGCTTTGATGTTGTGATATATTGTTTGCTCGTACACAGCACACACACACACACACACACACACACACACGTGTAGTTCATAAATGATTTTGAATGAAATAAAAGGTCTGACTCAATATAATGCAGCTTTCTATGTTCAAGGTACATAATAAGCCAAGGCAGAAAAGGTATTTTTTTTTTTTTTCTGGGGAAGGGGCAAAGCTCAGTGCTAGAATATCTGCTTTGCATGCAGAAGGTCCCAGGTTTCAATCCCTAGCTGCTGCCAGTCAGTGTGGACTCCCGTATTCCCTTGAGCTTTCCTGAACTGGACACTGCTCTTACCTTAGCTGAGCTTACACATAATAGCACCCTCCCCCTGCTCTCTTTCTGAGATATTATTCTTAGAAGTTGCAATTTCCTTGCAGACATTCTGCCGAGCAATGTGCCGCAGAGGAGAAGGAAGGGAGGAAGGTGCTGGTGACGGAAGGAGTGCGGTCAGGGATGGCAGGCTCCTCCCCTCCATCTCCCTTGGTTACTGTTCCATTAGCAGCGAGCCTGATGGATCTTTGTCTGGTTAATAAAAATAACATAAAAAAGAGAAAGTACTCAGGACTGAGCGCAGTGATCCCAGAGCTTCCAACCATCTAAAGGGCTTTGTTACCAAGGCAACGCCTTGTCTCCTAGCTGCAAAAGGCCACGAGAATGAAGGCAGCTGATGGAAAATGAATAGGGTGATGGCAAGACAACAACAACATCAGAAAAGGAAAATCTGCCAAGTAGAGTGCGAGGGGGTGGGGGAAGGGAGGGGCGCTTTTTGGGGGGTGGGGGGTATGGACAAAAATAAAACCCTGCCAAGGTTAGTTAATGAAGAGCTCAGCAAGGCCTCAGTACCAGAGCTGCTGAAAAGTGTCGATGATGAAGGAGGAAGGGAATGGAGAACAGCAAAAAACAACTCCTGGTTTGTTAAAGGGCAGTACAATGGTACCTCAGGTTACAGACGCTTCAGGTTACAGACACTTCAGGTTACAGACTCTGCTAACCCAGAAATAGTACCTCGGGTTAAGAACTTTGCTTCAGGATGAGAACAGAAATTGTGCGACGGCAGAGCGGTGGCAGCAGGAGGCCCCATTAGCTAAAGTGATACCTCAGGTTAAGAACAGTTTCAGGTTAAGAACGGACCTCTGGAACGAATTAAGTTCTTAACCCAAGGTACCACTGTATTCAGAAGGGCAAAGTAAAGCTCAAAGATGGATGCTGTTTCCCAATATTCTAATTACATGGCTTTTATTGAGGTAGTTCCACCTGATTCCTCCAGTCCATGAGCTGGGATTCAGAGAGGGCACCAGCAGAAACAGGAGAGGACAACACAGGCAGCCACAGCTTCACTCACAGTATTAGTTCTCACTGCACAATGGTGCAGTAGAGTGCAGGACATTTTTTATAGTAGGAGCAATTCTGTCGTCTGCCGGAGCAGCAAGGTACTATAATTGTTCTGAAAAGTGACCAAAGGGATAACGAAGCTTTCAAGTTTGTTTGTGACATTCTGGCATCAGTGAAGTCAGAGAATATGGAGAGTAACAAACAAACATAGACTGGATTCTTCTTTCCTTTCCTTTGATGAGGTTCCTCCTTCACGCTAGCAATCTAAATGGTAACACTTTTTTGCAATACAGTTTGCATTCCTAATTAAAACCCAAAGGTGGTGTTTCAGCTGACTAAAGATCTTTTGCTAAAGGTCAATACGTAAAGCTCAGAAGTCAGCACTGTGGAGTTCAATAAAGCTCACGCCCAAGAAAATCCGCATAGAATTGCAGTTCTGCTGCTAAACTGTGTATTCTTGCTATGTACTATCGCTCTTTGATTCCTGGGTGTGTATCAAAACATAAACACATTAGAGCCTGTGTTTTTTAAACTCTCCCTTGGGCTTGCCTATGTGGGCTGTTATGATGAGGTCCCGCACTTCAAAATTCACCACTACACTGCTGCCAAAGAATCAAGCCACTTTTCAAACCAGACAAGAGACTTGACTCTTTGGCCATAGGAACCTGAAATGAACTGGCCCATCAAGACTCCATATTCCCTGTTCCTGAACCTCAAACTGCCTGCAAAGATGTAGCAATGACCCTGACACAGAAATCTGGCCTTGCGTGGAACATTCCCTCACTCCCCAAAGGCCAATTTAGGTGATGATGCCTTCAGTACTCTGTCTGATGTTAAGCCCTTTCCCATTTCCCAAGTCATCTGCTGTACAATACCCCTCTTGCACTCGATCAGATGGAGCCGACAGGGGTACTGGCTCACCTTGTGAGATGGAACACTTCCTGCCTGCTCCCTATGGGGCTGGAGACTGCACACGAGAGCCAACCCACTGGCTTCCACTGCAGCTGATTTACTGTGATTACAGAGGCAATTGCAGATTGGGTTTCCCACCAACATCTTCTCTATCTGCCCACAAGGGAGGGCAGGGTGGTTGACGACTCCTCTTCCCTTGCAGACAGGAGCTTAGAATGGGGATGGTGGGAGTGCTAATCTGATGGGAGCTGTAGTCCAAAGCATCCAGAGAGAGACAAGTTGGTGAAGGCTGGTTTAAAGCTTCAGGGGTGAGAACCAGCAGCTTGGAATTCTGATAGTGCCTCTTACATGCCTGGATGGAGGATGGAGAGGGGTATGTGAGTAAGAGTTAAAACTAGCCTCCCGTATAAAGGTGAAATAGGCACCCAGTGTTCCGGCCACTTTTGCCTCTGGCCCCGCCCACCAGGGGCATGTGGCCCCCCCAGAAAAGAATGTGGTCCTTCAGCCAAAAAGGCCTTCCCACCCCTACTCTCCATCAGTAATCACTGCCCAGTGACTGTCTTCTTTCCCCGACAGCTCGAACCGGCTTGGAAAGCTGTGTGCTGCCCCTCCTGTTTGCTAGAAAGTCCCAGAGACCAGTAATGGGGCCATTGAGAGGGCAGAGACATGTCCCCATGTTCCCGCCAACATCACACTTGTCTCCATTCAGGGCTTCCAGATGGAAAGCTCCATCTCTGCCAAGTGGCAGTGTCTCTTGCCAGAAAGCAAAAAGCACCACAGAAATAAAAGGAAACCGCAGGAACGGAACTGTTGCCCCAAGCTGGCATTGCAGCTCCCAGGATGGAGGCAGGCTTCTCCTTGAGCCCTCGGGCAGAAAAATAGCGCAGTTCAATCTGGGGCGGCCACGTTCCCCACTTTACAGGGCTGGCTGGCCCACCTCCAGTTGAAAGAACTGGAAGAAGGGAGAACAGGAAGGGCTTTGAAGTGAAGAACATGAGACGAGCTCAGCTGCTGGATTAGGCCAAAGGCCCATCTGGTCCAGCCTCCTGTTTTCACAGTGGCCAATCAGATGCCCCAAGCAGGACTGGAGCAAAACCACACCCACCCATTTCTGATCCACAGCAACCCCTTCACAATGGAGGCGTAACATAGCCATTGTTACAGTCATCCGTAAGAACCAACTCCTAGGGGCTGAAGTCCCTTTGCCCACCCCCCAATAAAATATTTGAGGGGGCCAGGCCCCTCCCCCAGCTTATGGGCATTGCCATTCAAATGAACCACATCTTGTGATTGATCATGCGGGTTGGGGCTCACCTGCCACCCCATATTTTATTCAAGTTGACACCTCTGCACCCTTTGATAGCCTCCTCCCTTTGAATCTGTCTAATGCTCGGTCAGAACCACTGAAGGTGGTGGCCATCACTGTCTCTTATGGGATCAAGTAGCCATAGTTTAGCTACAGCTGTCCATGGTTACTCGCCACAATGGCTATGTTCCAACTCCACTGGCAGAGGCAATAATGCTTCTGAATACCAGTTGCTGGGGACCTGCTGTGCTCAGGTCCTGTTGCAGGCTTCCCAGAGGCATTTGGCTGGGCACTGTGAGAATGGATTGCTGGACTAAATTGGGCCCAGCAGGCTGGTGTGTGCAGTGTCACTGGATTGGCTGTGCCCATGCTGTACCAATCTCCCCACATGTTTTGGGTTACTGGCAGCAACCTCCGCGCTGGGTTGCCAGGTAAGCAACACCACACCAGCCTCCTCTGCCAGCCACTCCTGAATCCAAGGCCACTCCAAGGCCACTCCTGAATCCTGCTCCTGCCAACCTAGCAGTTCGAAAACACATCAAAGTGCAAGTAGATAAAAAGGTACCGCTCCGGTGGGAAGGTAAACGGCGTTTCCGTGCACTGCTCTGGTTCTCCAGAAGTGGCTTAGTCATGCTGGCCACAAGACCCGGAAGCTGTACGCTGGATCCCTTGGCCAATAAAGCGAGATGAGCACCGCAACCCCAGAGTTGGTCACGACTGGACCTAATGGTCAGGGGTCCCTTTACCTTTACCTTTAAGACAGGCCTTTGGTTTGATCCCGCAGGGCTCGGACAGCTGCATATTGCAGGGGGCTGGAATAGATGATCGTCAGGCGCCTCTGTAAACTCCTGCGAATGATTTCTCTTGCTGTGATCACATGAATGGGCTATTTTTGGAGTAGTTATTTTGTAAGCAAGCCCTGAAAAGCAGCACCTGCCTCAGTTCTTAGAAATGCAAACCTTTCAGTATTGCTGAAGTCCACCTGCACTTTTAGGCCTCAAAACAGTTCTCTCTCGTTCTGCCCAGTGGATGGCTTGGACCAGAAGAGCCAACGCTAGTTTACATCGGGCCTCAGAATCCAACCCACTTTCAGAGTTGCATCCCGATGCAATTTCTCCCCCATCTCTTACTTGATGGCAGCGGCATCAAATATTTACAGCCTAAAACAACTAATCTCTTTTTGCTGCAGCCACATTTTCAGGAGAGCTGGGAATTGCGCAAGTTATTTGCCACCTACAGAATTTGGAGCTTAATGAAAATAGCTAAAGTGTTCCCATCCAACGCCCCAGCCCCCTGCCAGTTGTTTTCTTTTAAAACCAACAAACCATTGCAGGCTTAGCATGACTGGAAGGCCGATACAGAACAGGCCCAGCCGAGCTGCTGCCAGCTTTGATCACTAGGCAATACTGCCATGCATCTAGGTGAGGGCTGCCCTTGGGCCTGGTCTGGGAGCTCCAGCTGATGCAGAATGCGGCGGGAGTTACAGTGTGGTGTGCTTAATGCCAAGGTTGCAGATTCAATCCTTGTATGGGACAGCTGCATATTCCTGCATGGCAGGGGGTTGGACGTGATGACCCTGAGGGTCCCTTCCAGCTCTATGATTCTATGTGGAATAAAGTGGAACTGTTACTTTGCATGACTTGGGAACTATGGACTTAATAGGTTATTCTAATGGTGTTGTTCCTTTGTCATCCCACCTTTTCAGAAAAGAAAAGAAAGGAAAACAACACTCCGTGAGCAGCTTGAGGCCACCCTGATTTTTGAATTTATTTTTAAAGAAAACTATTTCCATTACATAGGGACGCGGGTGGCGCTGTGGGTTAAACCACAGAACCTAGGACTTGCCGATCGGAAGGTCGGCGGTTCGAATCCCCGTGACGGAGTGAGCTAATGTTGCTCAGTCCCTGCTCCTGCCAACCTAGCAGTTTGAAAGCACGTCAAAGTGCAAGTTGATAAATAGGTACCGCTCCAGTGGGAAGGTAAACGGCGTTTCCGTGCACTGCTCTGGTTCGCCAGAAGCGGCTTAGTCATGCTGGCCACATGACCCGGAAGCTGTACGCCGGCTCCCTCGGCCAATAAAGCAAGATGAGCGCCGCAACCCCAGAGTCGGTCACGACTGGACCTAATGGTCAGGGGTCCCTTTACCTTTACCTTTATTTCCACTACATATTTTATTGTAAAGGAATGCATCGTGTGCTTTGAAAACAGATTTCCTCCCTAAGATTTGCGTTTTTCATTGACTGCATTTCCTGCCTCAAGTGTGCCTCAAGTGCCTCATGACGATGAGGTGAATTGGTTTGTGTGCGCATGTGTGCGTGCGCGAGAGCATGAGTGAGGAGGGGAGGGGGAGAGAGACAGAATTCGTAAAATATTTCCGTGGCACTAAGAAATGATATTTCCTTCTCTGTTCACATTGTTCACTTGTTAAGGCGATGGCTTCCATGCTGTTGTGCCATACAAATTTAATCACAACTGGATGCCTGTGTTGTACATAAATATGAATATGTTTTCATCTGAGAGAGATCCATTAGTGGAGAAGATGAGTCCTTAAATGATTTGAAGTGCTCAAAGCATCTTGGGTAATAAAGGGTTTTGGTTTTTTTTAATGGCTCAAGGAAGAGAGATACACGCATAATTTGTGTCACCTTGATTATGCTGCTTAGCTAATGTCTTGAGAGTAAACGGTAGACTAAACCCCAACAGGGGATGAAGACATATCCTAGTGGGCCTCTCTCTCGCTCATGCTCTGCTACAGCCTCTGCCAACTAGGGACGGTTGAATCGGCCAATCTTCATTTTTCTCCATTTCTCATTTTTCCAATCTTAGGTTCAATTCTCAACATTGACAAATCAGTTTGCATTTTTTTAAAAGCCTCATGAAAATTCATCCGCCCTTAGGGTGATTCCCCCCCAATACAAAATTTCGCAAAGCAATTTCCTTGATACAATGCATTTTGTACATTATTTTCTCTAGGATATGCATCTCCATGCACACTTTATGCATTTTTGTACACATCACTTGGAAAACGGCATTGCAAAATTCAGAGAACTATGAATTTTGAAGGAATGCAGCGTTTCCATTTGCATATTGTTTTGAAAAGTGTCAATTAGGTAGGTTTGCCTTTAAATGAAAACTGAACCAAATTTCTCCACACACCCCCCCCCATTCCATGCAAGTTGGGGCTGATGGGAATTGCAGCCCAAGATATCTGGAGAGCTGTGTTTTTCAATCTTGCACAAGCCATAAATTGCAAAGCTTGAAGGCTGCCCAGAGTGGGGAAACTTGCACAAAACAAGGGGGCTCTTGCCTTGGGTCCCGTGCATATCATTGGCCACCACTGAAGAGTGAATGCCATCTGGAAGACACAAGATTTACCCACTCTGGAAGAATGGCAGATGAAGTTGATGGACTATATGGAACTGGCGGAAATGACTGGCAGAATCCGAGACCAGGGAGAAGAGTCGGTGGAAGAAGATTGGAAAAAAAATTAAGACTATTTACAGAAATATTGTAAAATTA
Organism: Podarcis pityusensis; assembly: GCF_964106645.2. Classification (NCBI taxonomy): domain Eukaryota; kingdom Metazoa; phylum Chordata; class Lepidosauria; order Squamata; family Lacertidae; genus Podarcis; species Podarcis pityusensis. The sequence goes on from NC_138033.1 coordinate 38,692,843, forward strand.
ATGAATGTTAGAAAAATGTTGGAATGAAGTTATATGGCTTTAGTAGAAATGTTATAAGGAATTAAGTACAGATAGGTTAGTAGAGCATTAAAGGGAAAAATAAGGTTAGAATCTGTTAAGATAATTAAAGGATAGAAATCAGAGGAAGATGGAAAGGAACTGCTGAAATAATTATCAGAAGTGGAATACAAAAAGGGAGGTGTGAGGAGGTCACGGAAATAAGTGAGTGAAAGATGGGATAATGAAACTGTTTGATTTATTGTATTGTTTCTGTTTTGTTTTGTTAATTTAATGTTTTGCATTGTCTTTTTTTAGTGTTTAAGTTTCTGGAAAAATAATAAATATTATTTTAAAAAAAATGAAGAGTGAATGCCATCTAATATTTCTAGGCAAGGTGTCACTGGAGACAATTCTTTTGCAACAGTTACCACAAGAAAAGCCGCAGGATGACCCAGGACCTTCCTGAGTGAGTAGTGGAGAAGTTCGGCAGCAGGCCACAATCCAGGAAGCAGAAAGAAGCTCTGCCAAAGGGATTTGAAGGAGGTACTCAGGAAGAGTACAATCCAATCCTTACTCCCTTATCCACATATAATAAAAAATGAAGCACATCTGTCATTCTGCTTGACCACAGGGCAAGGAGGAGCTGCAGGTGAGACTTTGTAGTCCATGTGTGAAATAATGCCTGCATGGGCCTCCCAGCTTTGTATATACATGTGTGCCCCCTCCCAACATCACACCTGCACCAGGCCCTATCAACCCTCTGGGTGGCCCTGCAAAACTGACCAGGGAGGGGGGAGAACAGGCACAATCCTTGCCCAGGATAGTATTTACCCCAGGGTTGGCCCTGGCTAGAGGGACCAGTGGTCTAGCTCAGCATAAGACAGTTTCCTTGGTTGCACAAAACAATGCTTTACAAGTAAATCGTTCAGATATGTTCACAACTTACGTGCTATCATTGGCCTCTCCAGATGGAGCTGGAAGAGGTCCCTGTGTATTTTAATTTTTGTATTTATTTGTTAATTTTTTATACCACCTTTCAGCTAAAGATCTCAGGGCAGTTCGCAGCATAAAAATGCAAAATAAAAACACAAAGTACATAATAAAAATAAAAACAAGAACAAACCAAACCAAACCAATAACCCCCTTCCCACAGACACATTTAAAAGGACATAGAATGTTAATCAGCCAAAGGCCTGGTTGAAGAGGAATGTTTTTGCTTGGTGCCTAAAGGTGTATAATGAAGGCGCCAGGCCAGCCTCCCGGGGGAGAGCATTGTACAACTCCCACCATCATGGACCATTGGTCATGCTGGCTGGTACTGATGGAAGCTGGAGTCCAACAACATGGGAACATAGGAAGCTGTCATAGACACTGTCTACACTGACTGACAGTGGTTCCCTAGGGCAGGCATCCCCAAACTCGGCCCTCCAGACGTTTTGGAATTACAATTCCCATCATCCCTGACCACTGGTCCTGTTAGCTAGGAATGATGGGAGTTGCAGTCCCAAAACATCTGGAGGGCCAAGTTTGGGGATGCCTGCCCTAGGGTTTCAAAGGCACCTTTGGAGATACCAGGGATTGAATCTGGGACCCTCTGCATGCAAGGCAGAGGCTTTGCCACTGAGCCACAGCCCTTCCCCAACCTCTGAAAGGCCGTAGCTTCTCTATCTTGGGTCTGATTGGATCTTGGTCTGATCCAATGAGACAAGTTGCGTGTCCCAATATCCTTTAGAAATCAACTTCTCCTCCTAGCCGGATGTGCTACCCTTCCCGAAAGCCTTTGGAAATGCATTTGATTCCAGGAGACGCTGGAAAGCAGAGTGCCTTATGCAAGGGAGCAGAGATACAGCAGTGGAGCTGATTTGTCTTTCATTAACCCGTGGGGGCAGCCAAGGAGGCGGGCTTGTCAGGGCTAAGTGCTAATCCATTATGCATTGAAAATCATTGTCAGGTCCAACGGAGCTGGTGGGTCAAAAGGAGGCTGCATCATCCCCCCCCCTGCACACTGCACAGCAAAGCAAGGAGGAATTAGTGGAGGCTGATTTCACAGGTTCAAAATCATCTAAGCACGGTGCAACCGCCCCCTGGCCACCATCTCTGCTGCCCTCAATGAAGCAGGGAGCTTCCTTTACTGTTGGGAACTTCATGAGTGATGCAGGAACCTGATTTCCCAGGAGGCTCCTTGCTTCAGATGGTCACTCTTCACCTTGTGGGGGGCAATGGAGAGGGCAATGGGAGATGGAGTCAGGACACATATCCTCACAGACTCCTCCCACATTTCCTTATTTAACATACAACCCAAACGTCCGGTAAGAGCCTAGCCAATACTTCCCACAATGCCATCCTGATTCTGCAGGCATTTCTCTGGCCCTGATTTAACTTTGGCCTCTTTACTTCGGGATTAGGAATGGGTGGTGGGAAACGGGGCTGTGTATTAGCACACTGTGTTGGGATAATTCCTAAAGCATTTGGAATGGGTTGCTGTAAAAACCGGGCAAATGACCTCACTTGTCTGCACTGCATTAGTACAAGGTTAGGTTAAAAAGCTTCCAGACACCGACGGATTCTATTTCAAGTCTGATTTCGCTTGTTTTACCATCTGTTTCACCTCTTGAAGAACCTGCTAGATAAATAATAGGAAATGGAAAATGAGAGATCTGAGAGGCTTTCCCCTTAAGGAAAAACCTGCTTTTGTTTCCAACGAAGACGGAACACTTAACACACACGAGTGGGCATCTAATTCCTAACTTGCTGTGGGCGGCATGTACCAGCACGCTGGCCAGTTGCGGAGGTCCTCAGTGGCTTGGCACTTCTGCACAAATGAGAAAAAGTTTGAAAGCATCTCTGAGGGAAGGGAAAGAAGGATGAGCAAGGCTCACGGGTGCATAATGATCTCTGCATTATGCATGGTGGGATGTAGTCTTTGGTGTGGGATCAGTAAAGGGCACCTCTAGGGAACAGACTGGAGCAGGAGGGAGGGATCTGAAGCCCCCAGGCATCTCTCTCTGGCCAACGGGACCCTCCACAGGCCACACCCCCCCCTTGCCTTGCTTTGCACCCATCTTGAGTGTTTTTGGAATCTGTCCTAATTTAACTCTGACAATGCATCTTGCTTGCCTGGTTAAAGGATAGATTTATGGCTTGAGTTATGTTTTAATTTTTGTGTGTACTGTATACTTTTATCATTCATATATATAATATATGTGTGTGTGTGTGTGTGTGCTTTTTTCCTAAAAAAATGTTTAGGGGTACTCTCATTTTGACTCAAGAAAATCACCATTTTATAGTTCAAATCGGGAAAAATAAATACAGTAAATGGACAAAAGTACAAAGATTCACAAAATGTTTAGTGGTATGCATACTCCTGCATACCTCAGGAAAAAGCACTGTGTGTGTGTGTGTAATATATATATATATATATATATATATATATATATATATATGAAAGAGAGGTGTGTCCTTGTCCTCTGATAATGCTTATCATTTGCCTGGGTGGAGAATACGGTGAGGGGTATGCAAATATGTATAGAATTGCTTTATATGAACTGCTCCTCCTACTTTTACCTATATGCCTCACCCAGCACTGGCATGTGACTCCCAGGGAAGCTTGCCTGGAAAGGAATGTGACTCTCAGGCTGGAAAAGGTTCCCTGGCCCTGGCTTAAGAGATTGGGCACAGCAACCCAGAAGAATGGGCAGTATGCTGGGGAAGGCTGTGGCAGCACCATAGGCAACTCAGTAGTAGTAGTAGTAGTAGTAGTAGTAATAATAATAATAATAATAAGTTGTTGTTGTTGTTGTTGTTGTTGTTGTTGTTGTTACCCTGCCCATCCGGCTCCCAACAGAATATTAAAAACACGATAAAACATCAAACATTAAAAACTTCCCTAAACAGGGCTGCCTTCAGATGTCTTCTAAATGTCAGATAGTTGTTTATTTCCTTGATATCTGATGAGAAGGTGTTCCACAGGGCGGGTGCCACTACCGAGAAGGCCATCTGCCTGGTTCTCTGTAACCACACATCTTGCAGTGAGGGAACTGCCAGAAGGCCCTTGGAGCTGGACCTCAGTGTCCAGGCAGAACGATGGGGGTGGAGACGCTCCTTCAGTTTAAATGGAAATTTAAATGCTGGCAGAAGTGGGATCTAAGACCACTGGGGTGCTGGAGCACAGAGGGGCCAATCCAGCAGAAGACTGGAATCAATGGCAGATCAGGGTCTGAACTGGGAAATCTGACACCCAGTGGCTTTAGGGCTGGGGCAAGGATTGGTTTCACTGTGGAGGAAAGCAAGCAGTGGAATGAGGATCCTTTAACGCAGAGCTTTCCAAACTTTTTATGTTGACAGCACACTTTTTAGACATGCATCATTTCACAACACAGTAATTCAGTTTTACTAGCAAACAGGTTAAACTAACTGCTTTCCAACCCTGGGAGGAGCACGGGCAGGATTTGTGTGACACACCTACACACTGCAGCCGACACACTAATGTTTCACAGCACACAGTTTGGAAAGCTCTGGTTTAGCGACACAGGCTGCCTTAATTCATCTCTCCAGCCCAGTGCAGTTTGCTCAAACTGGCAATGACTTTCCAGGGTCCCAAGACACAGCACCTTTCCCATCCCCTGTTATCTGATCCTGATTCACAGAGGGGGCCAATCCTGGGACCTTCGGAGTGCAAAACACTTGCTATGCTACTTGTACTATCCTTTCTTGTAGCATCCTTGTACTAAGGTCTATATCCTAAAGTATAGACCTTAGGAGCTTATCTCTTTATGGAAGCTGACCGCCTCCATAAGTCCTGGATTCAGAGGCCTCCTGACAGCCATCACTGCACCTTGTCATCTGAGATCAGCTCTTTGATCACATGCAAGTTCTACAGTTGGTTCCCCCAGGTTTCTCACCCCAGGACAACCTGCTGTCTACCTCCAGTCGTCAACCCATGGGCTTCTTCACCAATAGCCCAGCAATAGAGACCATGCTGCTGCTTGTGGCATCATATTTTGAAATTTCAAAATTATGAAAAACAAGTGTCTGACCAGCACAAAACTTTCCTCAGAGAGTGCCTACTTGCGAAAGAGAAGAATATCACCTGCTATGTAGCATTCTCTGTAATATTTTGCATTTATTTGAATGGTCACGAATGTTCATTTCATAAAGGGGATGATGCTGGGAAGTACCTCCTTGGAACAAATCCAGCACAGGACTCTAGGTCAGAAGAGTGAGATATTTGAGCGCTTTAAGGCCATTTCTTTTGCTCTTTCTCTGCTGGAATTGAGACATCTGAAGTGTCTTCAGTTTACCGTCATTGCTATACAATGTGGCTAGGCCAGAGTGAAATCCTGACTGAGATCTTATGCTTATTAGAATAGAATTTCTTACTTTGTTATCATTATGTGTCATGTTTTATACACTGCAATATGGGGGGGGGAACTGGTTATATTTTAAAGTTTATCTTGTATTCTTATTTTGCACAAATGGGTTCAGGCGTTTATAATTTTTAGCAAGTATAATCAGGTAGCCACCTAGAACTGGAGGTTGTAGCATTACTTTTATTTTTTAATTTCTGTTCCCCCCCCCCAGGGTTTTTTTAATTTATGGATCAACCCCCACCCTCACCCTGCTTTTTGTTTCATTTTCTTTTTATAGCCTATCAAATTCCACCAGTGTCTACAAAATATTGGCCTTGTTCATTCAGCATGGATTTAGTTATGGATGTTTACATTATAAAGATAAAGCAGTTTCCAGCAAAGCAATACAGAAGCTGGAGAAATGTCTTGTGGCGTAACCACTTTATGATTCATATGGATTGCTACTGGATGATGATAATAATATTAATAATAATTTATTACTTATACCCCACCCATCTGACCAGGCCTCCCCAGCCACTCTGGATGGCTCCCAACAGAATGTTAAAAACACAATAAAACACTGAACATTAAAAACTTCCCTACAGGGACGGGGGATATGCTCCGGCTTTTGGAGATTTTATGAGTGTTGCAGTGATGGACAGTCACAATTATTTCATGTACACAGGTGGGAGTAATATCCTAGGTATATCAGTGTATTTAGAATGGCTTCAGATGTTCTTACAGAAATTGTTAAGGGCTGAGGTTCCTCTAATGAAAGACAAGAGATGTTTTCCGAATGAAAAAAACCTCAAAGGTGGTGTTATTGCAAGAGACACATCTTCTGGTGGAAGATAAAGAGAGACTTTATGAAGACTAGGTGGGAAAAGTATATGCTAATGTGTATTCTAATAATTCCAAGGGTGCGGCTATTCTTATACACTGTTTTTATAGATGGTGTTGCAGCGTTACAAACAGTAGTCGATCCAGCTGGGGGAATATTTTAATTTCATGGAGAAGACCTCAAACATGATACAGTGGTACCTCGGGTTAAGTACTTAATTCGTTCCGGAGGTCCGTTCTTAACCTGAAACTGTTCTTAACCTGAAGCACCACTTTAGCTAATGGGGCCTCCTGCTGTTGCTGCGCCGCCGGAGCACGATTTCTGTTCTCATCCTGAAGCAAAGTTCTTAACCTGAAGCACTATTTCTGGGTTAGCGGAGTCTGTAACCTGAAGCGTATGTAACCCGAGGTACCACTGTAATTACTGTAGTGAACATTTATGAACCAAATTTTGATTCTCCTACAAAATTTCATGTGTTTTTGAGCTATTAGACTGATATGACTTATGATCAGGTGGTAAAGAGGGTAGATTTTTATGATATTCTTGAACCAATTTTAGATAGGAATACTCCCCGCCCCCTGCAAAATCCAATCTTCAGCAAGTCCAATGCTTAAAGTATACCTGTCTGAATTTGAATTGATGGATGTTTGGTCCCTACAGCAGCCTACATCCACATGATTACAATTTTTTCATCAGTACACTAAAATTGTTTCTAGTTAGATTACTTTTTGATTTCTTCTCCCCTGCTTCAGTATGTAACAGCATGCCATCTAGATACAAGTGCTATTTCAGATTATGCTCCAATGTCTCATACCATGCAGTCATCCAATGTGGTTAAAACTTCTGGCTCCTGGTGCTTACATATTGCACTTTTGAATGATGGAAATGTTAAAACACAGAAGGGGGCTGAACTTCTGGAATATTTTGAAAGTAATGAGCGTACAACTTCTTCATGAGCTGTTGAATAGGAAGCATGTAAAGCCTATATTCAAGGCTGGATTGTATAATATGCTTCCCATAAGAAAGGAGTTAAGAGTTTAGAAAGAAGAAAACTTAGAGAAGCCAGTGAAGTCTCATTTGAGTCAAATTGCAGTAACCCCTTCCCCAGATCTTTTTTCTCTTGCCAAATTTGGCTATTGCTGGAATTTATTAGTTTTCCAATATTATTCCAATAATGTTGTTTGTTGTTTAGTTGTTTAGTCGTGTCCGACTCTTCGTGACCCCATGGACCAGAGCACGCCAGGCACTCCTGTCTTCCACTGCCTCCCGCAGTTTGGTCATACTCATGTTTGTAGCTTCGAGAACACTGTCCAACCATCTCGTCCTCTGTCCCCTTCTTCTTGTGCCCTCAATCTTTCCCAACATCAGGGTCTTTTCCAGGGAGTCTTCTCTTCTCATGAGGTGGCCAAAGTATTGGAGCCTCAGCTTCAGGATCTGTCCTTCCAGTGAGCACTCAGGGCTGATTTCCTTAAGAATGGATACGTTTGATCTTCTTGCAGTCCATGGGACTCTCAAGAGTCTCCTCCAGCAACATAATTCAAAAGCATCAATTCTTCAGTGATCAGCCTTCTTTATGGTCCAGCTCTCACTTCCATAAATCGCCACTGGGAAAACCATGGCTTTAACTATACGAACCTTTGTTGGAAGGTGATGTCTCTGTTTTTTAAGATTCTGTCTAGGTTTGCCATCGCCTTTCTCCCAAGGAGCAGGCGTCTTTTAATTTTGTGACTGCTGTCACCATCTGCAGTGATCATGGAGCCCAAGAAAGTAAAATCTCATTGCCTCCATTTCTTCCCCTTCTATTTGCCAGGAGGTGTTGGGACCAGTGGCCATGATCTTTGTTTTTTTGATGTTGAGCTTCAGACCATATTTTGTGCTCTCCTCTTTCACCCTCATTAAAAGGTTCTTTAATTCCTCCTCACTTTCTGCCATCAAGGTTGTGTCATCTGCATATCTGAGGTTGTTGATATTTCTTCCGGCAATCTTAATTCCAGCTTGGGATTCATCCAGCCCAGCCTTTCGCATGATGAATTCTGCATATAAGTTAAATAAGCAGGGAGACAATATACAGCCTTGCCGTACTCCTTTCCCAATTTTGAACCAATCAGCTGTTCCATATCCAGTTCTAACTGTAGCTTCTTGTCCCACATAGAGATTTCTCAGGAGACAGATGAGGTGATCAGGCACTCCCATTTCTTTAAGAACTTGCCATAGTTTGTCCTATTCCAATAATAGCCAAATTATAACAATACCAATTCATACCATTATTCCCCTTCCCCAGATCTTTGTCAACTTGCTAGCAACTTGCTAAGTATGAGTTGAATAATTGCTGCTGAGGCTGGATTTGCATTTACGTGTGTGTGTGTGTGTGTGTGAGAGAGAGAGAGAGAGAGAGAGAGAGAGAGAGAGAGAGGGGTACTGAGAAAAAGATGAGAGGCCAGGTAAGATTTGGTGTGGTGTTTTTTTTGTTTAAAACAAAAACAAAGTAAGAATTATATTCCACTGATTACAAGAGAACAATATGGTATACACAACACCAAGAGAAATAAATTCAGAGTTTCAGAAGTATGGTTCTAAATTATACAGGAAAAATAATGATCCTTTTGGGCTATGCTTTTTAATCCTTTTTCTCACAGTTGGTTCTCCCACAGCTCAACATGCAGCAGAAGGAAGTTCTTTGAAAACCATTACAGATGGAAGAGATTCAGAATGATATTCACAAATGAAGACCAGGAAAGTGCCAGGGCCAGACAATTCTTTTGCAGAATGGTACAAGACATATTTAAGAATTTTGGCTCCTAAACTTGTGTGCTTATCAAAAGGCCTTTGAATTAGGTACCCTGTCAACTTCAATATGTTTCTAAAACACCTAGGTTTGGCAAAAACCATCCTAACTGTGCAGATTATAACTCAATCTCCAGCTAATGTAGATGTTAAAATAATAACAGTGAGTTTGGCTGCTGGAGCTCAGGCAGGAATATAAACAATAGTGCATTTGGAGCAAGAGGATTTCACTCAACATTGGGAAGAGCTCATCACCTAAGATTGGTAACCAAGAGGAAGGCCTTAAATGGTTATATAATGGCATTTGACAAAGCATATTGGCAGTTTATGTTTGGTACTTTGGAAAAAATGGGATTTCATCAAGAATTAGCAAAAAAAATTTTTAACTCCTTCCTAAATCACAGGTAAGAGCAAATAGAATTCTTTTGAATAGGTAATAGGTTTGGTTTGGAGAGAAGTACAAGACAGGGATGCCCTCTGTCTCTGTAGATATTTATGTTTGGGACCACTGGCATGTACTCTTGATGAATGCAGAGCCTGGCCCCACATAGATGTAAGGATGGCAATGGTGCCATCAGGACTTGAGGGCAGACACTCTAGATGGAGCAGGAGGTCTCCCCAATGCAGAAGGGCTGCCTTATTACTGGGGTCACCATGTGTCAAAGGTTGATCAAGTCCAGCATCCTGTTCTCACAGTGGCCAACTTGATGTCTCAGTGGGAAGCCCACATCTGAGCGCAACAACGCTTTCTGCACCTGCAATTTCCACCGGCTGGTATTCAGTAGCTGCCTCCAACAGTGCATGTAGAACACAGTCACACTGGCAAGTAGACACTGAGAGCCTTTACAGGGAACAGTCCTCTATTTGCAGGACCTTAAGGGGACATTTCTGTATTTAAAGGGGTTCTCTACTTGAAGGGCTGTCCAGTCTGACTATCTGTACCCACTGTTGTCCTCTCTTTTTTGGTGACATGTATCCACCTTACTTAAAATATTTAGAAGTACATAGAGTGATGCATATTACCATACAAAGAGGGGTCTCCCTGTAAGATCATTGAGTTTAGAGTCTAAAATTACTCAACTGCATTGCTGATGTATGAACACTCTCCTCCACACAGACATGATAAAGGAGCCTGGCGAGGATCTGTGGTCCTATTCTATGGTTTGCTGAGCCCAATGAGAAACCCAGCCTTGTCTCTGCAGGCCTGCACTTTAGGAAACCTGAACATCAAGCACCTTGGATGACTATTTGCTTTGTTCAAATTGGATAGGCTCTGAGAAGTAACCCATGATCCATATCAGGCTCATGGTGGTATTCAGTCATTTATTTAGGATGTGCGTTGTCTTTTGTAGGAAGGCACTTTGCCAAGTCAACTTGCTAGTCCAAAAAGCTCTGCTCGTTTCCAGTGCCTGGCTGCCTTATCCTGAGATGAGGCCCTGCAGAAGTTGCCCTGGAAATCCTGCCACTCGGCCCGTCTCCTGCCGACTCCCCAAGAGATAATTTCTGAAAATGGCTGCCATGTGACTGGAAGCTTGCGGAGAAATTCCTTCCTTTCTCCTCTTAATCTGAGACCTTCCAGTCCCTGAGAGAGGCTGATTTCAAACAGTCAGGCCTGCATTGAGAATGAGCCAGCATGGCTTTGTTAGGGCCACTCTGTTCCCATTCACAGAAGGCATTCAGTGCTACTCAAAGCATTTCCTAATACTGGGAGCAAGGAAAGAGATGGTTGGGGTGTTGCTGTGATTATAACATTCCTTGGCAGGGAAAGCGGATCATATGGATTTGTTTATCTGATATCTGGAGGGTAACCTCTGCTCAAGTTGTTGCTGGTCACTTGTTTTCATATTACAGGCTCCAGGAGGAAGCAAAGCATCATTGCCAACACATTTTTTTTATTAAAACAATTTGGGGGGGGGGGGTTGTGTTTTTTAAAAACAACCTTTGGAATGGGTATTCAAGGCAGTAGGGGGATTCTGATAGCAACTCTTTATCTGTGCTGCAGAGACCCCCCCCAAATAACTCACACACTTGAGTTGCAGAAAGATAACCAAACCTTCAAACACACACACACACACACACACACACACACACACACACCCCTCCTGTCATTCTCTCTCAAAAAACATGCCACTTTCCCTGCTGCATGTGATGGACAAAGAACAAAGTTTATAAGATATTCATACACTGAAGACATCAACAGGATTTGCCAGTGAAACTTTCCCTCTATACACTAAGTTATCTAGTACGTCAATTTCACACAGAAGGTTATACTTGAAGGCAAAATATCAAGTGCCAATGGTGTTTTTTGTGTGTGTCCACTTCAGTCTGGAGCAAAAGGCTTCACACTTGAATGTTTCTTCAGCACAAAGAATAGTAAGCACACCAGGGAGAAGTCATGGTGTGTATAGCACAACCCTCCTTATGTCTGCTTGGAAGTTTAGAAACACAGAGAGTTGCAAAGGGCTTTGCAGGTCATCTACTTCAGTGCTCAGTAGTAAGTGGATTTAGCAATACAGCTTGAATCCTCCCCCTTGCTAGCCCATTTTTCTCTGTATAGGGTTATTATTATTATTATTATTATTATATACACAATCTCCTGAAATCCACAGCCAGAAGTGGCAGAATCCAAGAAAAGATATATATTTTTCTGTTCATGCCAATGCAAATAAAACCCATCATTATTACACCCATGTTACAGGGGGGCAGGACAGGGCTGAACTGTGAGAACCGGACGTTGGCTAGATAGGCTACTGGCCTGATCCAACAGGGCCCTTCTAATTGAGAAGTGAGGTAACTTCATGAATTGTTTGTACAAGGCCCCTCAGTTAACAAGCTCTACGCAGTAGGCGAGCTGGTGCCAACCGCAGTTGACAACGTGGGGCTACTAGATATGGACCATTAGTATGGCTTCCTTAACATGGGGGCAGTCCTTTCCTAGAGAGGGTGGTGCGACTTGCCAGGGCAGCAGCAGCAAGCCATAACAGTTCTCACCCACCAGGGGTCACTGTGGCACTTGCAAGTTTCTGACAGCAAGGAGAATTTGGGACCCAATTTCTGCACATACAGGTGGGCTGCTTCCATATATCCTGCGGCCTGAGATCTGCCCGGTTACAGGCTACCTGCCTGGGCAGCAAATTCTCACAATTTTTTCAAGCAGCCACCTCTGGCAATAACATGCTTTTGACAGAGTGATGCACTCTCTCCCTCTCCCTCTCTCCCTCTTAGCAGTGTCCTTGGCTCCAGAAGGTATATCACTTAGGAAGAATAAGGCGTCTCTCTCTCTCTCTGCACAGAATGAACTTTCAGGGAACGGCATGTATGATGATGATGATGTCCTCTTTAGTGCCTCTGCGTCAAAAGCTGCAGAGACATTTCATGTGAAACACATTCAAGGTCCTTAATGGGACTGAGACAGTCCTTGTTGAGATCATTTTTCTTAAGTGAGGAAAAGGGCCTCTCAGGGCTTGCCCCCTTTGGGGATGGCCAGCTTTTATCAGGGTTCACTATTCTCCCGACGGTTCTCTAAAGAGACATAGTCACACTAAGGGGGGACGACGACGACGAGTCTGGTTCCTTTGGGGATATGTCAAAGCATCCTTTGAATTCAGGACAGAGAAAGGAAGCATTTCTTCCCACATCATGTAGTGAAACTATGGAATCCCCTCCCGAAAGATGTAGTGATGGCTAGCAACTTGGGTGGGTTTAAAAAACGGTAAGACAAATTCATGGAGGATAAGGCGGTCATTGAATACAGGCCATGTTTCATATCTATCATCAGAGGCAATATGCCTCTGAATACTAAGTGCTGGAAATTACAGGTGGGGAGAGCATGGTTGGGCTCAGTTTCTGCTTGTGGGCTTCTGACAGGCATCTCATTAGCCACTGTGTGAACAGGATGCTGGACTGGATGAGCTTTTGCCTGCTCCAGCAGAACCTTTATGTCCTTCTGAATGTTCGGCCTCCATTGGAAGGGAGGGGAGGAGGGAGGGAGAGAGAAATCAAGGTATGCCATATATCCCCCAAGCAGGACACAGGAGCAACAGGCTCCCCTGTGGTTGTTCCCAAGTGATTGGCATTCAGAGGCACAGTCGTACCTCGGAAGTCGAACGCCTTGCGATTCGAATATTTTGGCTCCCAAACGCCACAAACCAGGAAGTGAGTGTTTTGGTTTGCGAACGTTCTTTGGAACCCGACTGTCCGACGAGGGTTCCTTGGGTTCCGATTGGCTGCAGGAGCTTCCTGCAGCCAATCAGAAGCCGTGCCTTGGTTTCTGAACATTTTGGAAGCCGAACGGACTTCCGGAACAGATTCCGTTCGACTTCCGAGGTACAACTGTAGTATACAGTGGAGGTAATAAGCAGTCACCATGGCTAGTAGCCACTGATACCTTGTCTGTCATATTGCCTAACCCCCTTTTAAAGTTGCCTGTTGGTAGCAACTCTGCACCTTGTGGCAGCAAATCCCACAGCTCAACTGTGTGAAGAAACACTTCCTTTTTGCCCTCCCTGAATTTCACAACATTCAGTTTCACTGGCTAACTCCAAGTTCTGGAGTATTACAGAGCCTCTTGGTTCTTGTTATTCCCCTGTTGATTTCTATCTATATCTCTTTTGAAGAAATGTTGCATATGATGAATTGTCCAAAAATCTAACCAAAATTAAACTGGAGCCAGAGCCAACAGGATGTCAGGATCCTGGTCAATAACCAAGTGATTTTTTTTTGCTTAGTTTTGCCCCGATGGGATACCTGCATGGGACACCCTGTACAGCATCTGGGGTTTGATTGTGGAAGAAAAGCAGGATGCAACCAAGCCCAATGACAAAAATGCTGATGGGTAGTTGAGGAATGAAGTAGAAGGAAACCCTGGGCAGGAGAGTGAGAATGGAATAACATGGAGTGGTTAGCATCTTCTCATGCAACCTTTCGTTGGGGGCCTCCTTGGAATGTAGCTTCCACAATGGATATGGAATTTATTTTTGTTTTCTTGTCTTTGGAAGGAGATGGAGCCAACTACTGCTACTGCAGCAGCAGCAGCAGCAGCAATTAAGCCGAACTTGCAAGATGCAACAGCACCAGAGGCCCGGAGGAATTAAGACGGCTGCAGAAAAAGCACAATGATTTGAGGGTTTAACCCCTTGAGAAATAGATGAGATCAGCCATGGCTTTAATGAGCTCCTTGTGTCAGCTCCTGCAAAGGTTTCAATGCTTCAGGTTTTCGTTTTTTAAAGTGCCGCATTGCCCACAGTGGTTGCGTGCAGTGGCTGCTGAAGTTGCAAGATCTGTGGGATGCAAGGAAGATCCTCCGTAGAGCCCTTAAGGGGATTCCTATCAAAGGAAGTGATGTGGCCCTGTTGGCAGGTTGAGTCAACTCCACAGGATATTTTGTCAGTTTGGTTTCTTAGCCACCAGGTTAAACGTCGCCGTGCTGCAAACGATTCCCTTTTAGAAAACAGCCTGGGCTCTTCCCCTCACCCCTCGTTGGTATAGAGAGGGAATGGGGGGAGAAGTCATACCAGATGGGTGGGATATATATATATATATATATATATATATATATATATATATGAATAATAATTACTATTACTATTATACAATGCATCCTTCACAGATTATGGGCTTTGCCCAAAGATTCCTGAGATCTGTAGTTTTTGAAGAATCCGGCAGAGATGGTAACTCTGGCCAGCCAGGGAAATAAGTAACAATATTGATAAGTGATGCCACATTTTGTCCCGGATCCTATCTAAGATCCAACAGGATGAGGGCCAATAGGATTTAGCGGGGGCGCTACTGCAGATATGCCATGACAACGCCCCAAAAGAATGACTACAATGAGCCATTGTCCCACAAGATGTGGCCCATCGAGGGGAAACACACTCATGTCCAAGTTTACACCATTCCCAGACCTATTGTAAAACTTTTTCCGCCTATTAACTTCAACGAACGGACAAAGCAATACAAATAAAATAGTTGCCTCTGCATCAGCAAGTATCTCACCCACATCATGATGACAGAGTATAGGAGGAAACGGCTTACCCCAGGTGTACATGTGGTCCTCAAGCCCTCTCTATCTGGCCCAGGGACAGTCAGTGAAGGCAATACCAAGCCAATGTGGTGCAGTGGTTAGAGTGTCAGGCTAGGAGCTGGGAGAACAGGGTTCAAATCCCACACTCGGTCATGAAGCTCACTGGGTGTGTCTGGGCCAGTCGCTGGCCCTCAGCCTAACCTACCTCAAAGGGTTAGTGTGGGGACTAAATGAGGCGGGAGAGAACCACGTGTGTCACCTATAACACCCTGGAGCAAAACGTGGGATGAAATAAATAAATATATATAAATGAACCAACAGTCTGATTTGGTGGAAGGTGTCTCCCTATGTTCCTCTGTGCCTGTCTAACAGACGGGAGTCACTCCCTTCTCCAGAATGCTAAAACAGCCAGCAGGATTCAGATGCATCTGTTCCCTTATTAGGAGGCTAACCTGCACAGCAGACAAATCGACAAACACACTGATGAGTCACAGGAGGAGCATGAAAGTGAACCGTCACATTTCCAGGGGGCAGAATAGTGCATGCTAAAATTATCATCTCCATATCTTGCCAGCTTTATTTCAAGAACAAAACCCCTAAGTCAAAGCCCCACCGCCCGAAAAGCATGACATAGAAAAGGCATTCTTAGATCCGTGTGGAAGTCCCAGCGATTCACTTAAAAGTCAGGGGTTGCAGAGGCGAAGGGTGGAAACTTGCACCAAAGTCCCCTTCAGTAGCACAGAAGACATTTTTTAACGGCAAGTATGTCCAGAAATTTGGATGACTCAGCAGGATGACTCAGCAACTATTTTAAAATGTTTGTCCACACAGGGGGAAATGACAGCTCTTCCTACATGAAATGTCTTTCGATGCAAATGGCTGGGCAGCCTGCGATTCTTTGGAAGCAGAATGAGACTAACTTGGCTCACCATGGGGTTCATGGGGATCAATTCAAAATTGTTCTGAGCAGAGAGGCAAAGATGGGTGCTATGGGGCAAGAGCTCTCTGCTTCTCCAGGCAGCGGCACTGTCACTCAACCGCCAGGACTGGGATGGGGCGGGGAGGCAAGGAGGGTGGGGAAGCACATGTCATGTGCATGCACAGATGTGCCTGTTGCCACCAACCCAGCACTGTGCTACTCTCCCTGTCCTTGTGAGTAGTCCTCAACCTTGCTGGCTGCGACTGCCACCATTTCCAGATTCGTACTGCAGCAGCTGTTCCCTTTCTCTTCCACCAAGACAAATAGGAGTGACACAAATACTGGTGGGCTCCAAACAGCCACCAGTCAACCAAGATTTTTTTAAGCAATTACGTTATTTACTGAACTATACAAAAGGTTGCCTGAAACAGTTAAAGAGCGAACAGCACTTTTTGAAATAACAAAGAGTGTGCTTAGCATAATGTTTTGGCCCCTGGCTAGCAAGATGACCAGCTTACAGGAACTCTCTTCTCCAAGTAAGGCCATATCCAAATTAGTCAATTTAATTATGAGCTGGGCTTGGCAAAGCAAGGTATTGCACAAATATTAACTGAAAATACAATGGTTGATTCAGAGCCAAATTCGGGATTTGTTCAACTTTCAGTGCAGTCATCAGGAGTCTAATGGGGCCTGCACCCCTCATCTGAATTTTGATGCAAACTCCATCACTCAGAAGGCCCCAAACCTCTTTCCTTGGCTGCTGCTGCAGCAGTAAAACTGTCTACTGCTATGGCTGCTTCAGCAGTGATGGCCATGGGTAGGGAAGGGTGTGGAGAGAGAGCCCTTAAAATGCAGCTTTAACAGCATTTTTAACATTAGGGACTGTGGGAAGTATAATTTTCCTATGGCAGCTGATAGAGCTCAGGTGCCCCGGAAAGCTATTCCCCAGTGTTTTCCATGGCTCCATGGATATTGCTGCAGCAGTGTGCAGTTTGGGGAGTAAGAGAGATCCCTCCCCCCCCCCTTGCCATCACTAGGGATAAGCAAACAAATCAATTTTGGTTCCTCTCAGTTTCTCATTTTTCCACTCTTAGGTTCAGTTCTCTACAATTCCACACCAGTTCACTATTTTAAAAAATTCATCAGTAACTTAGTGCAAAATTCTCCTAATATGCATGTGGGCATGCAATTTTGCCTCATACACACATTTTTACAAAGCAACGTTCCCTAATACAAGGCATTTCAATATTATTCTCACAAATTCATGCATTTCTATGCACATACCACCTGCAATATGCATTTCTTCCCCATATCATTAACTGCATTACAACATTCAGAGAACTGATTGCATATCAGTTCGCATACGGTGAATTAGGCAGGTTCAACCTTAAGTGCCAAGTCAATCTCTTCCCCATCCCTCTGTGGCTCCCACAGTTGCTGGTCTTTAGAGGGCAAGTGAGAAAAGATTTGTGCAGGTTACAACCTGAGTTGAAGAAGAAAATGGCCTGGTTCTGAATGCCAATACACTTGGTAAATATGAATTCTAAATTCATATTCCAAACTGGGAAATTATTTAGCTCAGTGACATCACTTCCTCTAGATGCTGCAATGGAAGGCAGGGTTCCCCAAACCATCCCGATAACTTAGTTGGCTTAGAACCAGCTTATTTGCCCCCTACGTCTTTTTTTCAGCTTCCTGCTGCACCTTCTCACGTGGCCGATGCTTTATGTCCCTTGGCCTTTATTCTCTCCTGGGTGCATCAGAAGCTGCTGCTATCTTTGAAGGAGCAAACAGTGAACACTACAGTCCCCTCATCATTAATCCTGTGTTAGTGTCACAAGCTTCTCAATATCCCTTCTAGGTCTCTTTTGTTCTGCCTCACAATCTCCCTGTGGCAGCGGCTTTATTTTAATATAGGAAGCACACTCAGAAAAGCCGCCAGCGTTTATGCAAGTGGAAATAGCTGAGAACTTAAAACCAAGAAGCAAAGCATATTCTCCTAGGAATCCTTGTGAATCCATTTTCCTTCAAGCCCCGCACCCCTTCTCCCCCTCCTGCTGTTGCAAACCCCTCACTTGCCAAGTGGAAGAGGAGCCAATGACTGGGTAAGATAAGCCGTCCCCAACCTGGTGTCTTCCACAAGTGTGGAGACTGTGGTGTTTGGGGCTGATGGGAGTTGTAGTCCAAAGAAGCTGGTGGGCATCAGGCTGCCTAAGATGGAAATCTCAGACCAAAGGTAGCCGCTAACATTGACGACTGCTATGTTGTTCTTTTTAAATTATTACTATTTATTTAAATTATTATTATTATTATTATTATTATTATTAATCGCAATGCAACAGTGGCCACCCTGCAGGGAAGCCTCAGAGCAAGGCCTTGGCAAAGCTCCAAGCCATGCCTTCCTTCCCCCACAAAAGTCTGACACGTTGTTGATCTCATCACTACCTTGGTGGAGCAGAGGCCTACAGGTATGGCAAGGGAGTGCAATGCAACCTTGGCCCAGGGGCAGCTGCAGCTCTTATTATTTTTATTAAATTTGTATACTACCCTTCATCTGACGATCACAGGGGGGTTCACAACATAAAAATGCAAAATGAGAACACAAAACACATAACATCTCCACCCCCATCGTTCAGCCCAGACACTGAGGTCCAGCACTGAGGGCCTTCTGGCAGCTCCCTCCCTGCGAGAAGTGAGGTTACAGGAAACCAGGCAAAGGCCTTCTCGGTGGTGGCACCTGCCCTGTGGAACGCCCTCCCATCAGATGTCAAAGAAATAAACAATTATTTGGCTTTTAGAAGACATCTGAAGGCAAACCTGTTTAGGGAAGTTTTTAATGTTTGATGTTTTTGTTGGGATTCAAGCCTTTATCAGGAGAAACTGGCCACTCTCCAGGCACCTGGCTTGATCTCCTGTTGACCTCCCTGTCTGCATTCCCCAGCAGGATCCAGGCAGAGGTCGCGATAGGCGATCCTTCTCAGAGTGAGAAGAACACCCCCCCTCTTTCCTGCCCCCCCCCGGGCAGGGGAGAGAGATAGACAGAAACGTATTTACATTCCTTTATTTCTGTCTTTGCAGCGTTACAAAAATCATGACTGCTCTCTTCAAACTCCTGCAGTCGAGAGACAAACTCCTCCTGTACTTCCTGTACAGCTCATATTACACTCTGAGCTAATTCCGGTGCCCTCTGCACTGTGAATTGACTGTCCCTCTGTTTCCCATGGAACAGTCCCAACATTCCCATTATGTTTTGCTTTCAAGCTACCAGCAGCTCGCAGCTGCATTGCTTCAATATCGTAACATACTCCCCCATATGAATCAATGTGCGCTGCGAGCAAAGCGTGATCCAGAGAAGAAAATAAACAGTTGTTATACATATAACACTCCCCTGTTGTTTCAGTTCCACCCTTGGAACTACCCGCCACTGGTTTCCCCAGTGTACCTCTCTGGTTGTCTGACTTCCAAGGAATGAGTGCATCTGCATTTCCTTGGCTAGGGAATGTAGTGTTACGCTTAGCAACTCCCTGTTGTGTCTTTGTCTCTGACTTAGACACACCTTTAACCTGTCTTGAGTTGTCAACAATAGTAACACATGCTACAGCTGAGTTAGCAAACTCTTTTGAATACCTCTTGGGTGGTACACCCTTTGTAACTCTCTCGGACCTGCGTATGAGGTGCTGATCCTCTCTGCTCACTGGTTCAGTCTCAGGACTGAGAATCACTTGACCAGATTCAGACAAAATTACTCTGTAGAGACCCTTTTCATATCCCACAAAAATGCCTCTAGCATTCTTTACTCCACCTGGAGCATCAGATTGTACATGAGACCCAAAAACCGTAAAATGGGCAACAGAAGGTTTTCTGTGGAACAGCTTCTCAAAAGGAGAACATCCTAAACCTTTTGAAACTTTTCTCACCCAACTGTAACAAAAACACAATATTGATTCCGCCCAGTACTCATGTGGCAAATGTGAACTCAGCAATTGCGCCTTCATCCCATTTTGCAATTCTTTGTTCACTTGCACACAGATACTTCTGTTCCATGCTTCTGCAGAAACAGCAGTCTTGTGCCTTATCCCTTTCTTATCCAGGAAATCCTGAAAATCCTGTAAAAGAAAAACTGGCTTTTCATCTGTGAAAAGACAATCAATGTTAGCATCGTGAACATTTTTAACCTTGTCACAAAACTCTTTAAACCTTTCTAAGGCTTCTTGTGGTTTCTGCAATATATATACCCACACATAATGAGAGAAATAATCCACACACACAAGATAATATCTTGCATTGCCTCTAGACGGTGCTAGAGGACCAATCACATCAGCATACACTTGCTGAAAAGCTTTGGTTACTTGCGTCGTCTTCTGGACATTTTTCTTCATACCTGCAAGAGAAATCATGTTAGACTCAAATGCATTACAACTTACGCAATCACTTTGATCAAAAGTCAACAAATACAGTCCATCTTTCTCTCTGGCAGAAAGATACAGCTCTCCATCTTTGAAGATTTTGCAGCTTTCTCTATCATAGGACAAAGTCAGTCCTTTCTTTGTGATCTGCGAAACACTCAGCAGATTGAACTTTAAATCAAGAACCAGATACACATTGTTTATAGTCAAGTTCAGACTCTCAAGATACACAGTTCCAAACCCGGTCGCTTCCAGCTCCTGGCCATTGGCCTGTTTCACAGTGAAGCTTTGCTTCTTAAACGTTGAAAACAGATCTCACCGCGACATCATGTGTTGCGTCGCTCCAATGTCCAAAATAAAAGCGTTTTCCACTTCTGGTGTGGCTTTTAGTGACATCAAAGCCATAGCTGGTTCCACCTGGGACTTGGTACGACTTTTGCCTGACACCTCAGGCTTTGCAGAGCTTCCCCTAGCTCCTTTCTGTTGACGTGGCTTCTTACAATTCCGCTGAAGATGCCCAGTCTGTCCACAATTGAAACAACGGACAACGTTCAAAGCAACAGCCTGTTCTTCACTAGCAATAGCAGTGGGGGTGTCAGAACTCCGAGCTTCTCTCCCCCTGTCTTTGACATCTATTGCAGCAAGTCTGTCTTTCTCATGGAGAATCATGGCACAAATTCTCTCCGTCGAAAGATCTGCGGCAGGTAGAGAACCAAGCTGACTTGCAACCGTTTTATAAGTCCGATTAAGGCTGTTAATAATCATGAAGCAGAATATCTCTTCCTGTAGAGGAAAATTGCATTCCGCCATCTGCTGGCGTAAGAATTTCATCTCTGTCAGATGCGCTTGTACATCTCCATCAGGCGCTAGCCTCAGATTGGTCAGTTTTTCAAAATGCAGCAACGCTGAAGAACCAGCATCTCTTTGATGTATTCTACGCAGCGTTTGCCAAATCTCACGTGCGTATTCCAAATCCTGAATATGCACGAGTTGATCATCTGAGATACACAGAATTATGGCCATCCTGGCTCTCACATTCTGTGAATTCCAACCTGGCGTTGGTGCAGCAGGGACGGGGTTATCAATCACCCCAAAAATCCTCTGATTCTGAAGCAGGGCTTTCATCTTTACAGACCATGAGGAATAATTGTCATTAGTCAGTGGAGGTGGGTAAGGTAAGCCTTCCCCCTTCTTGGTATCCATTTTGAATCCAAGTGTCAGCTCTCACTCTCGAGCCTGTAAAATTCCAAGAGTCTATTGGCTGTTTACTGCCTCACTTGGCAGCTAAACACAGGCTGTTTTGAAAGTCCCTCCAAGAGCAGTGAGATAATAGACAAAACAAACGCTGTTTACCAGCCTCTCACAGTCCCAGCCCCTCTTCTGTTGTTGGCTAGTAACTTTCCACTTTACTGAGGTTTCGTTGCTTAGCAACTGGACATTCCAGGCTTATCAAGACTCAGGTATGCGAAATATGTGGCTCTCTTTCAGTGCTGGTTTCATCCAAAAGCAGACACTCAGTGAACCGAAGAATGCTTCAATTCACGTTCACTCTCACAGCCATAAAATCACCATACCTTGAGGGAATCCGTTGCTCAGCAAAAACACCTCCTCCGGTGCTCAGCCGTCCTTGTAGCTTCCATCCGCACACTACCATATCTTCCTTATCTCCTTGCAGAGGATGAAGTACGATCCTTCAACCTCTCTTGCTGCTTGCATGGATCGAAACCATCCTCTGCTACCAGATGTTGGGATTCAAGCCTTTATCAGGAGAAACTGGCCACTCTCCAGGCACCCGGCTTGATCTCCTGTTGACCTCCCTGTCTGCATTCCCCAGCAGGATCCAGGCAGAGGTCGCGATAGGCGATCCTTCTCAGAGTGAGAAGAACACACCCCCTCTTTCCTGCCCCCCCCCGGGCAGGGGAGAGAGATAGACAGAAACGTATTTACATTCCTTTATTTCTGTCTTTGCAGCGTTACAAAAATCATGACTGTTCTCTTCAAACTCCTGCAGTCGAGAGACAAACTCCTCCTGTACTTCCTGTACAGCTCATATTACACTCTGAGCTAATTCCGGTGCCCTCTGCACTGTGAATTGACTGTCCCTCTGTTTCCCATGGAACAGTCCCAACATTCCCATTATGTTTTGCTTTCAAGCTACCAGCAGCTCGCGGCTGCATTGCTTCAATATTGTAACAGTTTTATCATGTTTTTAATATTCTGTTGGGAGCCGCCCAGAGTGGCTGGGGAAACCCAGCCAGATGGACAGGGTATACATAATAAATTATTATTATTATTATTATTATTATTATTATTATTATTATTACAAACAAATAATCCCCCACTCCTAAAACATACCGTATTAAAAAGACCACAGAGTGCTTAAACAGCCAAAGGCCTGGGAAAAGAGGAATGCTTTCACCTAGCACTTAAAGATATGTAGCAAAGGTGCCAGACAAGCTCTTCTGGGGAGAGCATCCCACAAGTGGGGAGCCACCACAGAAAAGGCCTGGTTCATGAGAGCCAGTGTGGTGTAGTGGTTAAGAGCGGTAGTCTCGTAATCTGGTGAACTGGGTTCGTGTCTCCGCTCCTCCACATGCAGCTGCTGGGTGACCTTGGGCTAGTCACACTTCTCTGAAGTCTCTCAGCCCCACTCACCTCACAGAGTGTTTGTTGTGGGGGAGGAAGGGAAAGGAGAATGTTAGCCGCTTTGAGACTCCTTAAAGGGAGTGAAAGGCGGGCTATCAAATCCAAACTCTTCTTCTTCTTCTTCTTCTTCTTCTTCTTCTTCTTCTTCTTCTTCTTCTTCGTGCTACTGCCCTCTGGACCTCTTGTGGAGGAGGCAAATAAAGAACGGCCTCAGATGATGATCGCAAGGTCTGGGTCAGCTAGCATCTCTGTTGGGATGAACTTATTTCAAACTTGATGATGATAGTGCTGCATTCAAACCCACTTTGAGCACAGTAATCACAAATAAAAGGTATATCAGGAGTGGAAAACCTTTTTCAACCCAAGGACAGCCACATTCTATTTAGAGGGTCACATGCCAGTGGTGGGAGGAGCCAGATGAAAAATGGACAGAGAAACAAAGGTAAATGTTACCTTTATACAGTAGGCTAGTTTCCACACACAATCACACACCCATGTGTATCCTCCACCCAGAGAAGCGAGAGGCGTTATCAGGGTTCAAGACACATTCCAGTCAGGCAAAAGCCCTCAGGGAGCAAAGAAGGGTCAAGTGAGGAGTGTTGTTTGGGGACCATTCCAAGAAGCAGACAGAAAGGCTAGGAGGGCCACTCTTGGCCCTTGTGTCTGAGGTTCCCCACTCCTGGGGTATCTACCGGTAAATAAACCTGACTTGACATGAACTGGGTACTTATGCGATCAGCATGGAATACCCTCTTCACATCTGTGCGGTTGTGCTCCCGCACCGCTTCCCATGCTGCGCCAGGTGCTGTATGAACTGGGGGATCAGCAAAGGGGATTCAGGGCAGAGCTATGATCATGATGGAAAGTTAGTCATTTACAGACAGAACATGGCCTGAGCCAAGGAGGGGGGTCACCAGAAGCAAAGGAAATGTCAATCCATTAGCTGGGAGATGCCCCTGAAGAAACCTCACCATTTCTCCCATCTAGGTGGGTGGCCGAGAGCAAGCCTTTCTTATTTTTGGAACTGGTGGAGATGCACAATTCACGATGATCAAAGAACACCAAACAGGTGCTAGGCACGTCCCTGTCGTCCCCCCCCCCTGAATATCGAGTCTGTCACTCTGCATGTGCTGATGGACACATGACCACTTTCCCATTAGTAATCCCTCAAAACATCCCCTTCCTGGTAAATTGAAATTAAAACAATAATTTCAAATGGAACCATCTGGACTGTTTGTCCACCAGTTTTGCAGATGTGCTGGGCTAAGCCCACCGCAGATTCAGAAGGGGAGGGAGTTAGCAGTCTCCTCACTGACATCTGAGCACATGCACGACCAATCTCTCTTGGTTTGAACATCAGGCAGGAGATGGCACCAAGAACCCAGAAGACAGGCGTTCCTGCCATTGCTTCTGCCTTGACTGTTAAGAAAGGAGACACATCTGAGAAAGCAGGTTTGGGTCCATGAAAGCTTTCACAACAATAAATGAGTTGGTCCTTAAGGTGCAGCGAGATTCTTTTAATTGTTTTTTTGCCACAAGAGACTGACACGGCTACCTCTCTGGACATTTTTATAAAATACAATAGTAAACATCTAAGGTGCATTCAAATGTGGGAATTCTTGTGCAAGTTCTCTTGGTTAAAATGTCCCTGTTTCCTTTTTTCTGTTGCATTTTGAATTGATACACCACCATGTGGCGCTAAGTATCATGTACATCAGTGGGCGCAGTGTGACGCTTATGTATGCCACCAGATTCGCTGTGACATGCGCTTCTATTCCCCCACAGCAAGAAAGAACTGTATGTCAGAAGATCACCCCCAAATTCACCCCACAAATGTTTGGGTTAATGGGGTTGCAAATGCATAGCAATTAATGCACGAATGAGCACAAAGAGTTCACGAGATTCTGTTGGGAAAACAGAACAACGTGCTGTATGAATGCAGCCCTAGAAAGAAGTTTCAAGTGTTTACAGCACTCCACATATATCATTTCAGAAATCTGTACAACAACCCTGCAGGATAGGGTCAGGATCCCAGGTGCTGAGGCTGAGAGAAACTGGTTCCTGACTAAGGCTACTGAAGGCTACTACTTTAGTCCATGCTAAAGGCAAGGTTAATCAAATTCATAGCTCCAGCACAGATTTAGGTGCATTTGAGCACACTGATTTCAATGTGCCTAACCGGGCCATATCATCACTAGACACTTTTTGTATTGTCAGAGACTAGAGCGGCTCATTCCTCAGGTGCGTGAGGCGGTGGTGGAGATGATTCTACTCTCGCCCAGGGAAGAAATGAACAAGAGTTGCTAGGCAACAGCAATGTGCTTGCTGCCTCCTGCAGACCTGATTGGCTCTGAATTTGGTGGCATGTTCCGGCTGTGCACATGGGGAAGTGCGCTCTGTGGAATCCCAGCAGTCTCCCTCCCGCGGCTAACTCAACAGGCAGCAAAGCCTTCCTATGTCTCTGTTGCCTAAAGGTTAGCAGCATAGGAAGCTATTTTTTCCAGAGTCAGGCCACTGGTCTATTTAGCTCAGTGTTGTCAAGCATTGACTGGCAGCAGACATTCCCAGCCCTACCCAAAAGATGCTGGAGATTGAAGCTGTGACCTACTGCATGCAAATCAGGAGTTCTGCCACTGAGCTATGGCTCCTCCCCAAAGGCTGGAGCAGCCTGGAACAGTCCACCCAACTCCCAGAAAGAGGAAAGCGCCCTCAGGGAACCAAAAGAAGTGAGAAGACTCACTTTGGTAAGGAACGGCAGGAATGGACTGGGCTGGAGCAGTTGATGCTGCTGCTTAGGTGAAGTAAGGTCACAATCATGCAGGAAACATAGGTATGGATCCTAGGAAGGCTGATGGGAGTGTGGAGCAGACCAGGTGGAGGATGAAAATAAGGAGTGGAGGACCTCAAGCCTGGGGGCCAAATGCAGTCCTCAAGGTCTCTCAAACTCAGCTCTGCATCCTCCTGGTGTGATTTTGCCTGGCAGGAACAAGCACATGAGCTGCGTTCATGCCTCCCGCTTGCCTGGATGGAGAGGCGGGTGCAGTTGTGCAGAGACCTCCAGCTCTTGCAGGACTGGAAAGTGGCCTACTACACAATGATTGAAGTCCCATCTGTTGCTCTGCCCACTTTTGTTTCAGACCACACTTAGTTTTGCTTCTGGCCATGCCCACCATTGAATGTGGCCCCTTGGGTTGTGAAAGGCTTCCCTCTCCATGGAAGAACTGGTGTGCTTACTGGTCTGCACTTACATGAAATAAGTTTTTTTAAAAAAACGTGGCAGCACCTACACTTTGGAACTCCCTGCCTGCTGACATCTGGCAGGAGTCTCCGGGGAACCTTTATCGGCTTCTGCTTAAAACATTTTTTTTCTTTAGGCAAACATGTAGATGTCAACATGTTTGAATCTTTGTTCATTTTGATTTTCCTTCAAATGTTTTAAGTGCTTCCTTTTAAACTCTTTTCACAGATAATTTTAATACTTCTTGTAAACCATCTATGACACCTTGTGTTTCACAGTGGGAACAAAAGTGGGCTAGAAATGGAAGGGAACTAAACACAAAATAATATGGAAGGCTTTGCTTGGGGGGAGGGAATTGTTTGACAAAGAGCTTTTTTCTTTGCAGTTTAATTAGCGGACCTCCACCCCTTGATGTTGCCACACTCAAAGGTGGCTAGAGAGAGAAGGTTGGCCGTATCCTGGCCCAGTCCAGCTTCATATTTTACGCTGCTGATAGCAAACGCTCCTTTCTTTCTTCTCACCCTGATAAATGCAGCTCCAGGTTCAAAGAGAATCAAGGAAGCGGGCTTAAATGATTACTTCTAAGTGAGGATTAGAGATGCTGCCATGACGACAGAAGCTACATGACCAGGATGTAGAGCAGACTTCAAAAACACCACACTGGTCGGCACTCCGGTTACATTTTCAGGAGAGCCACACAGACAAGTACAGACACACGGCTGCACGTCCCTCTGCCTCCACCAGGCCTTCCCAAACAGGGGTGGTGGCAGAGTGGGAAGGCCCCAGGGGTTCACAGGCTGACTGCTCTCGATCCCACCTGGACCACTTTGTGGAATTCAGGCAAGAAGCTGGACTCTGCTGTAGAATGCTCAAAGCTACAGAGGGCAGATCTACAGAGAACCATAGAATTGTAGAGTTGGAAGGAACCTCAAGGGTCATTTATTCCAACCCCTCTACGATACAGGCATCTCTACTAGATCATCCATGACAGGTGGCCATCCAACCTCTGCTTAAAAACCTGCAAGGAAGGCGAGTCCACTATCTCCCGAGGGAGTCCTTTCCACTGTCGAACAGCTCTTACTGTCAGAAAGTTCTTCCTGATGTTTAGCTGGAATCTTCTTTCTTGTCATTTGAAGACATTGTACGCATTGCCTTGCCTGAGAACCGCTATGCAAAATTTGGATAAATGCGAATTTCAAGGGCTGGCTGTGTTACTGCTGGCATACTGTATCAGGGAGTGAAGATTAGTCAGGTTCCCCTTTACTTGAAAGCTGAATCAAAATTCTCCCCTGTGCCTAAATAAGCCTTTGTGGCAGCAACTCTCCAGGTGTCAGGCAGGTGTATTCCCACCACTTGCCACTTGGATATGCTAGAAATGAGACAGTCTTTAAACCTCTTTTGTTGACCACCAGCATTACGTTTTCCATTTTTAAGTTCAGAATAGAGTAGTTGCTTTGGAAGACGATCATCAGGCATCCGCACAAATTGACCAGTCCAGCGAAGTCGATGTTGAAGAATTATTGCTTCAACACTGGTGATCTTTGCTTCTTCCAGTACACTGATATTAGATCGCCTGTCTTCCCAAGTGATGTGCAAAATTTTTTTGAGGCACCGTTGATGGAATCTTTCGAAGAGTTGGAGTTTATAAGTGGTCCATGTTTCACAAGCATATAGCAAGGTTGGTAGTACAATAGCTTTGTAAACAAGCATTTTAGTTTCCCTGCGAATGTCCCAGTCCTCAAACACTCTGCACTTCAATCGGGAGAGCTCAGGCGATGCTGGATTTCAGCATCAATGTTGACCCTTGTGGAAAAATAACTGCCTAGGTAGGAGAAGTGATTGACATTTTCCAATGTTACACCATTGAGTTGGATTTGTGGCGCTGCAGAGGGTTTATTTTGTACTTGTTGGTGCAGCACTTTGGGTTTTTTGGATGTTGAACAACAGGCCAAGCTTCTCGTAAGCTTCTGCGAAGATATTTAGGATGGTTTGGAGGTCATCCCCTGAGTGTGCACACACTAGGGAACTAGTGTGTGGGAACTAGGCCACATTCACACTGCACATTGAAAATGCTATAATACCACTTTAAACAGTCATGCCTCCCCTCAAGGAATTATGGGAGCTATAGTTTGTTAAAATGGGATGTGGGTGGTGCTGTGGGCTAAATGGGATGAGCTCCCGTTGCTCGGTCCCAGCTCCTGCCAGCCTAGCAGTTCGAAAGCACGTCAAAGTGCAAGTAGATAAATAGGTACTGCTCCAGTGGGAAGTTAAACGGCATTTCCGTGCGCTGCTCTGGTTTGCCAGAAGCGGCTTAGTCATGCTGGCCACATGATCTGGAAGCTGTATGCCGGCTCCCTCGGCCAATAAAGTGAGATGAGCACCGCAACCCCAGAGTCGTCCGCGACTGGACCTAATGGTCAGGGGTCCCTTTACCTAGTTTGTTAAAGGTGCTAGGAGACCCCCATTCCCCTCACAGAACTACAATTTACAGAGTTTCCTGGGAAGAGGGGTTGACTGTTAAGCCACTCCAGGTCTCTCAACAACTCTCAGAAAACTTAGCAAACTATAACTCTCTCAGAATTCTCTGGGGGAATCCCGGACTGTTTAAAGTGGTGTGATACTGCTTTAAATGTACAGTGTGAATGTGCCCCCCCCCCCACATTTGTTGAATAGTCAACAAATGTTGACTATTCACAGGAACCTAAATAGTTATGTTTCTGGGGGTGGTAGCAGATTCAAACAAGAAAGGAGATTCCAACTAAACATTAGGAAGAACTTTCTGACAGTAAAAGCTGTTTGAAGGAATGGACTATCTCAGAAGGTGGCAGACTCTCCTTCAATGGAGGTTTTTTAAGCAGAGGTTGGATGGCCATCTGTCATGGATGCTTTAGTTGAGATTCCTACATTGCAGGGGGTTGGACTAGATGACCCATGGGGTCCTTTTATATTTATATAATTCCATGATTCTATGAAAACCTGCCCCAGGAAAAGCTGCAACCTTTACAAAATGTACCAAGTTGGCCGATTTACATAATATATCTTGCATGATTTCTCTCTCTCTCTCTCTCTCTCTCTTAATGTATTTTCTTTTTTATAACTTTTCCTATTTACTATTTTATTTCAAGAGTGGCAAAGAACTCCAGGTTTTGAAAAAATTGTTAAGTGTGCTCTCATGCTTCAGGCATTTGAGTTGGCATTGCCAAGGCACTTTCAAGAAGAACTTTGCCACCATAAGGTCTAGAAACTTGCTTTTTTTTTTTGAAGAAAAAAGAAAAATTCATAAGAAAAATAACATTCAAGGACACATTCAGTGCTTCTTCCATGGAATTCATCCTAACAACCCCAGCTACTAATTTGAGCCACACTACTGCCTCCAAATAGCTTAACAGAATCTGGCAAGGCTACCATTTGAATGTCTACTCTGGAAGATTTCTCTCTCCCATCAATTAATATCAAAGCCCTATTTGGCTGTTTACATAATCCAGTGTGCATTAAACATGATTGATTCCGGTATTATTGTGTACCAGCTAGCTGATGCAACAGCTGGACTGCAGTCATTTTGACCCTAATGTCCTCCCATTTTAGAACATTTGCCATCCAAAGGTTATGAGGTGCACTCCCTGAGGAAACAAAATCAGGTTGCATCTCCCGCATGGCCCAACTGATGTCTCATGAGTGGGAGATGTGGCCCGTGTCACCATTCCATCAACTCTTCTGTAACTCTTCCACATTTTAATCGAAGTGGGGCTGTCAAGGTGGGGCTTTGGGGTAGAAGTCCATCCTATCCCCAGAGAATGATGATGAAGGACCTTAAACACAGCAGAGTGGGCTTGTCACATTGTGAAGCAAATGAAGTAAGCCACATTGCCACCTACAGACCCACCTCAGTAACACCATTAGCCCAGAATCTAAAATTACCTAACTTACATGAAGGGGCTATCTGCTCACATGGGGCTTGGGGTTGAGGGGGTTGCTTGCTACTCAGTGTGACTGCAGCTGGTCCTGGGGGGCTTCCATCATCCTGTGCAGCTGGAGAGGGGGTGGTCACTTGGTGCCACCCACCTTTCACTGCGCCAGACCCTCCATTTTGGGCAGGCCTCACCTAGAGGGCCAATTGGGACAGAGGAATGGGGGACGGTTCCCTCTGCATCAAGGGAAGATTCGTTTGCTTCTGAACTCTTGGGAACGCAGACAAGAGAGGAGAATGAGGGCCATGCCACTTGGCGAAACCCCCATCGCAGCCAGCTAATGGATGGCAAGAAAAGGAATTGCGCAACCAATCATGAGCAGTCCAGGCAGCAATAAACAAAGGGGATGGCAGAGCACAGAACGGACAGCTGGCCATGGGGCAAATGGTGAAATGCCCCTTAGAAAAAGCCTCCCGAATAACGAACAAAGCGGAAGAGATCATGATGGGCACAGCAATGTCCCTCAGGGTAGAAAATAAAGCTGCATTATGCTTAGTAAATGATTTGTTTCATTTGAGAACTGACATACTTGGAGAGCCATAATGAACATGAAGGCAGTCCAAAGGCATTGCCCAGCATTCTTCACTCCCATTTGGAAATAGCTTGAAAATCAATTTCCAATTTCTACAAGTCCTCAGACCTAAAGTGCTGCTCATTCATTCCCCCCCCCCTTTCTCTTTGTCTTTCTCTCTCTCTTTTATTTAGGTGGCTGGCCTTAGAACTCAGGTTTCGCTAAAGAATGACAATAATCCACTTGATTATGACATGGAACGCCAGAGGAATTTTCCCTTGACCCATTTGCATTTTACAGGGCTGCGTGAACTTCTCCTTTTATGCTACATAATGTGTATTGAACTTCATTTCATGCCGGATAATCTTCCTTGAACAGTAAAAGGAATACACGAAAAGTACAGCTCCTGCCCGATGGTGCTTTCCTCCCCTGATCATCCCTAGCTTGCAATAGGAAAATGAGTGGGAGCTGAGTGGATGCACCTAAGAACATATCAAGAGCCTGGCCATGGGATCAGACCAAAGGCCCATCTAGTCCACTATCCTATTTAAACACAGGCCAACCAGAGGCCTCTGTAAGGCCTGCCAGCAGGACCTGAGTGCAAGAGCCATTCTCTCCACCTGCAGTTCCCAGTCCAAATGCGAGCGTTTGGAACTGGGCCTGGAAAGGAGCAGCAACCATGAGCTGTGAGATATGGAAGCAGGCAGGATAGAAGTTCAATAAGCAACATGAGCACAACTCTTCCTCCCTCCCTCCCTCCCTCCCTCTCCCCTTCTGCATTGTGCACCCTTTCTATCTTCCATTGGTGAAGTTCCCATATCTACTACGTGCAATTTCCACAACAAAGAAAGGTACTGTGAAGAGGGGGGTATATCTGAGGTGTTGGCAGCTTCTTCACTGAAGTCTTCACCACCAGCAGAATATTAAGAGACCCATCTTTCCTTCTGACACCCCCACATAACCATTGGGAGGCCAATTCACATGCCTCTACGTTCAGCACTTGATAACGGTCACATTAAGTGCAGGCCTGCATATGCCAGGAATAAGCCAAGCCAGATCTAATGCCACAGTTCCTCATAACTTTTCATGTCGACTCCAGCCTACAAAGCTCTTGCATCAGTTCACACATTCAGCTGTGAGTCATTCCCACTGAGCTACTGATCTGTGAAAAATCAAGTGATTGATGTGCATGCGCATAGCTCAAAATCCCACAACAGAGTGCAGGGAATTGGTTTTGTAACACAACCCTGCACCGCAGCAGAATGATATGGAAAGAGCTGACCAGGAGATAGAAAACTGCTAGTGTTTCCAGGAACAAACTCTCAACTAAATAAGCTCCAGTAATGAAGGGATGCAGCCAAGCTGTTTGACATGGGAAATCATCATGCAGCTCAGCTAGACACTCAGAAATGAAGTCTACGAGAGCAGAACTAAGAGTCACATGGGCTGGATCTAGACGCATCAAAGAAGTGTTTCAGCTTAAAGCGTTGTAAATTTAAACAGGGAAAACAGGTAGAGAAAAGCAGGACTCCATGTCGCCATCTGGTGGCACAATGTTATATCACACATACAACACATATAAATCAGTTTTTCTTTACCAGTCTAGCTGAGTCCATGGACTATTCAGAACAAGTTAGCTCCCCTAACTTAGGCACCTCAATGCCACAGTTCAAAGGCAGTCCTTAAGCTTCAGGTGATTATCATTCTCTACAGCAGGCATGGGAAGACACCTGGTTTGTGGGCTATACCTTGTTTTTTAAATAAAGCCCCCGAGGTCCAGCAACTGGAACCAGGTGCACAATGGCAGCTTGGGAGGGGTGGCAAAGCCAGTTACCTAACTGTGTTCTAAAAATTCTATGCTGGGATGATCTGCCTAAGACAACTTCCAATCTACATCCTGAGTTATTGCAGGTCCGGATTCTAATTTATGGTCAAGGGGCTTGGTTGTTTTGGGGACTGCATTTTTATTTTTAAAATTTATTTTGGGAAACGGTGTAGGCACTTTACCTGTTTGGGAGGGGTTCTGAGCTTCACTAGTTTTTCTTTTGTGAATAGGTTATTTCCGTGGTGTCCATGACTGTTTTTTAGACCTCCAAATGTGCCCCTGCACCCAGAGCAGACTGCTAACCTCTGATGCAAAAGAAACAATGTGCTTAAAGTAAGCAAGAGCTGCTTTGTTTTCTATGGGGAAAAGTGTGGCTTTGTAAGAACACCAAAAACAAGGAGTTTCATGCTCACAGAATTGGGAAAGTGGTACCTTGGCCAGCAGCTAGACATGCCAGAGGGCCACTGTGGGAAGAGTGCTAGGAGACGCCACATCCTACCCCAAACTGGCATGATCACCAGTGTTGTTCCTCTGCATTCTTCTTTTGCATCCGATGTTGGCTGTTGGAGACAGGAGATGGCCAGGGACCACTGCAATGGCATCATCAGGGATGCCACAGGATTTCCTGGGCCTTCTACATTGCATTCAGATTGCAACCCTTGCATTAGCACCCACCCCACCCGACCCCAAAACTATATTGACAAAAGCTGCTGCCTATATACATGTATTAACTTAGCCTAGCCCACCTCACAGGGCTGTTGTAAAGGGTGGGGAAGATAAATATACACAGCCTTTTGCTCCTGGGTGGAAAATCAACATACAAATACACAACGCCACTGACATATCATATAAATAAAGCCAGAAAAAGGAGCCTCCTTGCTTTAACCACAACGGTTACATAGTCCTGATATTTGCAGCAAAACACCAAAACAAACAAGCTTGCCATCCCTAATAAATAACAACAAGGGAAAAAAAGGTGTGAGTTTCGCAATTTTGGCATCTGGATGGCCAAGTCGCAGTCTAGCCTTCCTCACGTCAGATGTTCCCCTACCCACCCATTGAGGACAGTGGGGCTGAGTGAGGATGGGATGGGGGGCTAGCAAATGCCGTCCTGCTCTTGTGCAACTGTAACTGCATGAGGGAAGATGCTTGAATAAGATTCATGTGCAGGGAGTTTTCTTGCAAAATGGAGAGTCCTTTGACTGCGCACCCCGAATGATATCGTCCAGGAAGAAAAACAGCAACCCTGATCGTTTGCTACCTGCCACTCATTTGTTTATGCCATTAATAGCCAGCCTTATTGTGTAGCTGTCTCCAACCTGGTGCCCCCCCCACTTGCCTTGGTCCAAAACAGGTGGGGAATACCAGTTTGAAAAATGGTGTTATTGTGGAATGAGCTTTTCCTTCAAAAATCACTTAGCGTTCCATAACACATTCTACCCAGGCAGCAAGACTTTTCATACTACAATAGCACCCGAAATAATAGTTTCTAATTCAGCAGTTGTATACCTGCTGGTGGAGAGACAATGAGCATGGCTGTGCAAAATGTGCAAAAATTAGTTCCAGAATCAG
Organism: Podarcis pityusensis; assembly: GCF_964106645.2. Taxonomy (NCBI): domain Eukaryota; kingdom Metazoa; phylum Chordata; class Lepidosauria; order Squamata; family Lacertidae; genus Podarcis; species Podarcis pityusensis. The sequence goes on from NC_138033.1 coordinate 38,726,923, forward strand.
CTTGCATGTGCAACTGGAACATTGCAGTTTACATCCTATAGGCTTACGAGATATTAATTACTTAAATTTATATCCTGCCTTTCCTCCCAAAGGAGCCCAGGCCAGCAAACAAGTGATAAACAATTAAAAACATATTAAAAATGTATGTGTACAAGCTGGTGGGTTTTTTTCATGTTCCTGTCATTGCTGATAATCTATTTATTGTTGCAACTTATAAATTGGGACCAGCTTACTTATGAGATTGTCTTACCCCACATATATGCCTGCTTGACCACTTCAGTCTGTGGAAGTGTCACTTTTACAGGTGCCATATAAAAATGTTCTGCATTTGTAAGATATCAGTCTTTTAGTGTGGCAGCCCCTACACTTTGGAACTCCCTGCCTATTGACACCAAGCAGGTGCCTTCACTGTGTTCTTTTCAGCACCTGCTAAAATAATTTTTTTTTAGCAAGTCTCACCAGATGTGTAGAATGCAGGTGTATGTTTTAATCTGTTTTCAGTTTTGCTGATTTTGTGTTTTGAATGATTTGTAGAGTTGCTTTGTGGCTTTTTCACTGATGATACTGTTTTATTCTCTTTGTAAACCACTTTGAGGGTTTTTAGACAACCAAGCAGTGCATAAATTCTATGAAACAAACCAACGAACAAACCAGCCCACTGCAAATCACTTGTTCCTCACTTACCCTTCTCTCCTTGTCTCCATATTCCACGCCCAAAGTGTCCATTGCACGGACAATGGCTGCCAGTGACTGGATAGTGTTGCTATAGACCACAGGCTTGTACTGCTTCACATCTTCACCAGAGAAGCCATCTTCGTGGATGATCCTTTGGGAGAGGGGAAGGAAACAAATGAGCTTGTAAAAGTCTGAAATAGTGCTTCATTTACAATGAAGTTATTCCCAAACCAATCCCCAAGATTCTGCATAGTGTTAAGAGCCGGCCAATGGACATTGCTTGCATTGTGTGAAAACTGGCTCCATATAAGCCTGGCTCTGGCTACTGAAAATTCTGAAGCATTCTTGGAAGAGAAGGCCGTTGATGGCTATTAGTCACAATGGCTATCTTCTGCTTCCAAGGCTTCAGAATACCAGTTGCTTGAAACCAAAGGAGTGGAAAGAGCTCCTGTGCTCCAATCCCGCTTGCCAGTGTCCCACAGGCATCTGGTTGGCCACTTTGAGACCAGGGTGCTGGATTAGATGGGCCTCTGGTCTGATCCAGTAGACTCTCCTTGGGTTCTGACCCCTGGAGATGGTCACGGAAAGCTGGTGGGGATATCAGAGCTGCTGGCCACATTCTTCCTTCTGTTGTTTATCATTGCTCATCTGATCTCTCCGTAGCTGCTAATTGTCCCTGCTCCCCCCTCCCAACCCTTAGGGGAAATTAGCAGCTAAAGGAGAGAGATAATGAGCACAGATAAACAATCAGCGGCTCTGTGGTCCCCTCCAGCGTCCTCTGCTCATCTCTGAGGGATTCTTCTGAATTCACAACACTCAAAGCCTGGTTTATATGTGGCTTCGTTTCATGTGTCAAGAAGGGGTGAAGAATATGTGCCCCCTCCAACGATACTCAACTACAATGCCCAGTATCCTGATCATTGGCCATGCTTGCTGAGGATGATGGGAATTGGAGTTCAGCAATATCTGGAGGGTGACCAGCTCCCCACCCCTTCGCATAAAGTGTAGCCAGACTCTCAGAGCATGAACTGTGAGACAAGGGGTCCTTACTTCTGCCATGAAGTCACTACGTGAACATAAGAACAAAAGGAAAGTTCTGTTGGAGTAGCCCAAAGGCCCATATGGTCCTCCATCCTGCTCTTACAGTGACCAACCAGATCCAATGGGAAACCTATAAGCAGGATGTTAGTACAACAGCACTCTCCCACCTGAGTGATACTGCCTCCAACATACAAAGAGGCATACAAATAAAATGAATGAATGAATGAAAAGTGAAGGCAGAATATGAATGCAACCAGTGGTAACTGAGGCAGACTTGTTGCCCTTCTTTGCAGCTTGTGGTGATGGCGGCAACATTAGGGGGCATTTTCAGTCCTCTAGGCGGAACGCAATGACAATAAGCCGAAGTCTCAGTATCTCCCCCTCTGCCCTTTCAAAAGAAACCAGCCAGTCTTGCTCAGGTGAAGCTCAGCCTGGCTACTGGGAATAGGCATGCCACAAAATAACAAGAGGACAAGAACCTGCACCACGACAACTCATCAGCAATTTTCATTTATGGGAATAAGCAAACACATTGCAGATGGCAATCACATGTTGGCACAAACAGCAGGTGGTGCCTGGGCCTGCAGAAACTCTGGAGGGAATTAAGCAAAACAAATAAAACTGTGTACAAGATGGGTTTTGGTTTTTTTAAAGGGGGAGGCGCAGAGACCGTGAACACTGCAACAGCTCAAGAATGCACAGAGCAGAAGGACAAGGTGTGTTGCTTAGGATGAGCCCCAAGGGTCAGACAGAGAGACTGGAAGGCTGTATTTGGGCCCAGAGCTTAAAGCTCCCCACTCCTAGCATATGCACTAAAAGGGTGGGATAGAAATGTCTCTATGCCTAGATAAAATAAAATACACATCCATTCACATAGCTAGAAAGCAGAGTTCTGCTAACTGCAGGTGGGGAGTGGCACTCCAGTCTTGTTTGCGAGCTTCACATAGGGGCATCTAGTGTGGAACTGTGAGAACAGGACGCTGGTTTAGATGGGCCTTTGGCCTGATTGAGGAGAGCTTTTGTTTTCTTTTGTTGTAGTTAAGTGGAGTCTTTAAAAAAAAATAAAAAAAAATACAGTTGTTGTTTTTTAAAAAACCATATTTGGTCAAAATGGCCACTTTCTTGCATAAGGAAGTATACCACAGAATCTGTAGAACTGCAAATTTTGTCTGGGTTTGGGATCATGCATTGTTGTTGGCAATGCAAATTCAGCAGGTTTGCATCAAAATGTGAACTGAATTAACACTGTCTCCTGTTTCTAACGGTGCACACGGAAAACTGTAAGAACGTGTGTGTGTGTGTGTGTGTGTGTGTGTGTGTAGGTGTGTGAGAGAGCTAGAGAGATACTGGCAGTATAACATAATTCCTCTTGCTGATTTGTGGATGCAATTGCACAGTTCAGCGTTCAGCTGCCGTTCACTGTGCCCACAAAATTACACCCACAATTGATTGTGAGTGCAAAAAATTGAGGCTGTTTAAGTAATAAATGATCCTTGGTATTCCCTCGTCAGACAGCTGCCTGTGTTTTGAGTCACTCCTCAGAACTCCCTGTTCTAATACATCAAGGGCTTCTCTATACTGGTTGTGGGGAACTTTTGGCCCTTCAGATGTTGCTGAATTGCAACTCCCGTCATCACTAGCCATTGGACATGCTTGCTGGGGCTGATGGGAGCTGTAGTTCAGCAGCATCTGGAGGACCAAAAGTGTGTGGGAGAGAGAGTGTGCATACAGGTATAGGGATGTAGGTTAAAGGGACCTTGTCTGCATCATGCCGGGACACATTCTACTACCACAGGTAGGAGAGAACACTGTCAAAATTCATTCCCATAAAACAACAAATTCATGGAGTATAGTGCTGCCAATATCTACTAGTCATGGCGGCCATGTTTTATCTCCATTGTCGGGGGGTAGTATGTCCCTGAATACCAGCTGCTGTGAATCTCAAGTGTGTGTGTGGGGGGGTGCTGTTGTGCTCTGGTCCTGCCTGCAAGCTTCCCACAGGGATCTGGTTGGTCACTGCGAGGACAGGATGCTGGACTAGATAGGCCACTGGCCTGATCCAGCAGGCTCTCCTGATATGCAGGGTTTGGTGGTTTCAATTCCCTGGCGGCAAAGTTGACTGAGATTGTAGCCAGTTTACTCTGTTCCATAGAACTGTATGTCAGCATACTCTGTCTTACGTCCCTCTGTTATGATGCAAGAGCTGCATTTGCCAGCCTGGTACCTTCCAGATGTTTTGGACTACATGCTGGCTGTGGCTGGTGGGAGTTGAAGCCCAAAGCCTCTGGAGGGTTGGTGAAAGTTTTGTTAAAGTTTGACTGAAGACAATACAAGGTATGGTGATGTTGATTCTTCTGCTTTCCAAATTTCTGCATGTTATATTAAATGTGTCAGTTCCAAATTTCTGCATCTTATATTAAATGTTTTCTCTCTTTAAACTTAGGGATCTCCACCTCCCATTTCCATGAGAGCATGGCCTAATTGCAACATTGTGTACTGCAGTATCAATGGAAATGGGGTATGTGTACAGTGGTACCCCGGGTTAAGAACTCAATTTGTTCTGGAGGTCCGTTCTTAACCTGAAACTGTTCTTAACCTGAAGCACCACTTTAGCTAATGGGGCCTCCCGCTGCTGCCGCGCCGCCGGAGCACGATTTCTGTTCTCATCCTGAAGCAAAGTTCTTAAGCTGAAGCACTATTTCTGGGTTAGCAGAGTCTGTAACCTGAAGCGTATGTAACCCGAGGTACCACTGTACTAGGATTAAAGTGGTGGTGTAGGGGGAGTGGAGCTGATGTAGCTGCAAGCAAAACATTTAATGTAACATGCAGCTAGGCCCTGTGATATGAAATGTGCATGTCTTGCTCAACCTGGCAAAAAAGCTCCCCCATTCCACGTCCCAAGCTCAGCTCTTACAAAGCTTACCCTAGCTTTATTGCTGATAACAATGGCTGCAGCATGTCTTGGCTGAGATATTTTGGGCAGGGAAAGTTACACGTGGTTGGCAATATCGACGATAAAACTATCACTTGTCGTATCAGTAAGCCCCATCCTTTCCATGAGCTTCAGCTTCTGTGATACCACAGAATGTCCACAAATATCCCACCTGCTCAAAGGGAAGTCTCAGCCAGATAAAGCTGACATAGGAGCTGTGTTCAGAAGGCTACCTAAACACGGGGATGGGGGCAATGGCACACAAGCCCTGCCCCTAACATTCCTTGTTAGCCCTGGTCATACAATCTTGATTTGGGAATGCCTGCAATGCATCACCTGCAGGGTTCTACTTGTGTTTGAGTAACAGCCCTTCATAGATCTTCCTCATGAAACAAGGGAATATTGGGGTCTGAGTGAGCAGGGCCAACCCAAATAGGGGTGGTTGTGTGCATGCCCCCCCCCACTTTTAAATATCACATGATCAAATGTTGGGTTTGTGGAAGCAGAGGATCAGTCGGGCTTGGCAAAGGGAAACCTCACACAAGGCCTATAAGGCAGGGCTAGCCAGCATGTTGTCCTCCAGATGTTGATGAACTGCAACTCCCATCATCCCTGCCTGTCAGCCATGCTGAGTGGTGGGTTCCGATAACATCTGGAGGGCATCCCCTTGGCTATGCCACACCCTAAGGGTAAGGAGAGCTTGCATGCTGTTGGAGGAGAATCCAAAGAGGCGCTGGAAGGCTGTATTCCTTAGTCTAATTCAAAATAACCAGTTCTGTGGAAGGGTTGGCTACAGGTTTCAAGAAATGCAAACATTAAAATTTATCCAGCTGTCAAATGCATACTTAGCAAGGTTTAAAAGAGTGCTTTTCACAATTGCAATCTGCCTACTGACAGCCTCATCTGCATTCCCTTGGTGTGCACATCAAGTGCTACCAGCAGTAGCGTCCCAATCCTTGCTTATTATTACATTGGCTCATGGTGCAGAATACTTGTAGCCAGGGCTGGGTGGGTGGTGGGAAGACTCAGCTGTACCCCATTGTCTCTTAATGGGCACTGTTTCAAGCAGCACGTGATCAGCTGCTCTGTTCTGACCACAAAGCCTTTGTTAATACCCATGATACAAATGGCCAAAGGGCCCAGCTGTCTTTTTCAGAGCCCAGAGGATGGACCCTTAGAAACATAATCTTGGGTTTTGTAAAGTATTCAAATCTGAAGCTGATTCACAAACCCCAGAAATCAGAATATATAAGACGCTGCTGGGAAAGAACCAGAAATCTGCTCAGCAGTGGACTGAGGCCAATGGCCCATCTAGGCCAGCATCCTGGTCTCACAGTGGCCAACTGGATGCTTGTGGGAATCCTGCAAGCAAGGCAGCATTCTTCCCTCCTATGACTCCCAGCAGCTGGTGTTCAGAGGCATGAAGCCTCCAAGAGTGGAGGCACCAGAAAGGCTGCAATAAAACATTTCAAACAGTTCAGATACATCTTGAAATGGAAGAGAAACAACCACCACCACCACTCATCCTTAAAAACAACCCATAATGGCCCAAGAAGGCACCACATGGGTTCCACATGGTCACAGTAATACTCCTATATGTAACAATCTCCATGTCATAACAGTTTTCATCTCATCAAGATCCCAGAGAGAAATCCAGACATGCATGAATTGCCACCTTTGCAGTTCCCCTAGGGCAAGGGGTATTAACATGAAAAGGAAAGCATATTGATCAGCTCAGGATTTTTTAAAGGGGTGTGTGCAGGGCTTGACAAGTCATAAAAGGATGCCTATCTTAGACCAGCAACCATTGAGACCCCAACTCCCCCTCCCCTAAAGACTTGGCACTCAAGTACGGCCTGAGCTGCCCAGAGAACTTTTCATTATGGGATGGTCTACATGCAATATCGATCCACATATTGATGTACGTACATATTGATCTGAGCAACCCTAATCTCTGAGTGGCAAGAGACTCCAGGGATACTTGCCTTTTCTCAGGGTTTGGTTTCCTTAGGATGAAGGCCCATGGAGGCTGTGGGATCTTTATTTACACATATATATACAACCCAAGTGTAGGATGGAGGGGCTCAGAGCATGAAAATCTTGCTTCCCTATTAGGTTTCCAGGGAAGCTCCAAGTCACAGCTTTGGGTCTGGCACAGAGCAAGGCATGCCTCTGCTTCTCCAGATTCCAGCACCAGCCAAAACCTCTACTTCTCCCTCTCCCTCTCTCTCCCACACAGACCACTTTGGCTTATTGTTTTCCACCCTAGTATGATGTGGCATCCAGCCAGGTGAGGTGCAGATTTTATGCAAACCTATCCTCTTATTTGGTGATGTGTTTAGAGATTCATGCATTTCTTCATAACTAGTAACCACTAAGGGCCTTGAACTTAGTGCTACATTGAATTCCTTCCAAAATCTCTGTAGCTTTTAATATTTCTTACAAGCCCCACATCAACACCTGATTCAGCAGTTGCCATTAAGTTTCCTAACAGTGTCCCTGAACAGCATTACACCAGAGGCACTTTCAAATTGACTGGATGCTGGACACTCCATCAAACCTGGATCTGGTCCTGATTTCTGAAAGTTCTTTATTATTTAACCTGTGACTCTCATGGCCCTAGACCAGCCTTCCCCAGTTGCCTGCCCTCTGGATGTTTTGAGCTACAATTCCCATCATTCTTGATTATTAAAATCATGTACCCACTGGTGGGTACCAGGCTGGGGAAAGCTGGTTTAGAACCATCAAAGAGGAAGACAGGGTTGGTGCAAGGCATTTAAAAGTTTAATTGCACTGGCCACCAGTCGCTTCATGTTACATCAGACTTCTGATGCAATGTTAACAATAAAAACTGTTTTGAACAGCTAGAAAGTTTTTAGCAGGGATAAAACGCCTCCAGTCACAGAAGTCTCACCTGCTCCTATTTTAAAAATTAACCTCAGACTTAGGCCAAACAAAGTTGATTGGAACCTTCAGCACACAAATGGCTGGCACAACCTCTCCAACAACAGGGCTTTTAAAGTTAGCAAAAGGTGAAAGGTTGCACATCCAAAATTCTGCCTCTGTGTGCACAGAGATAATTATACTGTATCAACCTTTGCCAAACGGGTGCCCTCCAGCTGTTCTAGACAACAGCTCTCATCAGCCCCAACTCAGGTTGGTTTGGAGAAAGCGGAGTCACGCCATCTGCTCTGCATTCACGATCCAGACTGCAAGAAATGCATAGTTAGGGGTGCCGCTTTGCCAGGAGGTTGAAGGAGGGGGCAGAAGACAGGGAAAGGAGGAGAGCTGGCCAGAGGGCTAGAACGTGGATTAGAAAAACAGAGCAGGACTGGATTGTTAAGCAGGAGGGTACAATGCAGTGCTGTTTTGGGAGACAGAAAAGAGAAGAGGCCTGGCAGGAAGGGCACCCCCTTCTCCCACAAAAATGCCTGGAAGGTCTTTCCTTTTCATGGTTTCTTAGCTTTCTTCTCCATCACGCCTGCCTTTCCTTCCTGCCTGATGCCACGCCCTGACAGCCCTGGGAAGCTGTGGGTCACTCATCCCAACTTGTAGTGATCAGGGGCTGTCTCACCCTGACTCCAATAAAATGTAGATCTCCGCCCCAGGTCCATTTTGGCTCAGGTTTTGGACCTTGGGTGAATCTGGTGTACAGCCCTAGATTTCAGTAAGTTTTACCCCATGTAGCTGCTCTGCCTGGTGGAAATCTTCATTGTAATGAAAATTATATTACTGTAGCTCAGACGTTGCTAGCTGCTGTCCTCTTGCTATTTTGAACTACAAATCTTATCAGCCCCACCAAATCTGGCTATGCAGGAGGGAACTAGGTTAGGGATGGCTGTGGTAGTTACTGGTACTTGCTCATTTACCTGCAGCTCAGAATCCAGAGTCCTGAACATGTAAAGCTGTTTTGCTGTTGGGATGCAAAAGTCAGGAATCACCTCTTGACAGTAGCTTTGTCCTCTGGGAAGGTGAGCACCCAAATATAATTTAGCAATGTCACATATTTTGAGAAGGTGCCTACCTAAGCATAAATTGGTCAAAGGGTGTGCCCTTGGAAGGACAACACCTTCGGTGTCAATCAAAGAGAAGACACTTTGGAAGTTTTGTATCAGAAAAGCAGCTGCTCTTCCAAAATAGGGAAATGATACCTTCTGTTTGGTAAAGGGACCAAGTGTCCTATCAGGAGAGCAATTCCTGGAATTCTACAGATTAGAGATGCACAAAGATTTCCTCTCTGAAAGTAATATACAGAGGTACCTCGGGTTAAGTACTTAATCCGTTCCGGAAGTCCATTCTTAAATCAAAACCATTCTTAAACTAAGGCACGCTTTCCCTAATGAGGCCTCCCGCCGCCGGTGCCCTTCCACCGTTCGGATTCCATTCTTAGACCAAGGTAAAGTTCACAAATCGGGACACTACTTCCAGTTTTGCAGAGTTCGTAAACCGAATAGTTCATAAACAGGGCTGTTCTTAAACTGAGGTACCACTGTACTAAGATATACTAATGTTCTTACCACTGTGCCAGTATGGATCCTTGTCCAATGGAGACCTCTGACTACTACTACTACTAGTACTATTATTTAAATTTGTATTCCACCCTTCCTCCCAAAGGAGCCTAGGGTAGCAAATATCAAAATGTTAAAAAGATACATTTTTTAAAAAATGGAGTTAAATCATAAAAAACTATTAAAAAGCATCTAGAAACATTAAAAAATAAAACATCTACAAACAATTGCAAAACAAATGCACATTATAGCCCATATTATAACTATAGCCCAATGTCAAACAGCACAGAGGGAAGCAGATACAGTGGTACCTCTGGGTGTGAACGGGATCCATTCTGGAGCCCCATTCGAATCCTGAAGCAAACACAACCCGCGTCTGCACAGGTCGCGATTCGCCGCTTCTGCGCATGCACGTGACGTCATTTTGAGTGTCTACGCATGCGCGAGTGACGAAACCCGGAAGTAATGCGTTAAGTTACTTCCAGGTATCCACGGAGCGCAACCCGAAAACGCTCAACCTGAAGCAACTTTAACCCGAGGTATGACTGTATTCCTGTTTGCAGCAAATGGATCTGTGTCTTGGCATGTGTAATTACAGTGGTACCTTGGTACTTGAACAGCTTGGCTCCCGAACAAATCGGCTTCTGAATGCTGCAAACCCAGAAGCAAGTGTTCCGGTTTGCGAACGTTTTTTGGAAGCCAAACATCTGACACGGCTTCCGCTTGCGTGCAGGAAGCTCCTGCAGCCAATCGGAAGCCGCGCTTTGGTTTTCAAATGGTTTCGGGAGTCGAACAGACTCCTGGAATGGATTAAGTTCGACAGCCAAGGTACCACTGTAGTACATGCAGGCATTTAAAAGCAGTGCTTTCCCCCCAGGGGGCACTCAAGAGTACGCAGTACCGGCACCTCTCTCTCTCTCTTTTGGTTAAAAGGTGTGGCACTTACTGTAATAATTTCACGGAGAGTACCTGCACCTATTTTTCTAGAAAAAAGAGCACTGTTTAAAAGTTAATAACAGGTACAGTCAAGAAAGCCCAACCCACCTTGGCTCCTGCCCTTCTTGTCCATTTTAATCAGAATTTGTTACTGTTGTTTTTAAAAAGTAGGACTACCATTGAACTACCATTGAACTATGGCTAGCTCTTACTCTCTAAAACAGCCTTTTAAAACATCCTTTTAAGGCCAACAGGATCACATACAACCAAACAGGTTCACTGAGAAACAAGAGTGTAGTATCGGCCTAATAATGGCTGAGCATGCTCAGTGGCCAGAGACAGTTGAGTATCTGCACTAGCATTGGGCGACTGGGAAATTGGGGGAGGGGAGAGGTAGCTAGAGGAACAGAAGTGGAGGAAGGCAAGTCTGGCTGGCTGGCACACACAACAGGAACATGCCACACTGCAACTTTCTTGTTGCAGTTTCCCACTTGAACAGGATTCAAGTGGTTAAAATATAGAAGTGGAGGCAAGGAGATATTCAAATTCCACAACGGCTATAGGCAAGAGTCCAGATTCTGAACAATCGCTGGAAGTAAGTTCACAGTATTTCAAAACAGGACCTACTAAACACAGCAACCTGCCCCAGCCTGGTGCCCTTGAGATGTTTGGGGCTGATGGTGATTGTGTTCCGAAACATTTGGAGGGCACCAGGGTTAGGGAGGCTGAATATAGGGTCTATCAGGGTCACTAAAGGTAAAGGGTAAAGGGGACCCCTGACCATTAGGTCCAGTCGTGACTGACTCTGGGGTTGCAGTGCTCATCTCACTTTATTGGCCGAGGGAGCTGGTGTGCAGCTTCTGGGTCATGTGGCCAGCATGACTAAGCTGCTTCTGGCGAACCAGAGCAGCACACGGAAACGCTGTTTACCTTCCCGCCGGAGTGGTTCCTATTTATCTACTTGCACTGGTGCATTTATTTACTTATATTTATTTATGGGGGTATTTATAAACCACCTACTTGTAAGAAAAAATATCACAGCAGTCAACACCGGAAACACAATCCGAACCGTTAAAACATCATGGAATCATAAAATACAAGGTCAAATGGCCAACAGTTAATTGAGTCTCTAAAAAGGCTTGACAAAACAGAAGCCTTTTCATCATGAGTCAATTTCCTTGCAATGTTCCAGCGGTCCACACTGCATGCCTCACAGGGCAGATATATCCTTCAGCAAGTAAAACAGAAGTCCTGTTAACTTCCCTAGAGCACTTTGAAGTCCATAAAGCCCACTTAGTGGTTAAAAGCTCTTTAATTCCATGAGCCGTGATGCAAAGGTCCTGCATGGTGCACTCCTTCCAAAGTCACCTATATCAATTCCAGAGGTTGAATTTTTTTCGCAGAGACTGAGGCAGCTGCAGATTCTACCAGCTACCTGCCAGACGTCAGGCTCTGCATGTCCTGGGCTACTCAAGGAGCCTTTACCCTCTTTGCTTATTTAATGCAACAGATCACATAGGCTGATGCCAAAATTGGCCAATCCATCTCCAAAATGCCATTACATCTCCCCATTCTCAATTTTTGTGTCCCGCTCAAGTTGATAAAATAACCATCTCATTCTCCCACAGAGAAAGCAAATCTCATGGGGGGGGGGGGAGGGAGGACGGTCTCTGCGAGGTAAACATTGGGCTAATACGAATCTTAGCAAAACTGTACTTAATCGGATAAACCTTCTTGGATTATCTGCCGCTATCACCTCTTCCTAGACAGCCATTAATCACCAGCTGATGCCTGGCACCCTTAACTTCTATCCTTTATATATAAACTTGACCAATTGAATCAGCACATATTTGGATCAAGGACAGAAACAAAGGAACGGAACCCTGTGGGGCTGGTTTCCTTTGACTGGCAGAGCAATTAAGATCAACTGCATGTCAATCAAGAATTCCAAAATGCATATTAGGAGGAGAGTACCTTTAGATAGGGTCAATCAAAAATGTTACAAAATAGGGTGCACATTTTTGCATTCTCCATAACTCTTCATCCAAGGAACATTAGCCAATGCCGCCACCCCTGAGGCTCTGTTGATAAGTGTTCCAGAGAAATCAAAAGACTACATATGATTTCATGACATTTGGCTGTCCTAATACATTTTGTTGGCCATAATTACAAAAAAAAATTTAAAAAAATTCCCACCTGGACTTTGGCTTTCAATTATTCAGTCTTCTTGAGTGCATGAGATGTTTTAATCCTGCTTCTTTAAAGAATAGAATGGTCTTTTAGATTTTAATGTAGTGGTTTTGTTTTGTTTTGTTTATTGTAAGTTGCTTTGAGTTACATTTGTAACTTGACTAATAAGTTAATTAACAATATAATAATTAATTAATAAGTTACTTAATAATATAATAACTTGTGTGACATGGAATATTTTAACCCAGGTATTTCAGTCAACAATTTCATTTTTCCAGTTCCAGAAGAGCAGTCCTATTAGTTTGGTTGATATACAAAAAGAAAGAAAGAAAAATTAAAATAAAAAAGAGTCCCATGGTGCCTAAAGACTAACATAATTGTTATGACGAAAGACTCATTCATGTTTTTAATAGTCAATGGCAGCAATTTTCGAAAGCAACTGGAACCAATGGGGCTCCCAACTTTGTAGAGTTCTCTTTCCAATATTAAGAAAAGACATGGAATATTTAGGAACAACACAGGAAGATAGGAGTCAGAGCAGTGGCCCATTTAGCTTAGATTGCGCATACCACCTGGCAATGGCTCTTCGGGGCTAGGTAGGACTTGGTTCATATTTTAATATAAGACAAACTGAATTTATTCCTCACTCATACGGACAGCACAGTGTAGACTTTGCTATCTGTGCAAATCTAAAGAACACACCTGAACATGGATTCATACAGGAAGCTGCTTTTTGCAGAAGCAAACCATTGGCTCCCTCTAACTCAGTACTGTCCACACTGAAGGCTCATTACCTTTGCCCCACGCTTTCTAGGCACAAGGCTGCACTTTGAAGCTGACCTTTAAAGCCACACTTTGATGTCCGAGCATTTGTTTGTTTTTGCACCGTCACTTTCCCTGCCTGCATGAACTCGCTTTTAACTGCTGAATCGGAGCAAATGGCAATCCAGGGAAAACCCGAATTGCTGTTGGTTTCAATTCAGCGTCAAAGAGTGGATCTTCCTAGGGAAAGCAGTGGGACAAAAATAAAAAAAAGAAGCGCTAGGACACAGACCAAGAAAGTGCAGACTTGTGCCTAGAAAGTGTGGGGCAAATGATAAGTCAGTGTGGCCAGTACTAAATTAGATAGCAGAGGTTCTCCAGGGTTTCAGAAAGGGATATGTCCCAGCCCCATCTGGAGATGCCCAGGATTGAACCTGCAACCTTCTGCATGCAAAGTAGGTGCTCTAGCACTGCACTATGGTCCTTCTCCCCATTTTCTGATGCTATGCCTTTTGTTGCAGTTGCAGAAAGGCAACTCTTGCAAGCCATCCATCTTGGCTCAGCACTTGTGAAATGCATCAATTTCATCAGCATGGACCAAGGCAGCCACTGAATGGTGGGTGGGTGATTACTTTTGCTCTGTATTTTGTGTGTATTTCAATTCAGCCACTCAGCTGGCACCTTGCAGTGCCAGCCTGGCATCAACGTGAGAAAAAAGCACAGACTGCATGTGAGAGACCTATCCTCAGTACTAAATCAGAATTGCTGGAAGTCCTTGTTTGAAATGCACGCAGCCCATTGCAGGGAATACCAGGACAGGTGCCACATGCAGAATTCCAGGTGTCAAAACCCCATCCTCAACATGGGAAAGCAGGAACCGAGGAAGCCGCCTTAAACTGTGTCAGATGCTTGCTCCATCTAGCTTGCTCTTGACCACACTGACTGGCAGCTGCTCACAGGTTATCAGGCAGGTCCTTTCCCCAGCCATACCTGGAGAAAGGATTGAACCTGGTAGATGTGCTACCATTTAGTCTCCATGCTGAGTATCTCCTGATTTTATCACAGAGGGATCCCTGATGGTATCAAAATGAATTCTACAGTAAGACTCAAAATGGTGGGCTGGTGGGAAGGGGACCAGGAGAGAAGAAAGAAGCAGGCTATATAATTTGCCTGACTTTACCTGTTCCAACATGTAATGGCTACGTTAATGTTTTTATTGCTTTTCTTTTTTTCAAATCAGGCCCTGCCTTTTTGGTCCTTCCGAGACGGTTCCAAACTGCCTCTTCTCAGAGCTGCATTGTGATCTTTACGGTCAGCCCAGACTGGCCCCGTGTGGCATCCTGCATGTGCCAGGGTTTTCCGATGAGGGCAGGCAGGCAAGCATTCCAGGGGGCTGTGTCATGCTGAGAGCACGTCAAGGAGAGAAAGTGCAGGCAACCAGGATGGAAGAGGCGAGGCTTAAGAGTTGCATTGTGCACACCCCCCTCAGCCTTCAACCTGGATTGGAAGGGAAATGGGGAGAGAAGAGGGAGATGCATTTCCGGGGCTTCAACCCCTCCAGCCCAGAAGCTCATTTCCGGAGTCAAAAAGGGCACAACATCTCCCATCCTTCATCTCCACTTCCCCGTATCTCTGGTTCCCCTTCGCTCGCTCTCCACGCAGCGTTGACACAAAAGTCTGCATTTCTCATCTGGTCTGTTTCGCAGGAGAAGAGGTCAGTAAATAACATCTCAAGGCTCTCTAGAACAAGCAAAAAAGGCCTGCAGAAACTAGAGAAGATGTTTTGAAAAACTATCTCTCCTTTTTGCCTCCCTTCTCTGTTCATGTTCAGTTGTGGCCTCCCAGGGCATTGAAAAACATTGGTTCAAAAACCTAATCCCTTTCCCCTGTACATTAAAACAGAAAGTAATACTATACACACCCTGGGTGTACTTGCAGGGGTGACTTTGTTCTCCCCTTTCTGATGCCATCCCATGCTTGTTCTGCTTCCTTATTGTTTGTTAGGCACTCAAGATCAGCCTTTGACAACGTGGTGCCCTCCAAATGTTTCCCACCAGCCCCAGGCCACATGGCCAATGGTCAGGGGTGTAGCATCCTTAGGAGAGCGCCTGTTTAGGGATGGTTGACTAAAGTTGTTAAGCTGGATAACAGCAGAGGAAACTGGCACCCTCTGCAGCCACCTAATTATCCAGAGTAAATGCCACCGGCACGTCTTGCGGAAGTGACTACTCTAAATGGATTATATAGACTGGAAGGGGGTACTTTCTATTGCCTCTCCTGACAAACAATTTCACTGAATGATCCTGAGCCCCAGTATTCTCTATCCACTTTCTTCTTACAATTTTACAATTTGATATATTAAATATTTTATAATTCCCTGTGTTACAAATCTCCATGGTTCAGAGGTCCATCATTTCATGAACTACCATGGAAATCGAAAACTCTATGCGCAGAATGAAGCACTGTACATCCAGCATGATCACAGATTAAGGGCATTTGTGTCATGGATGTCAATAAGAGAGTTAAGCATCTTCCTGTCAGTGGGGCTTCAATGTGCTTAACTTTGGCTGGAGAGTGTCCATTGTGTCGATTTAAATGCATTTGGCTCTACCATTTATACTTATTTGGTAAATTTCTCATTTTATTATGGGTAAGAGGCTTCCTCTTTGACATATATTGCAGTTTTCTATCTATAGGAATCCTGTATTTTTTATTGGGTAATAATTCAATGAAGGTACAGTCCATTCAAAAAAGGTAACAGTCCAGAAATGGTTCCAGTGTGTGATGAACAGCTATTCTCATGAGCCTCAGATAAGGAGAGGGGAGTTTAAATAGGGAAAAGGTTACGTTCCCTCCCTTTAATATCCGACACTTTCCAAGACAGTCTTGTGATCTGGGACAAGGAAAGTGTCCCTAGGAAAGGAAAGCAAGGCAATTCGCTGTGGGAAAGAGGTGTGTGGGGGGGAGGGGGAAGGTATAAGATGTTGCAACTTTGTAGTGTAGGGGTGGGGAACCTCAGGTGCTCAGCCCCCCCTGGCTCTCAGGACTCTCTTCAGAGTCATCCCTTAGGCTACACCCCTCCCTGCTTCACACCCAGAGTGCTTTTGCCTGCCTGGGATGCTTCCTTGAACTCTGAACATGGCCCTTGCTCATCTGGATGGAATAAAGAGAGGTGCATGGGTGAGTGTCTGTGGAGACCTGCCTACTGTACAACAGTGAAATTTATATTTGTTGCTCTGGCCCCACTGACCACTCGCATGTGCCCCTCCCGCTGAAGGTCGCCCAGAAGAGCACTTGGCCCTTGGCCTGAAAAATCTTCCCATCCTCTGATGTAGAGCCAGGAAGGAAAGCGGAAAATAAGAGTCAGAGAGACTCTAAGACAGAACGGGTACTAAGCACAAAAGCTGCAGACATCCCTGCTTATCATTTATTGTCAACTGTGTGCTAAGCTCTGAAGAGAATACAGACAATGTCCTTCCTCACTCCGTTCCCCCACACCAAATCTACAATCTGATGGTCAAACGGCACATGATGGCAACAGGCCCGTTCATTTCCATTCAGAGCCTGCCCTGATCAGTGGGTGGCAGTGAGGAAGAAATTTGACGCACTTCACATTTAAAGGTGAACTTACTTAACTGTCCATTTTATGAAACAATACGCAAACACAGCTTTCCTCTGAAATTCGCACTTTTCCGAATTTTGCCGTGCAGATCTCCAGCCAAGTAACGCTTACGATTCAAGGCACTGGTTTTGTACTATAAAGCCTGAGGACCCCAATATCTCAAGGACCACCTCTCCCCACATCAATTGACCAGGGTCTTGTTTACAAAGATTCACATGTATTAGGAGAAAGCATGGATATGGGGGCAGACCTTCTTCCTCCCCAAAATCAACAGATTGATGTGGAAATGGGTTGAACGTCACTTAAGGTTGGAAAAATGAGAAACAAACAGATTTATCCTTCCCTGGATAGATAGCCCCAGAATTCCCTGCTCCACGAGAATTGATATACCCAATTTTGTCTGCAGTATAGCTAGATCCTTAGAGAGACGTAAAAGTCATTCAGATTTGTCATGGACACATTTCCTTAGATGCTTAGCCCAGTAGACTGACCTGGTGGTTCCCTAGATAGGGCTGACTTTGGGTTGAACAGAAGCCAAACCTGTCCTTTTGACAGGGAGAGGGCAGGGGGGGGCATAGGTCCTATCACAGTGTCACCCACCGTGCAAGAGCTCCTAAAAACCCCAGAAGGTCTGAGGAGAAGCCTGACTGTGGCTATCCCGATCTCTGCACAAAATGAAGAGTTCTCGTTATTTCTCGGGTAATGTTACATAATTGCATTCTGATGAATTACTCGTTCCACTAATCCTCTTAGAGGTTTCTCATAGATGGGCGGGGGTGGGGTGGGGTGGGGGCTGAGGGGCTTGTGGATGATCCCTGCTCTTCCAATTCAGCTTCCTCACCTTGTCTCCAGTGCTCAAATGGAGGCTGGTGCTTTAAAGCTTCTCTCTCTGCAAATCAGCCTTTAAACTGGACGGAAATAAAAGCAGCTTTGTAATGTCCCCCCCTCCCCGCTCCTCTTTCAACAATTCCGCCTCCTTATGTAAACCCCTAAGCTGTCATCAGCCACCATAAAAGCCCAGAACGCAAGACAAATTGGATCAAATGTCCATTTTGCTGCTACAGCCCATTGATAACATACCCATTCTTTTTATTCCTATCAAGCTTGAATTGACAGGGGATGAAAACGGATAAGGTGGCGTTGGCTCCCCTCCCTGCAAAGACTGGGGTTTAACTACTTTGCCTCCAAGAGTGTGCTGTGTGTCTTGTACAATACTGATGTACTCAATATATGTTTGAAGGTGGTTGTGCAGGAGTAATCTCCAGTAACCTGTATATAGTGGAAGGCAAGGTGGGGAGGCTAATCACATTAGGTTCTGGAGAAGGAGCATTCAGATTGTTGTCTCCCTACATCAAAAGAGCTGTCAAGAGAGGGAATGACTTCATGGACCATTACTATTCAAGCCAGAACAGGTGACTTCAATCTGAACACAACTCATCACTCCAGAGCACACTCTATACACATGTAGCCAGCCTGGTGCCCTCCAGATGTGTTGGACTACAACTCCCATCATCTCTGACTATTGTTCATTGTCCTGCCTCTCCCTATCAGACTCAGAACTCAAACTATCACCTTGATTGGAAGGTTTAAAGGTCTTATTCAAGTCTCCCAACATGGTCCCTTAGTCAGTACAGTCTCCCAACATGGTCTACAACTACGTAAGGTTGGGGGGGGGGGGAGGAAGGTAGACCCATTGTACAACCATAAATCTTTGGGCTGGCGGGGCGTGTTACTCAACACCACAGTGGTACCTCTGGTTATGAACTTAATTTGTTCTGGAGGTCCGTTCTTAACCTGAAACAATTCTTAACCTGAGGTACCATTTTAGCTAATGGGGCCTGCTGCCGGCACGCGATTTCTGTTCTCATCCTGAGGTAAAGTTCTTAACCCAGGGTTAGCGGAGTCTGTAACCCAAAGTGTTTGTAACCTGAGGTGTTTGTAACCTGAGGTACCACTGTACTTTGGATGCAATTCTTGAAAGGGATCACAATCCTCTGACATTTACACACACACACACACCCTGGATTGGAAAATCCCAGATCTTCTTCAGAGGACCTTATCCAGGTGTCATGTTTTTTGGAGCTTGTGGAGGGTGGGGTGGAGCTGTGTGTGAGGTATAGCACCCTCCTCCATATAGCAGCAGGATAGTACCTATTTTAATGGGGAATGAAATGGTTTACAGGCTTGGTAAAATACAAAAGAGGGGTTGCATGGAGTCAGAAAAACATCAGATAGGCAAAACATTTCATAACAGGGAAGCCACCACTGAGAAGGCCCTCCAGAACAAAAGAATGCCTGGGTAGGTGTAGGTGTCACAAAGCTATATAGTCTTAGGCAATCTACTCTCTTTAAGATTCTCTGTATAGGGTTATTAATACAGGCCTACTTTAAGCGCCAACTGATTGCCTCCAATGTCTATTCACTTCCCATGTTGTCAGAAGTAAAGATTGAAACCCACAGATTCTTAAAACAAGGAACATGGTATCATTCTCTTCACCTGAAGCCTTCAGATTTTGTAATCCTGCAACGGCGCCTGAATGGAAAGAAAGCTTTGCTTGGGTTTTGTCTCCTGGACACAAAGCTCAACAAAGAGGAAGAAACAGTGCAAAGTCAGTTCACTCCTTAATGTGATGGAGAAAGAAACCAGCAATGTCTATAAATCCTCTACCTTTGCCCTAAACACAACTGTGGGACTGTTCTAGCAAAGACTGATGCCCAGCATCATCCCCAAGATGAATGAGCTTGATGAAGGAACTGCTTCTGTCAAAAAGCGCAGGAGGCCTTTGGAGAAACCGTTGAGTCGTTTGTCAGCATATATGAATATGATGAGTATTGCGTAACATTTTAGAGAGAGAGATTGTTGCATGGAGTTCTAGACAAAGGCCTTTCTGAAAGGAAAAAGTGGCACCTGCAACAAAATGTTGCAGCATGCAGTGCTGCTTTTCAGGTTTCCAGTCATTCAGTTTCATCTCCCCCTGTTATTTAGGTTTTCTCCTCGTCTTCCTCCTCTATCGGTCAGAAATCAGAGCCTACTAAGCATGTTCAGTTATCGTTGAGCTGTTTCTCTGCCATGTTTTTCCCTCTATTTTTTTGTGCTGGGTGGGGAGCTCATGCTGACCTTTCCTCTCGTGGGAGCCCCGGGCTCACAACTACAATATATACAATTAAAAAGCCCTTTAAAATACTTCCATAAAAATAAAACCAGCAGCTGAGGTGGCAATAAACATTTAAGTCTCAAAGGCCGAAATTACAAATATGTCTTTAATCTGGTCTAAATGCCAACAATGTGGGGGACACAGCATCACCCCAAGAAGGGAGCTTCACAAATGGGGCATCCCCACTAAGAATACCTTGCCCTGAATCACCACTCCATAGGCCTTTCTCATGGACAGTGGTACTAACAGCAGATCTCAAAGCAAGGGCTGGCAGCTGCAAGGAGGCGGCGATTCTGTAAGTAATTGGTTTCTCAGTTAAGTCATCCATCAACTTCACATACGATTCAGTTAACAGAGGACTTTAACTTGGATGCCCTTACCATGTTTGTGAAGAATTAAGTCCTGTGTTAATTGCATCATTTTGTTGGCACCCATCTGTCTCGGGGAGACAATGGAAGAGTGCACCTTTAGGGGTAGAATCAAACTGTTGGGAGAGTGAAGAGTGTCTGCTGTGGCTGTAGAGGGGTTAAGTGGGCATTAGGACCCTGGTCTCCCATGTCTTAGTCCACTAGACGACACTAGCTTTGGGGACAACTATTTTGTTCAAAACCTATTCAGGATCCTGGGATGCATTCCCCAAGGAAGCTCATATCTTTAGGTGCCAGGCAAAACCAGAATGGCTGGAGCAACCCATTCAGATGGGTGGGGTATAAATAATAAAAAATATTTTAAAAATTATTATTCCTCTTCTACCAGGCTTTTGGTTAATTAAACAATCTATGAGCTTTTAAACTAGGGGTTATTGTTTTTGTGGGTTACTGTGCAATGTATTTTTGTGTTTTTTTATATTGTAAACCACCCTGTGATGCGCCTTATACCAGGGGTGGAGAACATCCACCCCAAAGACCAAATTAGGCCCCCTGGTCCTTCCTATTTGGCCAGTGAGGTGAGGGGCAGGTAAAGGCACAGCTGGGTCAAAGGCTGTGTACACCATCATTTGCAAGCCCCAACAATCAGCTGATTGCTTGCATGGCAAAAAGAAAAAGTTGGAAAATGATGTCATTTTGATGCCAAACCCTGCCCACTGTCATATCTGGCTTCCAGCAGGTGAGGAAATTAAGGATCTGGCCCACCGGCTGACTCCAGTTCTCCACCTCTGTCTCACCCTGCCTTGGATGCTCAGACACACTCACAAGCAGCAGAGAGGAAAAAAATGTGTCCACTGGATCATCTCCTCAGTGCCAAGATGGGACTCATGAAAACACCAGGAGGGCTAGAAGTGCATGGAGACACCTGATCTACTACTCAAAGGAGAACCTGTGGACATTGTTTTCACACCTGAAGCCAAACCATGCAGAATCTATATCCTCTTACAAGGCAAGCTTGAAATGGAAAGATTGAGGGAATGCTGCTTAGAGATTATACAGAACACAAGCAGTATATAAATGCTTGAAAATAAATAACTAAATACCGTATTTTTCCATGTATAACATGCCCCTGTGTATAAGACACCCCCTATTTTTGGGGACTCCAAATTAAGAAAATCCCTCTATGCACTATCCGTGTATAAGACGAGCCCCAAATTTTAACACAAAAACCTAGTCTTACACACGGAAAAGTACAGTAACTAACTAACTAACTACGCATGGCACAACTGAGGAAATCATGCTGTGTGTCAGTATAACTGCAATCATCAAGAAAATAAAAATGGGTTTTAAGGAATACAACCGTGTAAATTTAGTGAGAATATGATGTACTTTGCCCACAAGAGAGCCTTTTCCTGAAAGTGACAGATTTCCCCCCAATTGGATGCCTGGAATGGGTCACAGTGCATATTGATGCTTAAGGCTTAAGCCCATGCATCGCCCATTTCTCTGCCTGCTTCTGAAAACAGGCTTCATCACATCCAAATGACTACCCATGAGCCACCACTTCAAGAAACCTTGTGAAAAAACAGATTAGGGTGGCTCTTTGCAGTGCTTCAGAGATGGCCAGGAAGCATTTTGCTGACCACGGACAACAGATAACCAAGCAACTAGAAAGCCCTAATAACAAAATGACCCTGGATTGTTGTGAAGAAAGAAATCCTATGCCTTCCCCCACCAGGAACACAGAGACATCTTGTGTGACTGACAGCAATGTTACTCCTCAGACTGTCACTTCATCCAGCTCAGTTGTTTGTAAGCCTTTAAGATTTAGAGTGGGAGATTATCTCAACTATTAGATGTTTCAAAGGCAATGTTTTACTGATTTTTTAAAAAGAAAGAAAGAGAGAGAAAGTCATGGGATACTGCCATTGTATAATTTAGGCACTAGGTGGCAGTCGACTTAGTGG
The DNA here is from genome assembly GCF_964106645.2 of Podarcis pityusensis. Classification (NCBI taxonomy): domain Eukaryota; kingdom Metazoa; phylum Chordata; class Lepidosauria; order Squamata; family Lacertidae; genus Podarcis; species Podarcis pityusensis. The sequence goes on from NC_138033.1 coordinate 38,749,079, forward strand.
CATCACTAAGAAACGTCCCGTTCTGCTCTTGCTTAAGAGAGACAATAAAGTTCTCCCTGACTGGTGCACTTACTAAACCTTCCCTGCCATGCTGCTTTTAATTTTTCCATGTTGTACTATTGAACTAAATTTGTAATGAGCAGTTTTGTTGCATTCTAGTAAATTTTTTGCATGACTTTCAGGAATTGCAGGTGAGGCGTGCTGTTGTGCTCAGGTCCTGCTTGTGGGCTTCTCATTGGGGCATTTGGTTTGCCATTATGAGAACAGGACACTGGACTAGAGATGTGTGTTCAGTAAAATTCTTAGAGAGAAGGGTATAAAAACGACAGCCATGACACTGGCTCTATAAACAAAAGCACTGGTGCCCTGCAGCATCCAATACTTTTTAAAAAATGGCTTTACATTTTGAGAGTTTGTTTTCCCCTAAGTTTCTAGCCCTCCTGGTTAGCTTTTAAAAGCTCGGAGCACTAGCGACAGGCTGACATGCTGAGGTGTAGCACACCAGAGCCCTCGGCACCTTGCAGGTACAAACTCCACTGGCAGAGTCTGAGAACGTGTGCAATATGACAGCACCAAGCTGCTAAAAAACCCCTGGCTCTCATTGTAACAATGGCAAGTGGATGTTTCTTTGTCACCAGCCGTCTGGCTGCCAAAGAACTAAAGCAGATGCTTGTAGCGAATGCACGAACTGCCAAAAGGCTATAAATAATTGCTTCCACCAGATGTGAGTGGCTGTCATAACCGGATTCCTGAGCGCAGCCATCGCACAAAGGAATCGAGACCGGCCGCTTGTTCACCGGAGGTGCATGCACCGCTCCTCATTTGGAAGGCAATTAATCAGGACTTTTGCCTTTCAAAATTCATAACAGCAAAAGAATGGCCTCTCCCTTCACCACTTCAAACCACCTCCCTTTTCCTGGCTGGACGTACAACAAAGCACAGCTAGAGCTTTTCAAAGGATAATAATAAACAAGATTGTTTTGCTCCTTGCACAGTCTCTAGCCTGATAACTAAGAGCTGGCCAATGGGCATGCATTGCACAAGGAGCACTTAAATGATGGGGGGAGGGGGCAGAGTAATTTTCAAACTCCTCCAAGGCTCTGGGAACTACGTAGATTTCCTACAGTCACAACTGCATCACAATGTACATTCAAATGTTGGCATTTGGTACAGAATTCAGTCCCTGGCTCACTTGGGTAGAAGGTCCTTCTGAATTACATTTCAGCTGGAGCTTTCCCTACAACTCTCTCAGTTTGAGGAGGACCCTTTTCTTCTTAGCTCCCTAGGCAATGCCTGAATAATACGCAACCATCTGTATTTGTATGAAAAGATCACTAAGACTCGGGATCGTTCAACAAAATTGTTTGGCAGAAGAGTTAGAAAGACCATAGGAAGCACTTCTTCACACAATGTATAATTTATTTAGAGAATTCACCACCGCAAAGTGTGTTGAGGAAGGAGAATTTTGGAGAAAGCTCCATCATTGGGGGGCAGTATATATTTAAATGCCAGAGAGAACTGCAAGGGAGGGCTACCCCTTCCTTGCTCTTGTGGGTTTCCTGGAAGCATCTGATTGGTGAGTATGGGAACATTGGTCTTCTGATGCTCTTATGTTGTGGAATTTACGCTAAGTGCATTGGGAGCGAGGACTGCACCGGAGACAAGGTGCTCTTACCAATATTACATGTTCCAAGAAAGCCAGAATCAGCGAGTAAGCGCTGCACATAAAAGGCATCCCCCGAAACAAATGTACTTGAAAAATTCCCTAAGGAGGAAGAGGGCAGGGAGAAGGTCCCAAGCCCTGTGCCCACCTCTATTATACAGAAAAACTGCATTATTCATTAGAGATAGTTCTCTGCACCTCTGCTAGTCTAGACTTGATGTTGTGGACAGAGGAAGGAACAGCCTCTGGGTATGGTAAGTCTCTCATCTAAGAGCTTGGCTTATCTCCACTGCTGCACTTAAAATAATCTCACTGAATCCATATTACACTAATGGCAGTAATAGAAGTTCTGGTCTACCAAGAAATAACCCCAAAGTTAGGAAAAGAAAATCCATGGAGAAAAAGTTTTCCCTTTGCTTTCTTTAAAGATAGTTCCCCCCTCCCCAAATGTATACTCGTTTTATTGGGTAACATTAAAAGCTGTGCTAACAGCCTTCTTCCCCCACTCCACTCAAATATTTTTAATGTTTTTTAAATTAGTGTGTGACATCCGCTAAGCCACTACCTGTCATTGCCCCACCGTCTCCTTGGTTTTCCTGTTCCTCAGCTTCTTGGACCTCCTCTTGATTACACATCTGGCTGGAGTGGATGAGAGGAGTAGTCTAAAATATCTGGAGGCCACCAGGTTGGGGAAAGCTGTTCTATTCTTTTCAGCACTTGCTAAAAACATTTTTGCTCAGACAAGCCTGGCCAGATATTTAAAATATTGATGTGTTTTTAAATCTGTTTTTAGTTTATTGTTTTTAGTTTATTTTTTGAATGTTCTATCGCTGTTAATTCTTTTCATTGATAATTTTATTGTTTTGTCTTTTTTGCAAAGTACTTCAAGGTGTGTGTGTATGTGTGTGTTTTTTTACCAGCGAGCAGTGGAAAAATTATGCTTATAATGTTATGCTCAGCTGTGGGTACAACTGAATCAGAATGAGAACTGAAAGGGCTGAGAGTGTTCTCAACTGCGCCAGTTGTGAGGTTAATACCCATCGGTACAATTTCTGTGATAAGAACAAGAAAGTCTGGGGTGGGAGCGGATCTCACATGTCAGCGGAACTTCCAAGCATCAGTTAGAAGTTCTGCTTGTCTGCCCTCTTAAATTCCTGGGCACCCTTTTAATGTCACACACTCAGTCTCTCGCCCTTGCCCTTGTCAGCTTCCATGGCTCTTTACGGTGGCCAGCAGAAGAGAAACTGCTCATCACTGACAAATTTCTTTTGAAAGATGGATGTCAGCCATATCTGTCCAAACACTTTGAGGTCAGCCGGGAGCAGCTATGATGTTGGCTAAGGCAAGTCAAACGGCCCCAGTTGAGGGAGCAGCCACTTTCCCTACAAGCCTTCTAAAATCTTTTAGCAGAGTTGGTATCTGTCTTGGATTTGAAATGAATTTGTGTGTGTACGGTTGTTGTTTTAAACTGTGTTTTACATTTATAATCTTTTTTAAAAAAACATGCTTTCCTGCATGCAGTTGTTTTAACTATTATTATTATATATGTAACTGCTTAAATAGGTTATTATATTGCAAATCGCTCTGGGGTGTCTCATAGTGTTTCCTAAATTAAAATGGCAATTCCTCTGTCAGATAGGAATTCGGAAGCATGCAAATGCCTTGGTGAGTTGAGGCCACTTTATTAATTAATTGGTTAATGCTGCGAGTCAGATTGTTGGTACCCATGAGAAGCTTAGAACCCAGGCAAATGAAGCGTCTTCCCCACTACTAACCAGCTTGGAGGTCAAGATCTCTTGGGACATCAGTGCTGGTGGCCCCTTCCTTGTGGATGGTCTGGAAGGCTGCCACAAACAGCGGAGCCTTCTTGGTGGCAGCCCCCGGTTTCTGGAAGTCCCACTACAGGGCTATTATGCACCATGTAGGAACTAGGCTCTCAATGTGATGACACCTCCTTTTGGGAATTTCCTCCCAATACACATCATAGAAGTGGCGTCATTTCTCTTTGTAGAAGACCCTCCTTTCCCAACAAGCCTTCTAAGTAGATTTTTTCTATCCCTGTCAGCATCTGTATTGAACATGAAATTGTTCTAGATGTGTTTTTGTTGTGGATGTTTTTATTGCTAAACTGCTTCTGGGTGTCTCTTTCTTTCTTTCTTTCTTTCTTTCTTTCTTTCTTTCTTTCAACCTGTTTCACCCCATTATGAAGCACTTCCTATAAAACATCTCAAAGCAATGTAACAGTAAAAACATCAACGATAAAAACATATATTAAAACAATTTCATAGAGATATTTTCATATAAATACATAAATATTTAGACTGATGTTAAAGGTAAAAGGACCCTGACCATTAGGTCCAGTTGTGGATGGCTCTGAGGTTGCGGCGCTCATCTCGCTTTATTGGCTGAGGGAGCCGGCGTACAGCTTCCGGGTCATGTGGCCAGCATGACTAAGACGCTTCTGGCGAACCAGAGGAGCGCCTGGAAATGCCGTTTACCTTCCCGCTGGAGCGGTACCTATTTATCTACTTGCACTTTGATGTGCTTTCGAATAGGATCCCCAAGCTCTGGCATTCACCTGTTGCCAGGGTGAGGAGAGTAAGGTGGGGAACAAACAAACTCACAGCCCATGTGTACCATCTCACTAGTTGCACAGGTATGTCTTTTGGATGAAAGCAGTAACAGTCCCCCCCCATGCCCCTAGCAAGCTGCAAATTACACAGTCAATGATAGATAGAATGGTTTGTTCTTGTTCTCTCTCTCTCTCTCTCTCTCTCTCTCTCTCTCTCTCACTCACACACACACACACACACCTTAACCACAATAAAGCCAATGACAGCAAGGTTAGATGGCAACTTAAAATGGAAAATGAGCTTCTTTAAGGTTTATGCATACCAAATCCGAGTCTATCTTACTCAACGCCTTATATCAGTGGTTTTCAACCTTTCTGAGTCCATGGCTCCCTTGATCAACCACATTCTTTCTGCGGCCCCCTACACTAGGAAACATTCCAACTACACAAGAGTCAGAGGTATCTGCAACTCCACCCCACCCCCCAAGCAAGGGGCATTATCATAGTTCAAGGACAAATTCTGGGCAGGCAAAAACACTTGTGGAGGGTGTGCAGCAAGGCTGATGCGGGCTGTGGAAGCAGGGCCTGAGGGGAGTCCCGACACCTAGCTGAAGAGGCCTGGAGAGTTGCAATGAGTCTCTGGACCCATGGTTTGTTCCCCCACCCCTGTTCTGAATACCCCTCCCACTGAGATCTGTCAAGCTTCCCCTCTAAACTCTTTTCAACAGAAATCGAGACTGTATCTGTTTTATCAGGCATTGCTTGGATGCTGCTGCAGATCTGCTTTTGTTTTTAAACTATGTTTTGCTTTTAATTGGTGCTCTTGGCCCCGAATGGCATGGGTTTTAATTAGATTTCTTTGGTATTGTACTTGATGCACTTCAGATGGAAGCTGCTGTGAATACCATTGTAGAAGAATATAAATAAATTCTTGCCTACTTACTAGGCTCGCTGCGTCCTCAACCCTCCGCCCAGATTCCAGAACCTTCTATTTTAGGAGCTGGCAACCCCAGCTTGGGTGGCAAATTGCATCCCATAATAATGTCCCTAATCAGTGCCCCCCCCCCCCATTTAACTGTGAAGGTTTGACGCTGAAGCACAACCACCATCAAGGTTTCAAATCAGCACAAAGAACTCAACCCAAGGCATGTGTACCCACTGGGACTTACTTCCAGGAAAAGTGAACATGGGTTTGTGGCCTGTGTGTGTGTCTTTGTGTGTGGAAATGTCTTATATTTGGGAAGAGGAAAAGCTCAGATCAGAGTCCTATTAGAAACAGCAGTGAATCCAGCCTGGGAAATAATCAGAGGAATGTTTAAGTTTTGTAACTCAACTGAATCCTACTTCTCAAGGCATTCTGCTGAAAATTGACTAAGTCCGGAATGGGAACAGGAGAAGGATGGCTTCCAAACACAACAATTCATCCCTGAGGGATGTTATTAAAATGTCCCAGGGCATTTTGGCAGTTTCGCAGTACAAGCATTCCCTTAAAAACAAAAAATAAAATGAAACAGATCAGTTAAAAACATGGGAGGGGGGAGGGGTGAAAATCCTTTCGCAGTCAAAGTATGCAGCCTTTTACAACTCCTCCGTAAAAGCTAAGGCCACATTCACAAAATTTAAATTTAAAGCATTATGATACCAGTTTAAACAATCATGGCTTCCCCAAAAGAATTCTGAGAGTTGTAGTTTAAGAATGCTGAAAGTTTTGAAGAGGCCCCTATTTCCCTCAAAACGCTTCAGTCCCCACAGTGATTTAACCATCAATCACTCTTCCCAGGGGACTCTGGGAATTGCAGCTCTGTGAGGGGAATAGGGGTCTCCAAACAACTCTCAGAATCCTTAACAAACTAGAGCTCCCAGAATTCTTTGGGGGGCATCCACGACTGTTCAAAGTAGTATTTTAGTGCTTTAAATGTATGGTGTAGATGTGGCCTATGATAAAAATATAAGAGGTGGCTCAATGAATCCTCTTGCTGAGTTGTAGAGCCCATTCAGGTTCAGCAAGGACACATTGGAGACACCTGGCTCTTTGTTTGGTTTAAAGATCTTTATCCAGGGCCAACATGACCACCTGGCCCTTATTAAGCCAGGCAGGCTCCAGCTATTTGCCTTCCAGGCCACCTTGAGCAAACTACGCCCGCCTTTCCTGTTCCTCATCTCCTACGAGGAAAACTGGGATATAAATGTAAAAATAAATGGATGCATGACATGGAAAGCTCCAAGCTGTAGCCAAAATGAAGAAGAGTCGGCAGAACACTCTTAAGTGTGCTCCAAATTCTCCCTCTGAATCAAAGAGTTGGTGCATTTTTCTGCTGTAGTTGCTCGTTTGCATATGTTGATTAATTTCCAATGGCAAATTTCCAATTTCTCACCACCTAATGTCAGTAAGAGCCCTCACTGGGCATAAGCAGCAGATCTTTCACAGATGTAAAAACATGTAATAGCAGCTGAGGGGAGGGGGGTTTAGGATTAGAACAATGATGCTGAGGGAAAGTGGTTTCAATCCTCTCTCCATGCATTTTCCCAATTAAAATATCCTCTCCCCTAGAACTGCTCTCTGCCTGTGACAGAAAGTAGCACAAGGAGGTCTCAGTTGTTACTTAGAATGAAGCAGAAGAGTTTGGAGCCAGTGCTGTACTACACTGGGAGACAAGGGTGGGGCCAAGCCCTTCCGAAGAGCCAAGCCCTTTGGATTACTTGTGGCTAGGATGGCCAACATTATGTTCTTCAGATGTTCTTGAGTTACATGTTATTGAGCTACATCCCAGCAGCCCTAGCCAGTGCTGCCAATGGTTAGAGATGATGGAAGCTGTAGTCCAACCATGTCTGGAGGACATCGTTTTTGCTACACTTCAGCCAGAGTCAATAAACAGCATGCAGCCGGACTCATTTCATGCAAGCATCTTGCAACATTTGCTGGTTTTGGAGGGTGTGTGTGTGTGCTATTTATAGAGAACCTGATACAGTTTGATACATTAAAAAAAAATACATTTGCAAAAGTATTTATATACATAAAACACCATAAAAACAGCACAAAGGGATTAAAAGGACTGGCTAATCAATTAATTGCATACGACTGTCTTCCGAAAAAGTATTCAAGAGATGCAGGAAAATCAGAAGTGAAGGTGGCTGCTGAACCTCTGCTGGAAGACTGTTCCACAGCATGGGGCCACCAACACTAAATGCCCAATTTGTAGTTGAGGCCAGTTAGGTCTCTGTAACATGGGCAATGCCTAAGAGCACTCCTCCAGATTATCCCACTCATCAAGACAGTATGTAAAGGCTCAAGCGGTCCTTAAAGTATCTTGGGCCCAAGTTGTTAGGGCTTGTGGATTAATTCAAGAACCCTAAACCTGACCTGGTAGATACATGGGCTTCTCCAGCACCTGACTCCTCTTCACTTGTTTGTGACCAAAGATATGCAGCTGTCAATCAAGCACTTCCCACCCATCCACGTCACAGGGAAATCCCAAGCAAGTTCTTTTTTTAATCCTGCTTGTGGCCGGCAGTGGATTCCACTCCTGCCACTCAAATCAAGCTTAGCAAACCGAAGACTGTTTTGGAGATCATGCCTTAATCTGGCTTGCCCTAAAACCAATGCAAGAGGAGATAGAGAAGGTCACCAGAATACAGCTCGAGTGCTGCCAAGCTGTAAATGTCCTCGTTTAACTGAGTTAAGCCGTTCTCAAATGTTAACCCCTTCCTTACCTACGGATGTAATCAAGCCCATCCCTCTGATGGATTACAATGCATCAGGGCGAGTGAGGCCCCAGACATTTCTGAAGCTTGGTTTGGTCCAAGGAGCTTTATATATATCCCCCAATCTCTATTTAGATTGTTCTTAATGGCCTGGCAGTGTATTGCTGGGTTATTTCAATCCCACCCAATGTTGACAGCTTGAAGAAGATCAGAAAACAGTCTAAGGGCACCTATTTACACCCATCTCTAAAAGAGATGCACCATCACGGCCAAACTTCAGTTCCTAGGAGTCTTTGAGGAAAATCAAAACAAAGGCTATATAGGTCTAGTGTAAGAGATATCACACCTATTAAAATGTAAAGGATTGTATAAGATGAGTTGGAATTAATCAGCATCAAACCCCAAGAAGGAAGTGTTGTAGCATTAGAAGATGTTCAGGGTCTGATGCATGTTGGTAGAAGGACCCAGACTCAATCCAGGGCGTCTCCAAGTAGGGCTGGGAGAGACTTCAGTCTGAAACCCTGGAGAGCTGCTGCCAGTCAGTGTAATACCAAGCTAGATGGACCACCACTCTGATTCTGTGTAAGGCAGCTTCCTGTATTTTCCTATGATGAATCTCAGTGGGTAAGTGCAGCCACAAGGAACGTATCAGTGCACATTCTTTATATTTGTTGATAGCAAAGTCTAGGTTGGACTCTCAGTAGGGAGATTCACTTTGGTTTACACTGCCTAATCCACGTTTCCTGAAGCAATACACAAACTGAAACGTGGCTATCCTTTGAAATTCGCACATCTCTGAATGTTGCGATGCAATCCTTGAACCAAAATATGTGTACAAAAAAGGGGGGAAAGAGTACATTAAAACACACACATGTACAACAACGACATATAAAATGCATTATGATTATGTTCCTATATCTGTGTGAAAATGCTTCCTGCACACAGAAAAGTAGCATGCTGTAAAAATGGCAAGGCTGAACTCTTTTCTGTAGCACACCAACTCTCTCTATGCAGGATGTTTTTGTTCACAGGATTGCCCCATTCAGCCTGAAATAGCACAATCCAGGAGAAAGCTTCACCACTTCATTTGGCTGAATGTATTAACCTGGGCCTCACTGTTCTCCGACAAGTGTAGAGGCAGTGATTAGAGTGTTGATAACAGCCAGCCTCTAGCTTACACATTCCTCGCTCCTCTTAAGCTCTGGCATAACTGCAAGAAGATCTGGAAGTTTCTGTTTCCATTTTAGACAAGCCACAGTTTAGTGTTACATCCAAACATTAAACTGCTTTTGTCAAAGCAAGGCAGTCTTAATCTGTGTTGTGAAGTTGTCTTGTTTCAATAAACCATAGTTAAGATTAATCACAGTTTATTGGGTCTGGATGAGACGGTAAACTAGGTTTATTCCGAAACATAAGCCAAAGTTCCTGAATTCTTTGCTGCCATGTTGGAGGAGGGGGGCATGTGAGACAGAGGGTTACCTAGGCTCACTCTCAAAATGCTCAACTATGGATAGCACTGTGTCCAAACAAGCCACATGAAATGGGCCAACACAGTTGCATCCTGGAGCTGAAATTCTTTCTTGTTCAACTGTTGCCAGATCAAACATTTGAATGCTCTTTTGGGGTGTGTCGGGGATTTTTTTTGGAGGGAAGCACACTCCCACAGTCAATATGACATCTGCAGTGGGAAATGGCCCAGCCCAGCAATGGATGAGCCACACAGATTTTTTGCTTGTCTCCTTTTGCTCTTAAATCCTGTACCAAATCTGGACTTGTACACTGAAGAAGTTGCTAAGAGGGGGTGGGGGAAAGTGAGAGAAAGCCAAACCTGAAAATGAAGCAAGATTTCAGCGTAAGCTGCTAATGCTTCCACATCCAGGAAACGCTTTAGGTGTTATTTACTCCCTGTCCAGACTCTCACCACCTATGAGTGGAAGTGATGAAAAGCAGAAAATGTGCCAGCCTCCATTGTGAAAGGCTGGGATGAGGGAAAGGCTGCTTTGTGGGAAGGAATGAGTATTCTGCTATAGAGGGCGACAATGTTGAAGAAATATGTGTAAAATAATCCATTAAAGGACTAAAAGAAGCTGTAAAAAGGACTCGTAAGAAAAAGTTCGTAAAGTGCCCTGCTGGCTGGGGGTGATACGAATTTTAGTCCAAAACGCCTGGGGGGCACCTAGCTGGGGAAGAAAGCTTTAAGTCTGCTGCAATCTCCACTTTGTCCACATGAACACAGTTGATTAATCCTAAACTGAAGTGAGCCAAGGAGGGAAGGAACTCCTGGGCTGTTGGTACCGGTTTGTCTCAACAGACAATGAAGTGTGCCTCTGGGGGTGAAGTCAAACCTCTGTGTTAGCAGCATCAAAGTGACCTCCCTAGAATGCAAGCTTGGTCAGTGTGTATGGAGATCCTGGGTTGCCCAGGTGACAAGACACACCCACCCCTGGCCTCACTGAAGTGGTCCAAAAGAAAGCAGAGCTATACATTTGGCACCAGCTTGGCTGCAGGAGTTGCCAGAAGGAGGAGTACGAGATGCCATCCAACCATCTTAGGGACTCCACTCAGGATTGTGTAGGGTTTAGTCCATAGCCTTTGCTTCTCCTGAAGATATAACGCAAGGCAGGAAAGGTTTAGGATCAGAATTTTCCTTCTCCTAGATGGGCTACTTTCCCAGGTTGACAAGCCCCAATACTTCCCTTTGCATAACATGCAGAAACTGCCTTCTTGACCATTGGACCCACAACTGGTCTCATCTACTCAATCTGCTGAAGTCTGTCCTGGATGACATTTCCCAAATCCCACGATACTCCTTAAATGTTCACTTGTTATGTATTACAATGTCATGTGCTCCAGGAGTCTCTATTTAGTAAGGATCACCGAGTTTTCTGGTACCTGTCCTCAGTAAATCACTGTATCAGCCTTACAGCAATTATTACTACGCGTTCTTCCTTTCCCAGTATTTTAGGCTTCAGCAACCTTTTCAGAGGTACGTTCCAGTTGTAGGCGGTACAACAGATAAGATTCTTATGTTTGTGCAGTCATATATTCTATGCACATTCCCAAACACACATCTCTCCACCCAAGCAAGCAAGCAAGAAGTTTTATCACAGATCAATAAGATGCTAATATACTTGAGGAAGAGGGTGGGGCATGGCTACCGAGAGGCGTGGCTTAGGGAGGGTGTGCGGCCTGTACAGAGTCCCAGGGGCCAGTTACAGAGTCCTAGAGGGCCGCATTTGGATCCTGAGGTAACCCATCATTGAGTAGGTCATGATTGGAAAATGCGATGCTAGATCAATCACCAACACTTGACTTACTTAAAGCAGGAGACAAATAAGCTGCTCCCCTGGGGTGAGGAGCCATTATCACTGGGCGAGTAAATCAGCGATGCTTCTCTACAACTGAGCAAGAAAAATACTGTGTGTGGGGGGGGGGAAATAGAAGGGGAGACAAAAAGCTGTGCCTGAGAGAATGAGACTGCCACTCAAGCTGCGTCAACCAGCAAAGTGTTGGAGGATTTGGCTTGTGGTTCGCATTGCTGTCAAAAGGGAGTCGAGTGTGGAGAAAGGCAGCTGCCATGATGCTGGCAGCCTCCCCAACAAAACAGAAACACAAAACTACTCAAAACTCTCCATTGTTTATTCAGGCTGCATCCCCACCCCCCACCCCAGAGAAGGAAATGGCAAGTGACCCAAGCAGAGGATCTTGAAATCCCTTGGAAAAACACATAGCAGCCTTTGAGGTTATTCCAGGGGAAATGCAATCAGCAAAGCCAAGTAAATTGACGGAAGATTCCCGATGCATTTCAGGACACAACATTGCACTCCCTTCCAAATAATTATCGTAAGAGTAACAGAGATATCAAAATGCACTGGTAGTTACTAGGGATGGGGAAGCAATTTATTCGGGTTCTGACTTTAACTCACACCTAATCGTACAAGCTGAAACAATAGACAAACCAAAGCACGGCTGCCCTTTGAAATTTGCACTCGGAATTTTGTGATGCAGTCCATCCAACAAAAGTGTGTACAGAAATGTGTTCAGTAGTGGACACTGTACAGAAAATGAATCGTACCAGAGGAAATGGCTTGCAAAAATGAGTATATCAGACAAAGTTGCATGCCGAAATGTGTATAGTAGGATAAATTTGCACTAAAATGCTGGCAAATTAATCACAGGTTAAGTAAGGTAAGGGGTGTGTGTGTGTTTGTGTGTGTGTGTGTGTGTGTGTGTGTGTAGGAAAGGTCAATATGTCATCTTTATTTGCTTCAGATTCCAACTTAAATTCACTTAGGTGACAAAAATGTCAGGGAAATTCTCACCAGCTGACTTTACTTCTGCATATTTATGAAGTTTCACAGTGCAATTCTATAAGTGTCTACTCAGAAGCAAGCCCCATTGAATTCCCAGGTAACTGCATACAAGATTTTAGCCCTGGTATGCAACCCTGTGGAAGGTAGGGGTGGGCTTGGGGCTTGTCCTGCCATATTCCTGCCAGCTGGGGGGCAGGTGGGCTGGGGAAACAGTCTTGCCTTCCTTTCCTGTCCTTTTTTTTTTTGTTTTGTTTTTAAAAACTTATTTCCCTCCAACTGAGAACAATAGTAATTTTTTTTTTTTTTAAAAAAAGCTGGCATGGCTGATTTGTGTATGTCCTGGGGGATTGTGAAAGCACTGGTACTTTTGGATCCATGTCTTCCCCAGGCCCATTCCCAGCATACCCCCCAGATTACCTCCTGGCACACCCCTTATTTACCCCGACAAACTGGAACAACTATCTCACACCATTTGCTATGTCTATATTTATTTGTGAGACTTGCCCTATAAAGAGATTGACCAACCGCCTTCAAGCGATAGGCAATGGCTGTAGCTGTATGGGAGTCAAGTCAGCCTTGCACAGCAGGCTGGGCAAAGGCAAACCAATGTCTCGCATTGTTTTTGCAATGTCAGTCGTTAAGAAAGTACAGGCCCCAGGACCCCTGAGAAGCCTGTCTATGTTGTGAAAGGGAGCTGCTCTCCCCGCAAGCCCAGGGCCCCTAAAGGAGGCAAGTCTCTTTTGGACAAGAAGTTTACAATGCCTTATAAATAGTTCAGCACAGGGGAGGGCTGTGTAAACTAGCTGTGGAGAATCTAAATATTTAAAGCGTTAAATAAATGACGCTCTAACACATTTTCGAAATCCATTATGCATCAAACACTGTGGCCTGTGTCAGCTTGCATAAATACTGCAAGGAAGAAGAAAAGGTTTTTTTGGGGGGGGGGTTGGGGGGGGAGGGGACTCAGCTGCTCCAGAAGACACAAGGCAATGCTGATCTGCCTGCTTGTCCAATCATATCAAGCCTGGCCCGTCAGATTACTGTGGATGATCACTCACCATTTCTGCTCTGCATACTCCACATTAAAAGAAAATTCCATATTCAGTCAAAATTCTGTGTCAAATTATGCAATGAGCAACACTGAATACTGAGACCTGAATAAATTAACAACACGGGCACAACTCTTATTTTGAATAATGCAGCCTGCTTATTCACGGAGAAGAGCAATGAGCAATGCCAAAGACTGAGGCCTGCCCTTCTGATCACTAGAAATTTTGTTCAACAACGCCTCAGGCTTCATATGTGTCCTACTTTACAGAGGATAGTCCTCTATTTGAAGCGCTCTCTGTTTAAAGGTATTAGTAGCGTTTATTTATTTGACTGCAGTGACAAACCTAGACAGCATCTTAAAAAGTAGAGACCTCACCTTGCCAACAAAGGTCCGTATAGTAAAAGCTATGGTTTTCCCAGTAGTGATGTATGGAACTGAAAGCTGGACCATAAAGAAGGCTGATCGCCGAAGAATTGATGCTTTTGAATTATGGTGCTGGAGGAGACTCTTGAGAGTCCCATGGACTGCAAGAAGCTGAGGCTCCAATACTTTGGCCACCTCATGAGAAGAGAAGACTCCCTGGAAAAGACCCTGATGTTGGGAAAGATGGAGGGCACAAGGAGAAGGGGACAACAGAGGACGAGATGGCTGGATAGTGTTCTCGAAGCTACCAGCATGAGTTTGACCAAACTGCGGGACGCAGTGGAAGACGGAAGTGCCTGGCGTGCTCTGGTCCATGGGGTCACGAAGAGTCGGACACGACTAAACAATATTTATTTGACTTAGTAGTTGCTTAAAACAGCAAAAAGTCTCCAAGCAACTTACACAAAACTAAGAGCCAAGTGCATTGCATTGCATAAAATAATAAAATAAAATAAAATACCTCTCTCGAGGGAGCAAGAGGGAAGCCACAACTGAAAAGGCCCTCTCCTTAAAGAATTATCACAAGGGAAAACTCCTAGGGAGAGCACATTTAATGTTGCCAAACAACAGTTAGAGCCTGGAGAGCAGATGGAGTAGAGTCACCTGTCAACTGTCAACCTTCTCCACTATGGAGTACACACACCTATGTTTCTATCTAAATTATAGTGATTATTCCTAAATTTGCACCTATATGAATAAATTGGCATCTATAATTTTTATGCAAATATGCACCTGTGTCCTCTTTTTTATGAAGTTTTAATGACCTCTCCTCCACACACACACGTCTGGTGTCACACCAGATATACCCTATCCTACACAACCTGATGGGTTGAAATTATAATAAATATTTAATAAAATAAAAGCAAATAGTTGCATCCAATGTTAGCCTTACTCAGAGGAGGCGTGCTGGTATTTATGGGCAGGATGAACTTAGGTACATTGATTTTAATGGGTCTACTCTGAGTAGAACTTTTAGCGGGATACAACCTAAAATTTCTGTAGTACAAAAACGATGTTGGTAGCAAGACTGAAGGTCTTGGATTATGATATTTGCTTGTCTTTTATTTATTTATTTCAGTCATATACCACTTTATATGATTTACATTAGCATAAGGCAGGCACCAACACTGGGGGGTTATTGGGTTGTTGTTTTTATTTTGATTATATATATTATGGTTTTATATTTTGGTTTTGTTCTGTGAACCACCTGAGACCTTTGAGTATAGGGCTGTATATAAATTCAATAAGTAAGTAAGTAAGTAAGTAAGTAAGTAAGTAAATAATACTGTATAGAGACCTGCTGAAAACATTTGTTTTGGTGGGTCTATCCAGACAAATGATTTGGTTACATCTTTCTTAAATTTATTGTTTTTATAAATTTTTAAAGGTTTTAAAATATTTTAAATATGCCTTTATTTTGATTTTAATTGTACGTTTGTTTTAATCACAGAAGTGTTTGCCTCCTTTGGTGGCATATAAATAAAACAAAATAAATTATTTCAACAGAAATCTCTAAGGGGTATTTAAATCTCGTTGAGTTGCAGGCAGATCTGTGTCAGGATACGCATGGCCCTTTAGGAAATCTACAAAAGAGCAAGCAAGGAACTTGGTTCAAAATAGTGATTTAAATAAACCAATTCGTATTTGCTGGGCTAAAAAAGAACGACCAAGAATGCGTAAAAAGCTGGATCGCGTGACCAACACCATGTTCCACGGCTTTCATGAACTTCTGTTGAACTTGGCATACCGTACACGGCTGATGTGCTCATGTCATACAGTGAAAGTAGCAAATCTCAGAGACGTTTCTCTTCTTGAGTTGTTTGGTGCTGTGCTATGGCTGCCAAGATCTTGCCTGTACTGCTAGGAGTACTTTGGTCTCTCTCATCAAATGCCCAAGTTTCTGTCAACAGAGATGAGTTGGCTTGCCCTTAACAGGAACCCAGAACATTTGGCAAATGTGTCTATGTTCCAAGAAACTGGCAGCCATTGAAGGATCCTAGAAGAAGAAGAAGAAGAAGAAGAAGAAGAAGAAGAAGAAGAAGAAGAAGAAGAATAATAATTCTGCACTGTATCTAATAACCACTGTTAGGACTTCCACAGAACTGGCTTAGAATTAGTACAGTGTGGCCAAGCGATACAGGAGCTTGTGACGGTTAAAGCTACAAAGTGTTCGACTTAGATCAATGAAAATCAGATTCTCGAATCCCTGCTCAGCTACACTGGGCAACCGTGGGCCTAGTCAATATTTATTAGCCTACCTCACAAGGTGTTCTAGCACCCATCTCCCAAAGAAAGAAGGCTAAAATAAGGAATTCTTTCCAAAGGTTTTGATTTTTAGGATACTGTGGTACATAAACCGCCTAAGGCAATGCAGCTAATACATATTGCTAATCCCATTCAGTGCTACACAAAAGCGCCCTAACTAGCTCAAAGCCCTAGAAGGTGATCTGATGCTAGCAACCTCCCCTCATCCTTGGTTAATAAGAGGAGGGGTTGGCTTTCACTAAGGCTGAAGCTCTATCTGTAGCCACTCATACTCCTGACTCTGATCCTGACTTGGCCAGCCCAAGGTTGCTGTGGGGATAAAATGAGTGTTAACTGCATGAATGCAACTGAAGGTGAAATTGGGGGGGGGGGGGCTATTTTACCAAATATTCTCCAGGGAAGGATGGAAATTCTCCAACCGTTCTGAAGAAGCTGTAAAGGGAAAACTTCTAGAAATTTCACCCTGGCCTTAGTTGCCCCCAGAAACTGGTATTCCGTGGCACTGGAGGGGAACATTTCACTGAGCTATCAACAAGGATGGATAGATTCATCAACTGCAGTTTCTATCTTTTCCTCATTTTTCTAACTTTACATTCATCCAATTTCTGCATCAGCTGGTGGATTTTTAAAAGTCATCTTATTTGTATGCATTTTTGTTTGCACATCTCCCCAAATATATATATAAAGACTCAGTTTTACCTAATAGATGCATTTTTGAAAGCAAGTTTCCCTAATGTAGCACATTTTTGTACATTTTCATCAATATACACAGTTTTGTACATGCTTTACCCTAATAGAACAAGATTTTATTTACGTTACTTTGTGACTTATTTATTTATTATTTAAAGTGATTAACCGATATAATAATAATAAAAAACAAATATAGTAATATAACCATTTTGGACACATTTTTCTTTTCTGTTGGGAGTATTGCTTCACAAAATTATCCTCCCTATTTTTGTCTAATACCCCTTTAAAGCCATCTAAGTAAGTGGCCACTAGTTCTTTTGTCAACCAGCTCCATAAGTTCATTATACATCACATGCAGGTCCCACTGTATGGACCTAATCCACTCTTGAAATATAGTTCACAAGCTGAGCATTCCTACATCAATCCGAACATCTCCATTATTTCTTTGTGAAAAATTATTTCTTTTGTGAAAAATCTTCTTTTTCTTCATAGTTCTTTCCCCCTTTATCTCCTATTTGTCCAGTACAGTGGTACCTCAGGTTAAGTACTTAATTCGTTCCAGAGGTCCATTCTTAACCTGAAACTGTTCTTAACCTGAAGCACCACTTTAGCTAATGGGGCCTCCTGCTGCCGCCGCACTGCCGGAGCATAATTTCTGTTCTCATCCTGAAGCAAAGTTCTTAACCTGAGGTACTATTTCTGGGTTAGCGGAGTCTGTAACCTGAAGCGTATGTAACCTGAAACGTATGTAACCCGAGGTACCACTGTAATTAATTTTGCAGTTATGCCTGGGGTAACTGACACTTGATCAAGAAGCTTTCCCAGAACAGGTTCACCTCAAAATGATTTTTTAAAAACCAAACCCCTGAACTAACTTCTCCCGCTTCTCCCCCTCCTGCTCCCTCCTATCTTTGGACATAGGCTTCTTCAAGTTCTTTCCATCACTTTCTGTTGTTTGCTTCTTGTATCCACATAAGCCCTGCCTATCCATCGCATAGCTGGTCATCGCCTGGGTATTTTAAAATTGTAGTGACTCCATATCAACATGCTTTATTCAAACAGCCTGAATCTCCTCTTGCCACATGGCCTGAATATGTCCATCTTAACATCACAGTCTATTCCACTACACCCGTGACTTTCAGTCTTTGTTGTATCCAGTTATTAGTTTTGCTATCTTTTAATGATATTCCTGGCACTGTGCATTCCATGGCATGTTGTGTTATCCTTAAGCTGCTCATGTTTCTTTGTGTCATAGTCCAGCTCTCCGCCCCATAACACATCACAAGTAGTATGCACATACTGCATGAACACTTTAGCTTTCAAATCTAGGGAAATGTTTTTATTTTTCATTATAAAGCTGACTTTTCCAAAGGCTGCCTACGATTGTTTTAATCGCCTCTTTATTTCCACTGTTTAATTTTCCCTTCCCAGCATGATTTTTTTTTTTTTTTTTTTTGCCCTAAATAGTCATTGAATTTGCTCTGCTTCTTTATTTTCTAATTCTTTAAATATCACTTTAGTCTTGGCTGGAGTAATCTTCATCCCACTTTTTCCATTCTTTGTTTAGTTCTTCCGGAATTTCTTGTTATTCTTGTCAAATTTTGGTTATTATGACTATATCTTCTGAATATCATAGATTACTTAGATATATTCTATTGATGTTGAATCCTTTTTTTAAAACCATTCCAGCATTTTAAACACATCTTCCAAGGCAAGAGTAAATAGCTTACGTGATGAGCCATCGCCTTGTATTATGACTCTTTTCAAGGGTATTGGACTGGTCTTTATATGAAGATGATATGTTGCTACTGTCTTGCCTGCAGTAGTTGGTTATATCTCCTGTCAATCCTGGGCCAAGTTCTCCAATCTGTTAAGGTCATAATGAATCCTGATTCTATCTTCTGCGGCATTCGCTACCTCTCCCAGTTTGGTGTCATCTGCAAATTTGACGAGCGTCCCTTCAATACCTTCTTCCAAGTCATTATAGATAATTTATTACGGTCGGAGACCAGCTTATAAAACACACGTGAAGGTACAATCCCAGAAAGAAAACAAACAGTTAAAACAATGCACAACAATAAATTTAAATTCCAAGTCATTTATAAAGATGTTGAACAACAACGGACCAGGACAGAACCCTGTGGCACCCCACTTGACACTTTTTTCCATGATGACGAGGAACCGTTAGGAAGCGGGCTTTGGGTTTGGTCAGTCAACCAGCTACAAACCCACCACATAGTTCCCTTGTCCTGTCCACATTTTACCAGCTTCTCCACAATAGTATCACGGGGGACTTTGTAGACAGCTTTGCTGAAATCAAGATACCCTACTTCTGAACCATCACGGATAAAAAGCTATAGAGGCAGCAGAAAAGGGGAGGGGAATTACAGATAAAATATAACAAATTAAAAGGAATAAGCAATGGTGTTAAAACAACCATAGAAAGAAAATTGGAAGTACTACAAATTTATGAAACCCCTTTCTATAGAGCAAATTAGTGAAGAAGATTATTATAATGAACAAAATCACAAACATCATCGCCGTTACACTATGTACCTATATTTATTTTGCAGGTGTTGCTCTGTGGAATTTATGGCAAGGTTGACATCTTGAATAATTTGACACTGCTGCTTATTATGTGCCATTGTGTATTGTTATGTAATGCTCATTAGAATGAATTATGTAAGAGTTTTAATTTTTTGTATTTTAGGGATATTATGTTACGTATTACATTCCATTGTTTATTATGTTACTATGCTGTAAACCCCCTGTCACCTTTTGACTAAGGGCAGTAGATACTTTTCTTAAATAAGTAAATAATATAATAATGTGTGAATAAGGCGTGCGCATGACATAATGCCATGGAAACATAAATAACCGGTGCGTTTTTATGAAGTTTTAAACATTTCAATACTTAGAAGAGATTTGGGCTTTGGATATTTTGTGTTCTGACTTTTTGGATAGAGGGTATTTATAACTTTGGGGGTGGGGGGATGGAAAACTAGATTTGCTCCAGCATAGCAAATGGTATAGCTTACAAGATGGTACATATTCAACTGGAAGGTCCACTATATAAAACTGGTGATGAATTGGATCCAGGCTCATGCTTAATGTAGCCCGGTGAAATCAATAAGCGGTCAAGACTCAGTCAAGTCCCACTGATGTCAATAGGTCTCCTCTGAGCATTAGTTACTCAAAAGCAAGTCCTATTGAATTCAATGCAGGTAAATGAGGTTAGGATTACACCCTCAATCTGACCCGAGTCAGAAAGCAACAAGGCACATTCCGACGGCATTATGAGATTAGAGGTTTCTGAGGTGCCCAGGGGGCTGGATCCTTTCTAATGCACCTGTTTGACCTGTCACAAATAAAAACAGCTCTGGCTGATTCAAAACAAGAGAAATTGACTCCCCCTCCCCCAGGCAATTCAAACATCCGTTTCATGCCATGGCCAGGCATGTTTTCAAATTGCTCTTGCGAATGTGATCATTCACATCGATTGAAAGAACAGGACACATCTCCTCTCTAATCCTACCAGAACGGGGATGCTCAACAGGCTGGCCAAACGTCCCTTGCCAGTGAATCAAGAGAGTGACTTAATGAGAACCCCACTGCCTAATGACTCACTTTCTCCACAATTAATCCACTGGAAAATAACATTGTCGAAGCATAAACATCTCTCTGATCATCGCAACTAGTAGCCCAGCTGCACATTGGCTTTTTATTTTCAATCTATCGGCAGGGGACCGTGGTCCTGCCACTTCAAGTCATCCTGCCCATTAACATTACCTCTTAATTACATGACATGCTTAACGCTTGGCGTCAAATGGGCTGTTAACCCTTCCCTGCATTAACGGCACGGCAGCCCAAAGTGTGTATGTTGCGAGGGAACTATACACGCTACCATTTTTAAAACCCAGAGGCTGCTGGAAATAGAAAAGAATGTAAAGGACGTAAGAAGCACCTGCTGGATCAGGCCAATATCCCATCTAGTCCAGCAGCCTGTTCTCACAATGGTCCATCAAATGGCCAACTCATTCTCATTGTTCTCATTCTGATCCCTGCTAATTCAAAACAGATTAGCAAGATCAAGATAGGTGGGGTGGTAGAACCAGTCAACTACTATACTGCCAAAACTCTGTGCTAAGAAGCATTTTCCCTCCAAGGTGCTCCTTGTGCTTGCCATCATGGGGTGACCACTGTCTAGAAAGCTATAGTTATTTCTAGTAAATGTTGTAAAAGGTAAAGGTACCCCTGACCATTAGGTCCAGTCGTGACCGACTCTGGGGTTGCGGCGCTCATCTCGCTTTATTGGCCGAGGGAGCCGGCGTACAGCTTCCGGGTCATGTGGCCAGCATGACTAAGCCGCTTCTGGCGAACCAGAGCAGCACACGGAAACGCCGTTTACCTTCCCGCTGGAGCGGTACCTATTTATCTACTTGCACTTTGACGTGCTTTTGAACTGCTAGGTGGGCAGGAGCTGGAACCGAGCAACGGAGGCTCACCCTGTCGCGGGGAATCGAACTGCGGACCTTCTGATCGGCAAGCCCTAGGCTCTGTGGTTTAGACCATAGCGCCACCCATGTCCCTAGTAAATGTTGTACTCCATCCTAGAATGCCACTTTTTCTTCTCTTGTGTTTAGATCCACTTGCAGCTAATTCTGGATCAATTTACTCCTGACATGGAATTCTTATCACCATTTCACCATCTAAACTCAATGGAGATCACCCGGGTGGGGGTGGGGATTACGATGTAGCTCATATCAGCTCTTGAGCCAAAGTGGGCTCTTGTGACTTTTAATGGTACTGATGTCACAATTTTACAGGTATCGACAGAAGCACACCTTTTGCTACATGCATTAGCATCACAGAGCTAGGCTCCCGACAGTGCAGGCCTCTAACGTAACCCGTTTCAGTCCAGTTCAAGGATGGAAACCAGAACATCAATCAGGCTACCCCAAAGTAATTGTAGGACTGTGTCATGTCGTATCAGATGAGCTCCGATTCATGAGATGGCAAACAAAACTTAGAGCGGCTGATCAATGTTTAGTGGGGCTGAGTTAGAAATGCAGCCCCCCTCAGTGGGTTTAAAAGATAATGTACATGAGGCAGCCCAAGACCACTGCTAATCCACCTCAGCCTCAAAGTCTGGAGTCATTTTCTGATGGCGGAACAAAGGTCAGTCATGGAAAGAAGCCGCTCATTGTTTCATTTAACACTGCCCTGCCGAAGGAACCTTGAATGGTATCATTCTGCTGTAGGAGGCAGCAAGGCTTTTCCTTTGCATCTCCCTGCCTCTCCACCACTAGGGCCACAAATTACCTGCATGTGGTAGCTCTGCAGCTTGACAGAACATCAGTCTGCTGACTGTAAATGCTTGTGGCAGAGCTTTGAACATGCTGACTTGAGAATATTCCTGAAGTAATTTATCCATTCTCCCCTCTTGTAATATTTATCATCTTCCAGCCACCATTTGACCATCTAATTTACAAGCCATTACCTGAAAGGAAAAGCAGCTGTAAGGTAACGATGTGCATTTATCATCTCTCTGGTGCAGTCCACTCTTTTATGCAGAGTATTCTCCAGTGACACCCACCCCCATTGCCCCTTGTTTAGCTTGCATCACAGAATCCTTAAGAGCTCTCCCTGGGATTTCAATACCTATGAGCTCATGGCGAAGGGCTGCAGCTCCGTGGCAGGATGTATCCTTTGAGTGCACAAGGCTCCATGTTCAGTACTCAGGCTCACCATTTACTCTTCCCGAGACCCTGAAGAGCAACTTCTGAGTTAGACGGTCTGACTCAGTAGATGGCAGCTTCATGCAAGTGTGAGAAGGGATAACTCCTTTGTCAACTTGTAACTGCCAACCAGAATATTTGTAGTCCACCTTCTGGAGGGAAGGGGAAGTTGTTGGTTTGGGTGGGGTAAATTACTATTCCATAGTTATTGTTGTTAGGCTCCCCCACCACTAGAGATATGACAGGCAGGTGCCCAAGGCAGAGTGATTTCATTTCCTGTGCCCAGGATTAAAGGTAGGCTCTGAATGGGGGAGCCCTTGGACTCACTCCTTGCTTTTGAATGGGAAGTGGAGACAGTCTGATTTCCGCTTTTACAGGGTTTTATTCTTACTCAGTTTTTATGTCCTTGGTGCCTTTTAGACTTAGTTTTTAGACTGCTTTAATTGATCTTATTTGAGAGAGTCTTTCCTGTTTCATTATAGCCTGCGCACTTTCAACCCATCTGAAAGCTTTTGGATATTTTCTAGACAGGCGGGATGCAAATCTTTATAAAATGTAACAAAATAAAAAAGAGACTACAACACTTAGAACACACATACCTCTTTTGGCAGGCACTTGGCAAGCATGGCCTTGTTGCAACCATGCCAGGTAGGTTAGCATGAAATTGCTGGAAGAAGGCTGAAAGGCCACATGGCCACCCAGTGTGTGCATGGCAGAAGTGAGATTCAAAGCAGGGAAGTCTCAATTCATTGCTCAGATTCTTGGCAACTTCAGTACACTAGCTCAATAGCATGAAGCTTATCAGATCAAATTTAAGTGCTCAGATTCCATACCAGATACAGAGAACTCCGGTGATATAGGACATGCATCAAAGCATCCTATACTCGTTGATACAGTGTTGGTTACCTTTGATAAGCCACAAGTTTCACTTCAGAAAACATCCCATACCTTTCTAAGCCATTTGTTATTATTATTAATGATGATGATAATAATAATAATAATAATAATAATAATAATAATAATAATTTATTTCTATTTCTATTATTTCCAAAAAATGATATGTCTAAATTGCAAAAAGATCTGATAGGAGAGTCCAAAAGAGATAACTGTTTAGACCTGGTGTGAGAAACATTTGACTCTCCAGGTGCTGCGTAAATAACTCCCATCAGTCCCCAGCAAACATGATCAATGGTCAGAGGTGATGGGAATTATAGTTCAGCAACTTCTGAAGGGCCAAAGGTTCCCCACAGCTGATTTGCCTCCTGCCCAAATGGCAAGGCGGTGTTTTTATTTACTGACACTTCTGTGCATCACACCCTTCTTCCAATGAGATAAGGACAGCATGTATGGGACATATACCACCAATTCCATTTTATCCTGATACTAACCCTGTGAAACAGGGGACACTGAGAGGTAGTGACTAGTCCAAGGTCAATTATAGATGAGTTTGATGGTAAGTCCCTACTGTTCTATTTCTACCTCTATTTGTGAATTTTTTAAACTGCAAGAACATCTAATACATTTTGCCCTAAAATACATTTTATTAAAATTAATTTTACCCTAAAATAGACATTTCATACTCATTTTACCCTATAATACACATTTGATACACTTTTAACTTAAAATGATCCAGTTTTATACCTTCTGGCACTTTTAAAAACTCAAAACTTTATTTTAACATTCAGAGAAATAAGAAAAACAACAAATACAATTACTAGGGGTACGCACAGACCAGATGTGGTTCAAACTCCAATTTGGTGCTTTGGGAAGCAGCTCATCTCAGTTCTGAGCACTCAGTTCCGAGGCTGTCTAATACAGCCTGGAGTCCAAGGTAGAGTCTGCTTCAGAAAAAAGCAAGGATCTCTCCCTGTCCCCTACATTTACTATTGAGAAATCAAAGAACAGCTGTAACTCCTTTCTTTTGACAGAAGTGGGTGAAATTTGAAGGCATAATAGTCCCTCCAGAGTTAATGAAGTCTACCAAATTACAGGCAAAGAGGTCCTTGGCTTTTTGTGCTGGGCACCTTTAACACTTGGTTTATAAAAACAGGGTGAACGGCTCATATCCCTGACTAGGATCCTGATGTGGACCCCCCCCCCACTTCCTGCTATTTACTTTAAAAAACCATTCACACAGTCACTAACTGTGAGCACGACATCACTCTAGTTTGGCTCTGAGGCAGCAGATAGCACACAGCCTGCCATTTCGTACGCACTGCAGCTGCTGAGATAAATTTTGCAGAATAATAGATTGCAGGACAATTGTGTTTGTCCTAGTATATCTTTCATCCAAAGAACAAGCCCTCTGCTTTCAAATCAAGGGAAGGCAGCCAGTTGTAAAGTAAATGAATACAGCAGATGGAAGGGAACCGCCAGCAAAGTATAATGGTGATGGGCCAGAGGTCCAGAGCCTTGCAATCCTTGCTGGGAGGAAAAACAGGGTGTTAAAAGTGTGTATCTTGGCTAAAGTAGACCAGATGTTTGCCATGCAATGGCCTTGTGTGGCTGATTCCTTTTTAAAACAAACACCCAGTACAGAACTGGGTGTGGGCCTCGAGTTGGATCAAGACTGTGGTTGGGGAAAGGAGATATTAATCCCTTAACCATGCATGCTACAGTCCCAGTTGGGATCTTGTCCTTGCCTGCTATTCACAATGGGAGGAAAGCTCTCAGTGGTGCCCACTGACTAGAAGATCCAGACTTGCAGGAAGCTCCCTGTCCACTAAAGTCCTCGTCATCATTGCTTCATCGTGTGCTTTAGTGGGTTTACACAATCTGTCCTTGTGGCAAGCCTGCCTTTTTTTGGCTATGAAATTTATATTGTTCCATAGTGTGTGGTGGGGGCGAGGGGCGGGGACAGCAAGCGGAAAACTCAAGGGTTTCAATGTGATCTCAGTACATGCCACAGGCTCACAAACCAGAAGACAACATTAAAATAACTTCAAAGAGATTGCTGCATTTACATCTTATGATTTCTCTGGCACTGCAGGGCTTGGATGAGCCACTCTGCAAAAGAAAGGACCTCCTAGGACTACAGATCAAAGAGAACAGTTTACTGTTCCCCCAGGGGCACTTTCAAAACAAGTCAGGATCTCCCAGGCCCAGAGAGTCTGCTGACCTTGTAGGGCAGGGCTTTGTCAACCTAGTGTTCTTCATGTGTCTTGGACTACAGTACAAGTCTCATCGGCCACAGTCCTGCACTGACTCCACCAACCAGAGCCAGTTGCAAAAGACACACAGTTACAATTAAAGAGCAGGAAGTCTCTGAGTATGTACCTTCTTAGGGTAGGAATTAGTTTTCAGTACCAGAACTAATCTGAGCTCATGGCCCTTTCACACAAACACCTACTCCTCCCTTGCAGCAGCTTAATTTAGGTAAAAGTCATTTTGCTGTGACTGGTGTTGAAACAACTGCCACCCAGAAACCCTTGATTATTTACTGCAAATCAGCAAAAGATCTGAAGTAGATTCCGATCTATTTTCTACCCACACTGTAGACCATCACAATGTCTGCATTGTGCAGTATTTATTCATTTATTGAATTTATATACTGCCCTATACCCGTCTCAGGGCGGTTCACAGAATAAAATCAAAATATAAAAGCACAAAACACATAATCAAAATAAAAACAACCACCACCCAGTAACGCCCCCCAAACCCCACATTTTAAAAGGGCATAGGATGTCAATCAAATCAACCAAATGCCTGGTTAAAAGGAATGTTTTTGCTTGGTGCCTAAAGGTGTACAGTGGTAGAAGAAGAAGAGAAGAGTTTGGATTTGATATCCCGCCTTTCACTCCCTTTAAGGAGTCTCAAAGCGGCTAACATTCTCCTTTCCCTTCCTCCCCCACAACACTCTGTGAGGTGAGTGGGGCTGAGAAACTTCAAAGAAGTGTGACTAGCCCAAGGTCACCCAGCAGCTGCATGTGGAGGAGAGGAGACGCGAACCCAGTTCCCCAGATTACGAGACTACCACTCTTAACCACTACACCACACTGGCACCACACTGGTACCTCGGGTTAAGAACTTAATTCGTTCCAGACGTCCGTTCTTAACCTGAAACTGTTCTTAACCTGAGGTACCACTTTAGCTAATGGGGCTGCTGCACAATTTCTGTTCTCATCCTGAAGCAAAGTTCTTAACCCGAGGTACTATTACTGGGTTAGTGGAGTCTGTAACCTGAAGCGTCTGTAACCCGAGGTACCACTATATAATGAAGGTGCCAGGCGAACTTCCCTGGAGGGAGCATTTCACAGACAGGGAGCCACTGCAGAGAAGGCCCGTTCTCGTGTTGCCACCCTCTGGACCTCTTGAGGAGTATCTCCTGCTTTCCCAAACTGATGTAAATCAGTGGGGGGCAAACTGATGTAAAATCAGTGAATTACCTCGAAATAGATTTTATTTGTTTATTTATATCCCACTTTTTTGCCTGACAGGACTCAAGGCGACTTACAAATTTAAATACAGCTCATGGTGTGGAGAAAGTGGATGGGGAGCTTTTGCCATAATACTAGATTGCAGTGGGACCATCCACTGAAGCTGAAGCTGGAAACAATTCAGGACAGACAATAGTTAACACAGCACATGGTTGTGATGGCCAACAACTTGGGATGGCTTTAGAAAAGGATTAGATGAATTGATGGAGGATGGAGAATGGCTATTTGGCAGGATGTCTACATGCTACCTCCAGGGTCAGAGGCAGGAGGCCTCTCCATGCCATTAGCTGGAAATCACCATTGGGAAGAGTGCTGTTGTACTCTGGCCTTGCTTGTGAGCTTCCCATGGGTGTCTGGTTGGCCACTGTGAGAACAGGGTGCTGGACTAGGCGAGCCACTGGCCTGATCCAGCAGGACCCTCGTTATGTTCGTAAGAATGGGCTCTGAAAACTAGGTAAATACGCTCCTCCTAAATTACACTCTCTCTTGTCCTCAAATTTAGACAGAGGAGTGGGAAAGGGAGTAAAGGTCACCCTTTGACTCTCCTCGTTTTAAAAGTAAAACAGTAAAATGTTAAAGAGCTCATCAGACTCATTGGACTCAGAAGAGGCAACAAGGCAATCAAAACATTCTTTATGAGGAGATCAACACAGAAACGCATCCTTCATTTATCTGCCAGCGCTGAAGGAGCTGATTCTTCTCCATCTGAAAAACAAACCACCCAATAAAATAAAGATAAAACAGAGCGTGATCTTCCTTTTCTGCTGAAGGGCAGCACTTGTCACATTGTCCTATCACATAGAGAAGCTCCGTGCCAGCCACAGTTGGGCACCAAGTCTGCTTCAGCACACAAAGGAGTCACTTGCTCATAGCTATCATACGGAACTGCTAAGTGGCATGGGCAATTTAAAACAAAATTAAATGAACCAGTGCTTTATTATCTAACTGAGATATATATCGATAACTGTCCTGCTTTGTCGCTTTTTATCTATCAGCATCACTCCTCACTATCTTGTTTGAGTTGCCATCATCCCTGAGCTAGAGGTGAACTATATAGGATGCTCTCCCCCAAATCCAGTGAGGTCTGAGCAGACACAGTTGCCATGGAATGTTAAGTGTCAGCTGAAAATGAAATATAGAAGGAGAGGGGGGGAAATCTGTCTGTTTCAGTTTTTCCCCAGTCTTAAGTTTAGTTTCCCATATTTGCATATAAGTCTGCAGATTTTCTTCTAACAAGTCCTTATGAAAATTCATTTGGTATTGATGCGAATGTCTCCTAATATATGCATTTTTGTGTGCATTTTTGCCTAATCTGCCCCATTTTTTGCAAAGCAATTTCCTGTAATATAATGCATTTTGTATGTGTGGTTTGGTGTGTGTTTTTAAAATGAATATATGCATTTTTGCAAAGGTTACACGGCACCACAAATTTCAGAGGAATGTGAATGTCAAAGGATGGCTGTTTCAGTTTGAATATTTTCCTCCTCTTGAATGTCCAAATTAGGTAGGTTCACTTTTAAATGAGAACCAAATTGAATTTCTCCTCTATCCCTAGTATGTGTTTGTAAAGTCCTGCTTCAGTTCCCTGCAGTTTATGGTATCATGGAGGAAGGCATGGCTGACTGGCTGAAAACCTGAAAAGGAGCACTCCTGTTTGGGATTGTGGTGATGGAACATTTTATTGCATGCCTCAGTGGTTAGTCCCACCATCATTTGTGTGCATTGAATTCCACTGCCTTTCTTGTTCCAGAAACATCTTTCCTTCCTTTCTTCCCTTGTTGTTTCCTCACTAGACTTGTGGCTGCTCTCTGTTCTTTCCATAGTCACTGGTAGCCTTGGGCAGGGAGTCATTGCTGCCTTGGATTTTTCTGCGCCTTCTGTTTAATTGAATTTTCTTCCATATCTCCATAAGTGATTTTCCTCCCAGGCCTTTCCCTTCCTTCCTTCTCCGTTCATCCATGCATCATTCAGATGTTTCTAGCAAGCACCAGCTGCAGACATTAAGATTTCTTGAGCATCTTCTACATTTAGAAAACCACCAAGCAACTCAACCACACCAGCGATTGCTCCATGAGGCTTGAAGACTGATGCTTGGGAAGGTTTTTTCCTCCCTTTGTAACAAAAACCTCCCTTGCAACAAAATGTGGAGGACTAGTTACCTTCTACAGAAAAATGTGACTCTACTACAGACTAAGGATAGAGAAATTCAATTTGGTTCACATTTCAAGGCAAATCTATCACACTTTTCAAAACCGTGTAAAAACAGAAACACAGTCATGCTTTAAAATTTGCACTTACCTGAAATTTGCTACACAGTTTTCCAACCAAAGAATGTTTGCATAAATGCATATATTAGGGGAACGTCTGCATAAAAATGACTATATTAGCGAAAGTATACAGAAATCCATTATATCAGGAAAAAATGCTTGCACATTACATTATTCAAAACCGCACACTAAAATCTGTTTATTGAGAAAGGAGTACTAAAATGCTGAAGAATTGCAAAATACACAAAATCAAAACTCAGAAGGAAATAATTAACATTGAACAAAATTTTGCTTGAGAGAACAGTTTTGAATTAGTTATGGTCCAGGTGAGATGTCCATTTGAGATCTCACTCATCAGATCTTCAGAGATCCCACTACCAACCTTAATAAGGACAATCATTTCAAGTTCCTGGGCCCACAGTGGACTTATCCAGCTTAGCCATACTCAAGAGTAGACCTACTGAACTCAATGGTGTTAAGTTATTCAATGGCTGCTTTGAGTATGACTTAGCCAAATGCAACCCACAGTTGTTTTCAGGGCGAACGTTTAAGAATTCACCTTTCCTATCTTGACTCTGTTACAATGTTCCTGATCCATTTCAGACAAGTCATCATAATAAAGAATGCTGTCAGCTCCTGCATCTGATAAAACCCAAGAGGCTGAGGAGGAGGGTATTTTTGTACTTGAATGAAAGACAGCCATGGTACCAGGCATTAATTATTCAGTGGGTCTTTCCTATCAGATTAATATCTTTTCCTTCCTGTCTTCTGAAACTGTGATAGTAACTCCTGGGGCCAGATTCACACATGCAAGCCATTGGCTTTATCCTGTCTGATTGCTACTGATTACCACAGGTAGGGGCTCAATTTTTTTTTTTTAATGTAGTATGTGAACATGTTGCTGTGATTTCCACAATCATGGCAACACCATTTTGGAACAGACCACAAAAAATGCCCATGTGGTGGAGGATTCTGTGGAATTCCCTCCTAGCTGAGATCAGACAGGGTTTTATCAAGCGCCTGTAGTTCAACAGGGAGGGAGCCTATTTATTCCAGCAGGCCTTTTAAGGATGTTTGCCATTTTTATGATTCATTTTATCCTCTATATGCCTTTTGCCATTTTTATAAACACCATTTGGAAACTTTCAGTGATTACGCCATATATAAACAGCTGAAATAAAATAACTAATGAGTACAGTGGTACCCTGGTTCTCAAACGCCTTGGTACTCAAATGCCTTGGTTCTCAAATGCCGAAAACCTGGAAGTAAGTGTTCCGATTTTCGAACGTTTTTTGGAAGCCGAACATCCGATGCGGTTGTTGGCTATTGTTTCCAGGGTGCCTGCACCAATCAGAAGCTGCGCCTTGGTTTTCGAACATTTCAGAAGTCAAATGGACTTCCAGAATAGATTAAGTTTGGTGCTTTTGGTTTTGCTATTTATTTCGCATTTTTGTTTTTGAGGCTTTTTCGGTTAATTTGTTTTTGTGACTGTGTGGAACCCAGTTCAGCTACTGATTGATTGATTGTGTGACTGTGGAAATGGATAAAAGCCCCCCATCCAAACAATGACTTTCATCAGTGCAGATAAGGAAAAAAAACTTAATTTTAATTTTTATCATCCACAATGCTGTCTTATTTATTTTATAGTATTGTACACTGATTATTGCTTTCATTTTATGGATCAATGGTCTCGTTAGATAGTAAAATTCATTGCTGTTTTAGGGGTTGTTCTTAAAAGTCTGGAACGGATTAATCCATTTTGCATTACTTTCTATGGGAAAGCGCACCTTGGTTTTGGAACGCTTTGGTTTTGGAACTGACTTCCGGAACGGATGAACCAAGGTACCACTGGAATCATGAAAATAAATTTCTGAGATTTGTAAAATCATAAATGGCATAAAGAAAACATACAATGGCAGGGGATACCCACTATTTCAAAGCACAAACATTGGGTATCCTCCCCAGAAATGGATGCACAGTCAATTTAATATAAACAATGTTTGTTTTCAAAAGGCATGACCTATGGAATGCATTGTGGCAGATAGCATAAGTTATTTGCCTTTTAAAGACGGGGGGAATTACACAGGTGCAGAGAGAGCTACATACAGAGCAAGACCTCACTGGTCCATGTATTGACTGACAGCTGCTCTCTGGGACTTCCAGCAGGGTTTTCTCCCAGGCCTACCTGGGGATGCTTGAGATTGAATTTGGGACCTTCCACTCACAAACTGGATGCCCTGCCACTGAGCTGCAGGTAGAGCTCTAGCAACTGCATGCGATGATGCGCTAATGGCGACCCTTCTGAGAGACTGAATTCCTTTCTTCACTAGAAATGAGGTGGTGCAGAAGAGGGCTTCTACAACCAACACACCCTGCTTGCAAATTTCCTGAAAGTTTCTGGTTCCCGGTTGCAGTGGAACTGGGTGCCATGCCAGATGGACCGATTCAGCACGGCAACTCTCCTATCCTTCGTGAAAACCTGGCCAATCGCCTCCCTTTTCAGTGGATCAAAACCCACTCCTGCCCCCCAAACAATAAACAATATGTCCATGGCTGCTTGGGTAAGGAATAAATGGATGTCTGGATCTTCCAGCTAATCCCTGTACAACAAGCCATTTGTTCTTGCATCTAATAAACTCTATCTGATAAATATCAATGAGCGGCTGACGTGCCTCCGGGGTAACTAAGGAAACACTTTGTGCTGTTCTCTTTCTCTCGCCTGCAAGGTAACCAAGCGCACACACGAGTAACTCTGCTGTCCTCACCTACAGAGGAAGTGAAGGAAGGTGTGGGTTTCCCCTTATCGCTCTTCACATCCAGGCAAATGTCCCCCCTTGGCCTCTCCTTAGCCTCATTAAATGCTCCGTAATTCTGATTTGCTGCCTCTTCAACACTTGCTGTTCACAACTCTCAAAAGCAAGGTTTTCACTATGCCATGCATTCAGACCTGGGAAAGATTGTGTTCATTTTCCTGATTATAAGGCTAGTGTTTGTGTCCCACTTTCTAATGTTCCTTTCACACTGCAGTACCTGTTTTGGTATGGAACTGTGGCTGTTTGAATACTATACCAACATGTTATGCTGAATTTCATTCACACGGGCCTGTGGCATGATATGAGCACCACTGGACAACATCGCTCCTGCGTCACCCTATCCACACATGTGTGCTTTGGTTTCCCCATGATTTCCCCAGGTAAATAGCAGGAAAGAACCATATGCCAGTACAGTGGTACCTTGGGTTA
Source organism: Podarcis pityusensis (assembly GCF_964106645.2). Lineage (NCBI taxonomy): Eukaryota > Metazoa > Chordata > Lepidosauria > Squamata > Lacertidae > Podarcis > Podarcis pityusensis. The sequence continues at coordinate 38,781,441 of NC_138033.1, forward strand.
CATATGCTACAGGTTACAGACTCTGCTAACCCAGAAATAGTGCTTCAGGTTAAGAACTTTGCTTCAGGATGAGAACAGAAATCGTGCTCTGGCAGCGCGGCAGCAGCAGGAGGCCCCATTAGTTAAAGTGGTGCTTCAGGTTAAGAACAGTTTCAGGTTAAGAACGGACCTCCGAAACGAATTAAGTACTTAACCTGAGGTACCACTGTAGACTGTCCCAAATTCTGTCACTTGACTCCTGTGATTTTCCAGACCACACATATGCTATATTCTGCTAAATTTCCAGAAGCGGATGTTACATTGTGTAAAAGCTCAGATATCATCATTTAAAATTAGCAGCCAAGGGAATTTTGGTGAAATAATTTTGCTTGCAAAGATTATCAGAGATTGCAAAGAAAGGAATACATGATAACAACAAGAAGATGAAGAAGTAATAAAGAGACTATCTGGACAGAGCTGGATAGAATCGTTTGATAAAAGCAGTAACAGAAGTGATGTTTTGATTCTCGTCGGAGCTTGATGTAAGGGTACCCCCCAAAAATTTAAAAATCTGGCTGTATAATTTGGAAGTAATATGATTTGGAAATAATGTGATTGGATTGGCCTGTTTATAAAAATTATGTTGTTTTTTTTTAAAAAGAAATAAAATAAACTGCTTTGTGAATTCAGCCAAAGAGGTTCCCCCACAGCAGGTGAACTACAGTGGAAATGGTACCCCAAGGCGGAAAGTCCACCACCCTCTGGTTTAAAATGAAGGCAACGGGTGACATGCCCTCCTTTCTGAAACGTGCATTCCCCAGGCAGAAGACATTTTCAAGGATCATCAACTTGACTTCCCATTTCAATCCAAATACATTATAAATGCAGACACTTAGCAGAATCAGGATTCCCATTTAAAAACTGGCCATGCAGCAACCACCTTGAAAATCACCAAGTTGATACAGCACTTTGGGTTTTTCTGCTGAGCTGTAAAACAGGAGGCTATAAATTCACCCCCTAGCTAAATTACGGAGAAACAAGGATATGCACCCAGAAGACTTCTGCTTTGTTAAGTCAAAAGATTCTCATTAGAGAAGAAGGATTTCTCAAGTCAGGTCTAGTAATCAATCAGAACATGGCAGCAATAAAATGCAAGATGACTTTTTGGAACGATCACCTTCTACTGCTGCAGCTTCCTCTGCCCAGAAGTTTTGCACAGATCCTGATGCACAAACATTGCTCAACATATTTATCAGGGTGGATTCATATATCTTAACAGAGGGGTAAGTTTTGCAACCTGTCCTCTGCCAATTACATGGGATCATAGGAAGCTGTGTTACACAAAGTATGACCATTGACCTACCTAGCTCAAGGTGGCGCTGTGGTCTAAACCACTGAGCCTGGGGCTTGCCGATCAGAAGGTCGGCAGTTCGAATCCCAGTGACAGGGTAAGCGCCCATTGCTTGGTCCCAGCTCCTGCCAACCTAGCAGATCAAAAGCACATCAAAGTGCAAGCAGATACAGTAAGTAGGTACCACTCCGGCGGGAAGGTAAATGGTGTTTCCGTGCACTGCTCTGGTTTCACCAGAAGCGGCTTAGTCATGCTGGCCACATGACCTGGAAAAACTGTCTGCAGACAAACGTCAGCTCCCTCGGCCAGTAAAGCGAGATGAGTGCCGCAACCCCAGAGTCATTCGCGACTGGACTTAACTGTCAGGGGTCCTTTACCTTTTTTTATTTATCAAACAAATTTACAGGCCTCTTCACGGGGTGTACATCAAAGTGGTGTGCAGGGTATTATCTATAAGAGAAGGAGCCTGTCTGGACCACAGGCCATTTCAGCCACACCATAACCACTTGCCCCACACCTGGTGTCATATTGGGCATCAGGTGTGGGGCAGATAAGGGTGTGGCTGACCCAAAATAGGGTTTTTGGGACCTGTGGATCAGCTAATCCCATGTACCAGGCATTGCAAACCCCACCAATCAGCCAATTCACACACTAAGTCAGTTACACTAAGCTTCAGAAGACCCAGAATTTTATGTGGTGGCGACTGGAACCTGTTAGGTCTGCCATTTTTAACTTTGCTGTTTTCATCACAATAAGACTTATATAGCATATATTGAGGAAAGTGTCCCATTACACATGTACAGAGTGCCACTGCCTTCTCAGTAAAACAACAAAAGCAACATCCATTATTCTTTCCACCTCTATGGACAGGGAAAGCGCTTCCATGTGAGAGTGCCCAAGAATGATTTTCAGACAAGATTGAGCCCAAGCCTTTTGTGCAGAAATTCAGCCATACCTCATGACCTCAGTTTTTGGATTTATGTGTTGTTTATACTTATACATGTTGCCCACAAACTAAAAACACACACAAAAAACTTCCAAAATGTGTGGAAAACTTGCTTCCGAGTGCATGCAGTTCTTTTTTGCAATCCAAATTTCTTAAAACAGTTTCAAACAGTTCTAAGGAATATATTATATATTTAACAGTATACGCTGCCTTTCCACTTAAAGAAGCCTCAGCACTGCTAACAAATATATTTTATTATGCAATAAAATACATAATCAAATACCTCCATTAAAAACTACAAAAACAGAAGCAGCAGATTAATAGTGCAGCTGAAAGCAACTTGTTAAAAGAAAACACACTGACTTAAGATATTGTTAGAAGAATGAGAGGACAGGGCAGTCTTTGCCTAGCACCTAACTGGTATCAACGATGCACCAGCCAAATATGTCTCATTTGGTGGTTTCAGCACAACAGAAGAAGAACATGCAGCTTTATGATTGCATAATAGTTTGCCAACTATTAATGTCTATTCAGAAGCAGCCCCAACTGAACATAAAGGGACTTAACCCCAGGGACATGTGTATAGGACTGCAGCATTCAGAGGAAAATGCTGTAAAGCTGGCTAGCCATGGTGTATGAAGTTGCAAGTGTGGCAAGCAAAAAATAAACACAATTGCACTCCAGGTCTTCCTAAGGCACACAAGACCTCCCCAAGCCATGAATACATATTTAGAAAGAACTCGCATCTCAGATAAGTTTGCCTACAGTTGCAAACTGAATTAAAATTCTCCTCCATTTCTAGTTGCATCTCATGCTGCGTTGCAGCATCAGGATGATGACCTTGGATGGAGAGTGGGGTCTTTGCCGCAAACTCAAGATATACCTGGACCATTAAAATGCCCATTTTTCCAGCATATTAACTCCCCTATTTATCCCCTCTTTATTTATTTGAGTTGTTGCCTTTCAAAACAAAATCTTCCAAGGACTGCTTACATTTCAAATGAATTAAAATTAATTAATCAATCTACAATACAATATATCCTTCCAATAGCAATGGTAAAAAGCATTACAAATCCTTCCACACTATGAAGCTGGACATTCCAATATGAGATTTAAGAACAGAGGTAACTACCCATCAACTCCCCCTCGCTACTTTTAAAAAGAAACATTTTAGAGTCTCTTCTGCCATGTTTTCGGGTAATGCCAGTGCTTTTTTTCTGGGGCTACACAAGGGTACGCATACCCCTAAACATTTTGTGAACCTTTGTACTTTTCTCCATTTACTGTATTTATTTCCCCCAATTTGAACTATAAAATGGTGATTTTCTTGAGTCAAAAGGAGAGTACCCCAAACATTTTTTTAGAAAAAAAAAGCACTGAGTAATGCAATTCCTCTGTTTTGGAGAGGTATGGGTCTGTAGCATAGTATTCCTAAACAGTCAGTGATTCCATGGTATAGTATTCTTAAGTGGATTGATCTGCCCTCATGACCGAGCACTTGCAGCCTCTGCTGTCCACATATTGAGAAGAGCTACAGTTCCTTGCATCCCCCTCCCAAGACACATAGGCCACTTTCACACCATACATTAAAGCACATTTTAAACCAGGGTTTCCCAAACTTGGGTTTCCAGCTGTTTTGGACTACAACTCCCATCATCCCTAGTTAGCAGGAGCAGAGGTCAGGGATGATGGGAAGAGTAGTCCAAAAACAGCTGGGAACCCAAGTTTGGGAAACCCCATTTTAAACAGTTGTGGCTTCCCTCCAAAGAATTCTGGGAATCGTAGCAGGCTCTTGACCAGAGACCCCTATTCCTCTCACAGAGCTACAAATCCCAAAGTTCCCCAAGAAGAAGGGTTGATTCTGAAACTATTGTAGCTATGGAAGGGGACTAGAAGTCTCCTAACAACTCTCAGCACCTTTTACAGACTGCTGTTCCCAGAATTCTTTAGGGCAGCCCTGACTGTTTAAAGCAGTATGATGTATGGCGTGAACGAGGGCCTAGAAACAAGTTCCTTCCTCAGATGGCCTTAGACAGCATATTCAACAGAAGCAGTTCTTTTCCTTCCACCAGATTATTTATCATCATCATCATCAACAACAACTCCCAGCTTTTCTCCCTCACATACACTCTTTCCGTTCCAACAGCCCAATTCGCAATATCAAGACACTTCCTTTAGGAACAGCTTTCCAGCACAGTGGAAGAATGCACTTTGCACTGTCAATGTCCATTGGAGGCAATTGATCAATACATTGAAGGAGATGAGAAAAGTCTTATGCTTGCCATTTATTTGTGCAAACCCCTGCTCCATTCCACTCCCGCAACACCACCTCATTTCCCCTCAATCACACTGGGCTGGGAGCAGCGGTTGACACTTGTCAAGGCTTTGAAAAGCAATGTTCAAGTGGGGGGGGGGGATTGCTAGAGCATTAGAGAAAGGCTTTCCTATGTTAAATTTGTTTCAATTTGTTTTAATTAGCGACCAATTTGTAAAAAAATGAAAATCATTTTTAAAAAATTGGCAAGAGAGAGAGAGAGAGAGAGCTTTCTTTGCAGTGACCCTTTGTCTCTGGAATGCCTTATCATCCATCCAGGGTCTAGCACGCCCTGGCGTTACCAGTCTTTTGAAAGGCTCTGAAGTCCCGTCTATTTTCCTCTTGAGATGTGCTTATTGGACTGATGGAATTAATGTTGTCTTTTACTATTGCATAAGAGCAGCCCTGCTGAACCAGGCCAAAGGTCTGTCTTGTCCACCGTCCTGTTCTCAAAGTTCTCACTCATAGTCCCCGGAAACCTGCATTCCTGTGCATATTGTCCCCGACCATTTAGCCATTGTGACTGAACTCTTTTTTTAAAAAACTGGCTGTTGTTTTAATGGTTATTACTGGTTTTATCCAGCTGCCTTGAGAGGGGTTTTGCCCCCCAAAGCATGTAAATATATATGTATATTTACATCAGTTTATTTGCTCACCTCAGTGTGAATGTAGAGCTATGTGATCCACAATTCGTTTTCAGCAGCATCATAAAGTAAAGGGCATTAAAGATTAAGTGGCTTATATAAGGTTTTAGTAGACAATCCCCTGGCTCTGCCTTCTCCTGAGGTCAATTTTCATTATCAATCAATCAATCAATCAATTGTCTCAAGGGGGCATGTGTGGGCCCCCTTGGGAAGTGGGGTGGGATATAAATTAAATGCATATATAAATGTACAAAATGCAGCAGAACAGCTAAACCAGCAGTTTAGCTGCCATGTATGGCAAAATAAATGAATAAACGAGTCCCTTCTTTAAAAGTGATAGAGAATGGAAAAAAGAAAGGTGCCTTATATCCCAAATTAGTTCATTAGTCTGTCTAACCTTTAACCAATCTGATACCCTCCATATGTTTTGGACTATAATTCCCATCATCCCTGTCCAATGACTGTTCAAGCAAGGATTAATGGGAGTTGTAGTCCCTAATAACATGATGGAACAGACAGCTCACCTTGGTTAGAGGTCTCTCAGCAGCTGCTACATGGACACCTATCAGCGATACTGCAGTACTGAGTTCCCTGCATGAACAAGGGGTTTGACTAGATGAGCTTACAGGTCCCTTCCAACTCTACGGTCCCATCTGCCCTATATCTCTAAAGCAGTGTTTCCCAACCTTGGGCCTCCAGCTGTTTTCGAACTACAATTCCCATCATCCCTGACCACTGGTCTTGCTAGCTGAGGATTATGGGAGTTGTAGTCCAAAAACAGCTGGCGGCCCAAGGTTGGGAAATGCTGCTCTAAAGCAAAGTCACACCATTTAAAACAACCATAAAGGTAAAGGTAAAGGGACCCCTGACCATTAGGTCCAGTCGCGAACAACTCTGGGGTTGCAGCGCTCATCTTGCTTTATTGCCTGAGGGAGCCAGCGAACCAGAGCAGCGCATGGAAACGCCGTTTACCTTCCCGCTGGAGTGGTACCTATTTATCTACTTGCACTTTGATGTGCTTTTGAACTGCTAGGTTGGCAGGAGCAGGGACCGAGCAATGGGAGCTCACCCCGTCACAGGGATTCGAACCGCCGACCTTCTGATTGGCAAGCCCTAGGCTCTGTGGTTTAACCCACAGCGCCACCCATAACTTCCTGCAAAGAACCATGGGGACTGCAGTCTGTTAAGGGTACTGAGTGTTTTTAGGAGACCATAGGAGCCAACTCCTAGGGGCCAAGGGGGCTTTGCCCCCACATAAAACATTTGAGGGGGCCAGCCCTGTCCCCAGTTGATGGGCACATTGTGTGTGCAACGTGTCATATTATCAACTATGCAGGGTGTGGCTTACCTGGGGCCCCACATCATTTTATTCAAGTTGGCACTCTGGTAGGAGACCCCTATTTCCCTCACAGTGCTACATTTCCCAGGGTTCCCTGAGAAAAGCAATTGACTGCTACACCACTCTGAGGCTTGTAGCTCTGTGAGGGGAATAGGGGTCTCCTACGTGCACTGCTCTGGTTTGCCAGAAGCGGCTTAGTCACGCTGGCCACATGACCCGGAAGCTGTATGCCGGCTCCCTCAGCCAGTAAAGCGAGATGAGCGCCGCAACCCCAGAGTCAGTCACGACTGGACCTAATGGTCAGGGGTCCCTTTACCTTTTAACAACTCTCAGCACCCTAGACATATTAAACTTCCCAGGATTATTTTGAGAGGAGCAGTAAACCATGACTGTTTAAAGTGGTATGATACTGCTTTAAATATACAGTGCAGATAGGGCCTATCATTCTATGTTCCCTCCTGCTCTGATTTTAGCAGTATTTTGCTCTTGTAGTGCTCTCTTAGAGACCTGCAGCCTCTCCAAGCAATGCCACAAACAACTCCTGATGGTGGAAACATGCATGCAGAATAACTTTACATGCCTTTGTAATCTTGCAGATAACACCCAAGACCTATTTTCAGCTTCTGCGAATGGCCTGTGAGGAATGCACTTTCTGATGCAAACACAGCGCAGACTAATGAGGAGACTAGCTGTATTATTTGTAGCAGTGCTACACCACCTCAGAGCCTCAGCTGCCGCTGCTACTGCTTGCAGCAGTCTGTTTGACTGGATATATGAAATCCATTGAGAAAATATAAGGGAGTGTGCAAGCGTACAGAGAAATCCCAACTGTGTGCTACTGAGAAAGGCAGAAGCCAAAACGAGTCACTAAAGACTGCGAAACATATCCCCTGTTTGACCATCCACTTATTTAAGAGTTGGTGTGGTGGACTGGTTAGAGGAGTGACCAACTCTCAATGGCCAACTGGGAGGATGAAATGGGGGTGGTAGACCAGAATGAGCTAATGTCTGTCCTTCAAGATGTTGCTGGGCTGCAACCCCCATCATCCCTGACCCTGCTGGCTGGGACTGAGTTGGAGTCCCTCAACATCTGGAGGGGCTTGGATGAAAGGTGAGATATAAATGTATATGGTCAGGAGCTGCAGAATTTATCTAGACCAGGGTTTCCCAAACTTGGGTCTCCAGCTGTTTTTGGACTACAATTCCCATCATCCCTGACCACTGCTCCTGCTAGCTAGGGATGATGGGAGTTGTAGTCCAAAAACAGCTAGAGACCCGAGTTTGGGAAACCCTGGTCTTGATGAACCTTCCCTAACCAGGAAGGCGTTCTAGACTACAGCACCCATCATCCTTAAACTGGCTGTCTGGAACTACTAAGAGTTGGAGTTCAAAACATCTTGAGGGCACCAGATTAGGGAAGGCTGATCTAGATCTAGATACACACATATTGAGGTATACTGAAAAGAAACAAAGATCCAAAAATTAATGCACTGAAGTTAGCCATGTTTCTTAAATTCTGTGGTTCTATCAAAGTCAAACTTAGTTGGCTACAACCCCACAAGGTGTGAACTAGGCCACACAACAGATGATGTTGCCAGTTTGTGGCCAGTACCACTTTAGCTAGCAGGTGGGGCTTATGTAATTGAACACTCCTCCATTTAAAAACAAAACAAAACCAGCAACCCGTGTCAGGGAGAAAATGAAGTTAGAAGTTAGTTTCTAACATAGAGGCAATGAATGTGGCATGGAGGGGCAACGTGAACCTCCTCTTCCAGACTTGCACAGTGAAGTGATGCAGGTTAACTGCTTTGTCTACTTTTTGCAGAAAGTAGGTATCACAGACAAAATTCTAGAACGAGAACTTCCAACTATCTATTCCCCATCTTGGCAGCAAGAATCCTACAGAAAGATACCTAACCACATGGAAGGTGACACTGTCAAATTGGTTAATCCATTCTTGTTCTGCAACCAATTCCTTTTAAGCTGATCTTGCCTTATATAACAAATTATGTCTATTAGATGCAATCTGTGCATTTCTACCAGCAATATATGTGTGTGTTTGAGTTTGAGTGTGTGTGCGAGAGATAAACCATCTCCCTGGAATTCAGCTGAAATGTTTCCTATCCCCTCTCCACTCCTACTGTTCGAATTAAGTGATAGGCCATTCCATATATTAAGGCACATTTAAAGAATGCTGGTTCTCTAGAATTCCTGAAAGGATAATAAGTGCAAATGCCTTCCCTTCCTCTAAGACATCAACTCCAAATAATCAACAGATCCGTGGGACCAGGTGGGGGCCCAAAATAACAAATGACAAAAACAAGCAAGACTCCAAATCTTCCAACAGGAATAAATTTAGGAAGCTGCCTTGTACAGCTCAGGACATGGTCTTGGTTCCTGCAGTATTTTACCAATTATCCATTTGTACTGCATTCTGTTGTGCCTTATTATGGTGTGAACTCTTCCATAAATGAAAGGCAATATAAAGATCTTAATAATAATAAAAGTTGCTTTTTTATACCTCATAATAACAATGGCAATGACATACAGACTATGCAGTGCCTCCCCCTTCTTTTTGTTTTAAGGAAAGTGGGTGTATAGAAATAAAAAAAGGAAGGTCTGTAGCTCAGTAGCAGACCGCACACTTGGCAGGCAGGCTAAATTAGTTCCACTGAAATCAGTGGAAGAAGTTCCTTAATGATTAAAGTCAGCCATCCCCAAACTTGTGCCCGCCAGATGTTTGGACTAATCAGATGTCAAAGAGATAAACAACTACCTGACATTTAGAAGACATCTGAAGGAAGTTTTTAATGTGTGACATTTAATGTATTTTTGATCTTTGTTGGAAGCCACCTAGAGTGGCTGGGGAGGTCCAGCCAGAGGGGCGGGTACAAATAATAAATTATTATTATTACAGTATTATTATTATTAGACTGCAATTATTATCCGACCCAGCCAGCAGGGCTGCTGAGAGCTGCATCTGGAGGGCACCTGGTTTTTGAAGGCTGGGGTGGAATGTGAGAAGATCAAATACCAATAAATAAATGCATGATAATCCCAGATTTCTTCCTTTTCTTTTTTTAGAACATAAAAGCCTGGTGGATCAGGCAAAAGGCCCATCTAGTCCAGCACTCTGTTCTCAAAGTGGCCAGAAGCAGTGATTCCCAGCATCTGGTATTCAGAAGTATACCACCTCCAACAGTGGAGGAAGAACACAACCATTGTGTGTTCTGCCTCCACTGAGAACCTTCTCCTCCATGAATTTGTCTAATCCTCCTTTAAAGTCACCCATGTCGGTGGTCATCACTACAACTATGCAAAGTGCCAACTTTTACTTTAAATTTTATTTTAGTACAACCCACAAAGTCCCCAAACTAGGATAGCTCAGAGCATGAGACTCTTAATCTCAGGGTTGTGGGTTTGAGCCCAATGTTGGGCAAAGGATTCCTGCATTGCAGGGAGGTGGGGTGGGGGACTAGAGGACCCTCGTGGTCTCTTCCAAACCCTATGATTCTATGATTCAAACCACTGGAGAGCTCAAGCATCTGGGAGGCTGACTTAAGTCGTGAATAATTTGTCCCATTGATTCCACAGTTCAGCTGCCTTTAACTGCTGCATCCAACTCACCTGTTTCCCACCACACAAACCTTACAATACATGTGGCTCTCCATGTATTGCTGGACTGCAACTCCCATAATCCCAGACCATTGGCCATGATGGCTGGAGCTGATGGCCTCCGCTCATGCTTAGCAATTCCTTATTCGCACAGCCACTGCTGATGTCTGGCTGTTTACCTAAAACACTGGAAGTTCAAAGACATCTACCCACCCTCATTAATCCCATGAGAAGGTTGGGTTCTGATTTGGATTCTACCACAGACACAAAAGTCCCTGACCAGACATGAGCTCACCCACTAGGCATCTCTCAGACTTCTGTCCGCAAAATGAAGATAAAAATGATCCACCTCACAGGGATGTTGTGAGGATAAACGGATATAAAATAATATATTTGAACTATGAATTATTTGTGTTGTGGAGCACAATCCATTGCACAGATGTAAGATGCCCTTAATTCAACGGGGCTTCCTCCCAGTTGCATGCATAAGGAAGGAAAGGCATTGTAAAAACTGTTCATAATGGCAACGTTCAAATTGTCAGGGTTTTAAATTCCTTCCCCAGCACTAAGGGCAGCTCAGAATATATACTGTGAGAAGCAGCTTTATCCTCTAGTCTAGGCCAGGGTCTTCTGGAGCAAAGATTTCTAGTCAGGAGGAGGACCGGACTGCAATTCCAGTCAGAAGAATCACAGTTAAATGCAAATTATACATGTGTTCAAATCATGGTAATCCAGTATCCGAACTGGGCCGAACCTTGCCGACGCATTTTTTTTTCTTCAACCGAACGCTTCCGAAGACAAGACAAGCGCTGCGCCCGACAATAGCCGAGACAAGCCGAGTCTTGCCGATCTCCCAAGAGCCTATTCGAGTCTCTTCTGGGCGCTGTCCACCACTTGCACAGCCTGAAACCTTTACCTGCCACCCCAGGCACAAGCGAGGGGATAACAGAGCCAAGGGGTGGGGGAACACACAGTGGTCGCTGTAGGGGTGTGTGTGTATGAGAGAAGGAGAGTGAGAGAGCGAGGAAGCGCGCAGCTTTGCAAACGAGTGTGCATTTCTCCCTCTCTCTCGCTTAGCAACACGCAAGCCGCCTAAAGGGCGGGGAAGGCTCTTGCAGTCAGCAACAGCAAACCTCGCTCTCATTTTCTTGCAAGGCAAACGCCTTGCAAACGGCAGCTGGGAACCCAAAGCATTGCATTGCAATGCAATGCTGGGATTCCTTCCCCACGACCACTTCTTGGCTTCTTTTCGTTCTCTAAAATGGGAACACTCTATCCCATCGTCCATACTCCCCACTCCCCAACCGATGTCCTCCTTCCCAAAGGAACACCATTCGTCCACCTCCCGAAGCAAGGTGCAACTAGATGCAGCGACTTGTTTGTTGCACGGGCACCCTCACTCGCTCGGCCTGGGTGCGCGATGGGGCCACACAACACCTGTGCCCAGACAGCTGCCCAACACACAGCCTTTCTTCCTCGCACACACCTCATGGGATTTTCAAATCAATATTATAGATCGTTAAGCAGGATCGGCCGCTGCGGAGCAGAGAAGGAAGTTGACCGGAATAGCTCCTACGGCGCCCCGTTAAGGTGTTGGGGACGAAATTAAGCAGGGTTGGGGTGTCGTGCGTAAAAAGAGAGAAGAGGGAGCTGCATCCTTCGCTAGCTGGCTGCTGATTTATTTCCTCCCATATCCCAGCTTAATTTGCAGTTGCAAGCCAAATTCTGCCATAATTAATTAAATGGGGGGGGGGGTGTTTAGAGGCTCAAATCTAGAAAGGAGAAGGAGGGAGGGAGGGGGGAAGAGGCTGATAAGCGTCAGCGAGGCTTGCTTTAAATCTGCCTAATGAGCAGATTTCCACCACCCGATAGAAAGAGAGAAATGAAGCAGAGATAGGCGATCCTGCCTAAGCAGCCCATGTCCGGAGATCAAATGAGGGAGGAGATCAGGAGGGAGCTCAGGGAAGGAGATAAGATCCCGACATTAAGCTTCATTGACAGTGTGATGTTTAATGGCTGCGCCTGGTTGGACGATCTCGGCCAGGCACATCCTTCCCAGGACCCTACCGGCCCCTCCCTGCTCCCTCCTCCTTTCTTTGGGGTGGCGAAGGAGGGAGAGCAGCAGAGCAACCACACTTCAGCACCAAAGCTATAGAACAGCGGACACCTGGAGCTTCCCTGGTTAGCATAAAAAGGAGAGAGGGTGGGGCGGGGTGGGGCTGGATGCCCACCCCCCCCTCTTGCCCATCCGCCTTCCCAGCCTCCTCAATCCCTGCTCCAGATGTTGGCCTCCCCGCAAGAGGGCCCCTCCAAGGCAGCCAGCAAGGAGCAATCCCCAAGCAGAGCTTCCCACTTCAAACATGGCGGACGCCCATTCATACAACCAAAAAGACCTGTTCGCCTTTTCCCTCCCCGTTGGTCTCTCTCTCCCCCCACCCAAGCCCACCCCGCCTTGCCAATTCCCACAACAAGAAATCGGGGGTGGTGCCTGGGTTTCTCTTCCCCCCTCCCTTTTGAATGGCAACATGCTAAAATCATTGGGATAGGCACAACACACACACACACACACACTAAATAAGACTGCTGTGATGATGTAAAATCCTCAAAGGGGGACTTACTTCATCTGCTTCACGATGGTGCTTTTCCCGGATTCCCCAGCCCCTGTTAGGACAAAAAGCCAAAAATAAAACCCCGATAAAGGCAAGATCTGGCGAGGGTGATAATATAAGGAGATCAAGGAGATTACATAGGAAGGAGCAGCTGCACTAATGGTTGCCACGGCCGGGGGGGGGGGGAGCGAAGAGGAGAGATCATGTTTGTGCAATTGAGGTTTCCGTGCAAAAGGGATAATGGTAGGGTAGTTTTCAATGCAGAAGAATGGGGAGGTGGCACAGAATCATACCTGTTGGGTGGGTTGGGTGGGCTATCGAAGGTTTCCATTTGGGCAATACAATGAATTTTTTATTTTACTTTTTTTTGCACATGATGCAATGAGGCTCAGCAAAATCATGCCTAAAAGGAAAGGGCCTGCCAGTGTACGTGTGTGTAAGAGATGGGGAGAGGGAGGGAGATAGCGGAGGGGAGAGATGAAGCATAGTTGTACAATAGGTGGGGCAGAAGATGGAGGATGGAAAATAAATCACACCTAGTTGGTGGAAGGGAATGGGTGTCCGCCCCCCCCCCCCCCGCGCCGCCCTTTTAACTGGAGGGAGAAGATCGTATTTGTGCTCTAGAGTTGACAAGGCAGGCAGGTGGGGCGAGAATGGCAAATAAGTGTGTGTGTGTTTGTTTGTTTCGAGGGAGGGGGGAAAGCGATGGCTCTGCCCAACAAATGTGGCAAGCAGAGCTGTATTGCCAATCTAAATAGGAAGGTGGCCGGCATAGGGGCTGACAGACGGGAGTGGTGGACCTGGCGGTGGGGTGGGGGGTCTGGCTGTGTCAGAATCCTACCTGGGTGTGGAGGGAGGGAGGGAGGGAGGGGGCGCAGCTGGGCTCGAGCCCGCTTACCTAGCAAGAGCAGCTTCACATCTTTGGCCGCGCTGATGCCGTCCTCCTTGAGGTTCTTCTCGATCGCCTTGCTCCTCTCCAAGGCGGCTCTTTCTTCGGCGCTCAGTGTACATCCCATGGTGGCCGGGAAATGTGTTCTCCCGGGCTGGCGGACACTTCTCTCGGTCCCCCCAACCCCCCTTTTTTATCAGACACTCCAAGGAGGAAAAACGGGAGGGGAAACAAAAATTAAAACACAACCACCAACGCAGCAGAAAAGCAAGATAGGAAGAGGAGGGGTGGGGATGTAGATCTTTGCTTAGATGTCAAAAATAAATTAAAACGAAGCACCAGGGGGACTATAATATAGATTCTCTCTCTCTCTTTCTGGCTGGCTGCCCCCTCGCTCTTCTCCTTCTTCCTTCCCGGCTCTGCGTCTCCGTAGCCCCAGCAAATCAATGCATCCAAATGAGAGCCGAGCCTTCCGGGGGCTGGCAGGCGCTGCTGGGGGGGTGGTGGTGCGCTGGAAGGAGACGAGGGAGATCTCTTGCGATGGGAGAAGGAGCAGGGCGCGATGGGCTCTGGGCGCCCCCTTGCCTGGTCTGGAGCTGGGCGGCCTCTTGGGGGACGCGGCAGCGGGCGGGCGGGTGGCGAGCGCGCTGGGGCTGCTGCTGGCGTCGGAGCGAGAGCCGAGCCCTTTCCCCTCTGGGCGGCTGTGTCGCCGGCGGGATGCCTGCCTTCGTCGCTGGGCTGCTGCCTGGACGGCTCTCGGGGCGAGGCGCTTCCTTCCTCCTGGCGAGTCTTCCTCTCCTCCCTCCCCCGAACCTGGGGGTCTCTAATGGGCGGCGGCGGCGATGGCTGCGAGCGATCGCATCGCTCAGCCGATCCTAATGGCAAGAAATGCAGAAAGGGGCGACGCGAGCTCGCGGCAGCAGCAGCGGCAGCAGCAGCCAGGCGAGGAGGAGGGAGGGAGCGGGGAGGGCGGGCGAGTGCGCCAGGGCTGAGCCGCGCCGAGGCTGCCTTCCCTTGCGCAGGCGAGGCTGGGCTGGCTGACGTCGGCCGCGCTGCCCGCGCATGCGCCCGCCCGGCCGAGAGGAAGCTCGGCGAGGAGGAGGAGAGCGGGCCGAGCGAGCGAGCGAGAGAACGGGCCGAGGAGCCGCTTCGAGATGCGGCTGCTGCTACTGCCGCCAAAGAGCCTCTCTCCCTCCCCTCCCTCCCAGTTCTCGGCGCTGCAATTGTGCAGCCGAAGTGGGGAGGGCTGTGCGGAGCTTATAGATCAGGGATGGGGAGGCTTGTTGAGTCGGAGGGCCACATTCCCTCCTGGGAAACTATTTGGGGGCCACTTGCCGGGTGTGGGTGGGGCAAGAGGCCGAAGTGGGCGGGGCAATGGGGGCACGCCTTATCTTTGTGAAGGATGCTAGTTCACACGCACACAGGGGTGCCAACTTGAATACAGTCATACCTCTGGTTGAAGTAGCTTCAGGTTGAGCGTTTTCGGGTTGCGCTCTGCGGCGACCTGGAAGTAATGGAGCACGTTACTTCTGGGTTTTGCCACTTGCGCATGCACAGATGCTCAAAATGACGTCACGCGCATGTGCAGAAGCGGCGAATTGCGGCACGCGCAGATGCGGGTTGCATTTGCTTCAGGATGCGAACGGGGCTCCGGAACAGATCCCGTTCACATCCAGAGGTACCACTGTAAAATGATCACATGATGTGGTGCACCCACACTTTTTGAATGGCAATGCCCATCAACTTGGGAGGGAGCCCCCTCAAATATGTTATTGGGGGAGGGCAAAGGGACACACACACACACACACACACACACACCCACCCTTCATCCAGAGGAACCAAAGGCATAAGAACATTAGACAATCCTGCTGGCTGGGTAGCTCAATTGGTTTGAACATGGTGCTGGTAACACCAAGGTTGCAGCCCATGTGGGACAGCTGCATATTCCTGCCTTGCAGGGGGTTGGACAAGGTGATCCTCAGGGTCCCTTCCAACTTTACAGTTCTATGATTCTATAGCAATCAGGCCAATGGCTCATCTAGTCCAGCATCCTATTGTCACAGTGGCCGACCAGACACTCCCCTGCTGTGGTTTCCAGCAACTGTTATCCAGAAGGATATTGCTTCCAACCAACCATGGAATATCCTTTCTCATAATTTGAATCCATCCATTTGGGCTCTACCCTCTGGAGCAGCAGAAAACAAGCTTGCTCCATCTTTCATGTGGCAGCCCTTCAGATATTTGAAGATGTCTATCACATCACCTCCCAATCTTCTCCTGGCTGAACACCCCAACTTCCTCAACCATTTATCATGAGGCTTGAACTTCTTGCATCCCTCCCCAGATTTATAAATAATAAGTCTTTCACCTAACCTACCTCATAGGGCTTTTGTGAGGATACAATGGGGGTGGGAACAGACTCTGACCAGAAGTGGTGGGCTTTCCTTCCTTGGAGGTTTCTAAGCACAAGTTGGATGGTCATCTGTCATATATGATCTAGTTGAGATTTCTGCATTGCAGGGAGTTGGACTAGATGACTCTAGGTAGGTGGCCTTTTTGACAGCCTATTTCTCCCCCACAAATCCAAATACTGACATGTCAGGCATTTGAAAAACAACGTTTGTTTGCTTATTTGCAAATGCAGTACAGAAAAGAAGGAATAACACCAGCTGATATTAGCAATAAAAAGATTTCATTTATCTTGAGTTTGGCCACATTCACCGCATGCATTTAAAGCACTATGATACCACTTTAAACAGTCATGGCCTCACCCAAGGAATTCTGGGAACTGTAATTTGTTAAACGTGCTGGGAGTTGTTAGGAGACCGTGATTCTACTCCTAGAATTACAGTTTTGGGTTGCCAAGGCCAAGAGAGTTGGTGCTGAAACCCCCTCTTCAACCCTATATAGGGCTGCTACTTATGCTTCACCCCCAAAAGGATCAGAGCAGAACACCAATTTTCATAAAATTTGCATGTGCTAATGTATATGCATACGGATACAAATTTAGAAATAATTACTATAATTTAAATAGAAATACAACACATCTCACCATGAAGCCAGAGAGCAGGTGACAGGTAGCCCTGCTCAGTTTGCAGCCCATTGTTGATGGGCAACTTCAAGATCTCCCCCAACCCTCCCTTTCTATGGCCTTAACCAGACTTGGACAATAGAGACCATTAAGCCAGCATTTTCTAGGTATGGGTCTGAGCAGTTTTCCCCTTGCCTCCGCTCCTTTCCCATGGAAAATTTGCTCTTTAGTGCTAAATCAGAGCAAATGTCAATCTGGAGAAAACCGGAATTGCCATTTGCTCCGCTTGGACACTAAAGAGCAGTTTCTTCTGTGGCAAAGCAGCAGGACAACAGGAAGTATGGATGAGCCTTCAAAGAGAATTAGACAAATACATGGAGAATAAGGCTACTATGATGTCTATGTTGTCCCTTCACTGTTGGGGGCAGTATGCCTCTGAATACCAGTAGCTGGGGTCTCCTAGTGTTCTGGTGCTCAGGTCCGGCTTGCAGGTTTCCCATTAGGGCATCTTGTTGGCCACTGTGAGAACAGGATGCTGGATCAGATAGACTTGGACTGATCCAACAAAGCTCTTCTTATGCCCTTACATTACGTACTTGTGCTGGTCAACCTTTGACTTTGAAATTTTTTTTTTTCCTTCCACAATCCTTTCACCGGAGGAATTTCTTTTCAGGTTCATGGCTGCCTAGGCTCCCAAACAGTGTAGCCCCCCTTTCACCTAGATCCTTTCTTTTTTTCTTTTTTCTTTTAATAATATTTATTAAAGTTTCAAAAGAAGAAAAATCACATTAATAAAAAGATTAACAATAAAAAGGAAAAATACAAAGTAGAAAAAAGAAAAAAAACAGTTAAAAACAATTCCATCTTTTCATCACTTCTTTTACGTTTACTTGTTTCCCGAATCTCCTCATACCTCCCTCTTTTGTATTCCAATTCAATTTGTTAATCCAGCAATTCCTTTCCCTCCTCACCTAGATCCTTTCTGACTGTGTTGTCTTGGCAAGCTAGCCAGCCATGTCTGACCCCAAATTCTTAACACTTGAGAGTGGATTGCATTAGGCTTTGGAAATGCAGTATAAGCCAACACTCCGTGTGTGTGTGTGTGTGTGTGTGTGTGTGTCTTTGAATATCAAGGCTGTGCTAAAGTGGAAATGAATAGAAATCACGCTTGGCCTTGGGAGAGGAGGGAAATAAACCAGCAAAAACAGTTTTCAAAAAAGAAAGGGTCTCCTGCAGTGCTAACCACCATATTCTTGCAGCATTTTTTTAATGTGGTGTGATGGAGATAAAAAGTAGGAAGTTTAAGTTGTGCAGGGAGTAATTGAGCAGCTTATTTTCATAAGCCAGGGTGTGGAAATGGAACAAAGAGCTCAGGTGGCGAAAAGCGTGCTACCCATTTAAACAATTAACTATGCAACAGACGATGAGGAATATTATTCAAGAGAAATATTTAGCTTGGCAGCCATTAATATTTCCATAGTGCTTAGTTCCTCAGCACACTTATGGCATAGTTATGCTGCTGACTTTTACACACACACACACACACACACACACACACACACAAATTAGCTGCCATGGCTTCTCCAAAAGATCATATTTTAGTGAGGGAGACTGAGAATGCTATTAAGAGATCTTTAGGACTCTCCCAGTACAGTTTAAATGACTGTTAAACCTTTTAAAGTCTGTAACGTAGGGCCACATTCACACCACACAGTTAAAGCACCATGATACCATGGCTTCCCCTAAAGAATTCTGGGAACTGTTACAGGTGTGGAGAGTTGTTAGGAGACCCCTATTTCCTTCACAGTGTCCCATGTGAAAAAGGATTGGTGGTTATACCATTCTGCAAATTGTAGTCCCCTTCTCCTTGTGCTCTGTCGTCCCCTTCTCCTTGTGCTCTCAATCTTTCCCAACATCAGGGTCTTTTCCAGGGAGTCTTCTCTTCTCATGAGGTGGCCAAAGTATTGGAGCCTCAGCTTCAGGATCTGTCCTTCCAGTGAGCACTCAGGGCTGATTTCTTTAAGAATGGATAGGTTTGATCTTCTTGCAGTCCATGGGACTCTCAAGAGTCTCCTCCAGCACCATAATTCAAAAGCATCAATTCTTCAGCGATCAGCCTTCTTTATAGTCCACTTCTCACTTCCATACATCACTACTGGAAAAACCATAGCTTTAACTATACGGACCTTTGTTGGCAAGGTGATATCGCTGCTTTTTAGGTATCTCCTCACAACTCTTAACCCATGTCCCTTCTGCTTCGATTTGCACCATATTTTTCGCTCTATAAGACGCACCAGACCATAAGACGCACCTAGTTTTTGGAGGAGGAAAACAAGAAAAAAATATTTTGAATCCCAGAAGCCAGAACAGCAAGAGGGATCGCTGCGCAGTGAAAGCAGCGATCCCTCTTGCTGTTCTGGCTCCTGGGATAGTTGCGAAGCCTGCATTCGCTCCATAAGATGCACACACATTTCCCCTTACTTTTTAGGAGGGAAAAAGTGAGTCTTATAGAGCAAAAAATACGGTATTTGCATAGCTTCCCCACATGGTTGAATGTGTAATGGCTGTAGGGCCTGGTCTGTGGGCTCCAGCTTGTGCAACACCCTTCAGCTAGACTGTTGATGGGGATAAAATATCATGACCACAAAATTCCAGTGCTCAAAAGCTTGCATTGGCTTCTCACATGCCACCAGGGCAGGTTCAACGTTCTTGCATGAATTAACAATGCCCTTAACAAGGGCTGCCTAATCCCTCATATTCCTGCCCGATAACTGAGGTCTTCAGGTGAGTTACTGCTTGGGGTCTTTCATGGCTTTGATGCATTGCTTATATCCAACAGGAGTGGGGGTTTTTTAGTATTGTGGGCCCAATTTTAAGGAGCTGTCTTTCAGTTAAGGTCAGACATGCTCCCTTCCTGCTCAACTTCTGGCACATAATGAATACTTTTTAATATTATTACAGCAGGTACAGTGGTACCTCGGGTTAAGTACTTAATTCGTTCCAGAGGTCTGTTCTTAACCTGAATCTGTTCTTAACCTGAATCACCACTTTAGCTAATGGGGCCTCCTGCGGCCGCCGCGCCGACAGAGCACAATTTCTGTTCTCATCCTGAAGCAAAGTTCTTAACCCGAGGTAATATTTCTGGGTTAGCAGAGTCTGTAACCTGAAGTGTATGTAAACCGAAGTACCACTGTATTTGAATCGATGTTTGATAGTTTAAACTGATTTTTTTTTTGGGGGGGGTTTCATCTTTGTAAACAACTTAGAAATGATTGTACATAAATGGTGTATAAATGGTTTAAATCAATCAATCAATCAATTGATTTATGGTTATGGGAAATTGCAATTTGGGTGCTTATCTGCTGAGGGGGTGAATCAGGAAGCAGTAGACAGAACAGCATGACCCAGAAGGTTTCCACTGTGGATTACTGAGGGTGTTCAAAACTGGCTTTAGAGAGTCACCAATGGCAAATCACTATTGAAGAGGTTCAGCTCAATTGTGATGAGTTGGCCTGACTAAGAATGGGTGAGAAATTCAGTTCAGTTAATGTGAACCTATCAACTTCTCAGTTCTTGAAAGAATATGGGCTTAGCCACACTTACCTTTTGCCATGTTGTTTCCAGGCACAAGTCTATGCTCTTTTTTTTGCCTTTTAGCTTTTTCTGTGAACACCCGCTCTTTAGTGCTAAATCGGAGCAATTCAGGTTTTCCAAAATGCAGCTACCCTTCAAGATTTGCACTTGTCTAAATTTTGCAGTTCAGCTTTCCCACCAAAATATGTATATAATAGGAGAAAGTACAGAAAAAAATATTTTCATTGAGAGGAAATGTGTATATCTCACATTCAAAAATGTGTATATGAGAAGAAATGGAAAAATACAAAATGCAGAGAAAATGAAATTTATAGATTCATCTGTCCTAATGAGGACCAGGGACAACCCATCCTTTTTGGCTTTGCGGGGATTGTCCTTTCCTAGAAACTATAGGGAGTGGTCCTGGACTCTCCCCAGTTGTTGCAACTATTAACTTTGGATCTACTTCCAATCTTTTAAAAATTAAACTGGTTGTTTTTTGCTTTGAATCACTGAGCAAATGGAGGTAGTGGTACTTAATTCCTCTAGCTGGGGTAAGCTTTTGTAATACCTTTCATTTTCTGTTCAGGTTACTAGCTGCTAAGTGTGTGGGATACAGTATTGATGACAGAACTTTTTCATCTTTTAGCTTGGGAAGACTTCCTTTTATTCTTGTCCTGTTATGTTGTGATTTCACTCCATCATTTTGATTGATGATTTACTGCATTGCATCTATTGTTGCATTAATATGCCATTCCCTGGTCTGAGGACCTTTAAGCCCCAAAGCAGTATAGAAACAAACTCTACTACAAACTATAATATGGATATGCTTGGCCCGGTTCTGCCCTCCTCCACCCTCACCCCAGAAAACACTTCTGTGGTTTCTGAAACTGCTTCAAAGGCATCTCAATTTGCCCGCAAATTGCCCCAGTTTGTTCTTCCACACACAGCATAAGGAAGAATCAAATGGAGAAATGTTGATGGAGGAAATTGGTCAAATTCTAGGCAAGCATCAGAAGTCAGTGCTTGCTGAAGTCCAATCTCTGTAGCCACTGCTAAGTGCCCTGTGTTCAGGGTGGTTGTAGAGATTGAGAGTGGTGGTTGTAGCCATTGTGCTCTCCTAGCAGCTCACCTAGAAGTGGACTCAGGTAGACTAGAAGGAGAACGTAGGGCCTTTCGAAGGGGATTTTCTGTGCTACGTTGCCCCAGCTTGAAGCAGGAGATGCGAGCATCACAGAGCTGTGAGTCAGCTTCGAGCACTACTGGAGCTGGACAGAAGGCAGAGGCAGCAACCCAGAGCGAGTAACTGGGAGAGTGACTGAGTGAGAGACAGAGCAACCGAGAGAGAGGTGGAGATGCACTGGCTTGGGGCAAAGGTGCAGGAAGAAGGGCATTGGGGCTGGCAAGGAGCTTTGGTGCAAGAGAGCTGGAAGAATTTAGCTAGTTGAGAGCAGAGGAAAGAAAGGAGAGGATGGAAGGTGAACTAGGAAGGCAGGAATCTGAGCAGGAAGCTCAGTGGTGAGCCAATAAATTGTTCCTTCAGTCCACCTGCTGATGAGCTAGGACTGGAGCTCCCTTGGGAGCTTGGGGTCACCCTTCAAACCTTGCAGAATAGGAACAGTTTGCGGTTCTGGGGGCCTCTTTTATGGAGCATATAATAAGCCCCCCAACTCATCTACCACTAGTCCCGCTTTGAATGCTTGCTCCTGTGGATATTTCTTCTTCTGCACCTAGAAATGACAAACCTGTCAGTTTCAGTGTCTCTCTCTTCCTCACATTTCTGCATCAGTTCACCCCCATTTAAATGCACATTTCTCTGAATTTTTGTAAGCAGTTTTCCCTTATGCATTATTCTACATTGTTTTCCACTAATACTGTACATGCATTTCTATGCCTACAGTCCCATAATAAACATATTTTGGTACATATTTTGTATATCCCTTTTGTAACTTCATTGTACACCAATTAGAGAATAGAATATTAATGTTATGTACATAAATTGTTGGAGTAAATAATAATTTTGGCTGGGAATTTTTTGCAAAATTGAGAGAACTGCAGATTTCCAAAGAACGCTGCATTTGGCTGCGTACTATTATGGGAAGTGTGAATTAGTCATTTCACCCTCATTCCTAGGCATATCCTTAGTGTGAGAGGGTCGGGCATATGGGGGGGGGGCAGAACTGTACTGACCGTTCCTTTCCTGGCCCATCAAATTTGACAGGCGTTTCACTACTGAAAGATAATCCGCCTGCAAATTTAACAGCAACAGCTGTGCAAGCTGCAGCTGGAGCAAATGGGGTGTCAGGAACATAGATTAGGCATTAGGTTTCCTCATACGGCTGCAGCAATTACAACCCCATAGCATTGATATATATCATGATAACAGAGTGTCATATATGGATTTTCAGTGTTTTGACTAGAGATTAATGGGTTACTTTGAATGGATTAATGGAAGCACGGTTGTAACAGTACACACGCACGGCTTTCTTTGATTTGTCGCTTTGATTAACAATGTAATAGTAATAAGAATAATACTTTTGCAGAAAACATGGTGACAATGTGGAAACTGATCAATCATGTCACATGGTCTTGGAAAACAGTTCGGTAGCCCCCTACCTCTTGCCAAAGAAGAGGAAATGCATCAGTCTCCCCTTCCCCCCTGCCAAAAAGAGGACAAAAGAATATGCAGATTTGCATAAAATTTGCAGATACTAATTTATATGTAGAGATGCAAATTTAGAAATAATTACTGTAATTCAAATAGAAACACAATGCATCTCAACACAGTGGGGGAGGCTGTGACCAGGAGTCTTCTGTGCCTGCTCTGTTTGCCAGCCGGGTGCTTTTTTATTATTAGAATAATTGCATTGGAAGGGACCCTGAGGATCATCTAGATCAGCCCCCTGCAGTGCAGGAATATGCAGCTGTCCCATACAAGGATCGAACCTGTAACATCGGCATTATCAGCACCACGCTCCAACCAACTGAGCTATCCAAGCTGACTGTTAATTGGCATCTTCAAGGGCCCCCCAACACAGCTCTCCCTTATTCAGATTTTTATCTTTACACCAGAGTTGGACCTTCTGTCAGAGAGAGCAGGGGTTACCCTTTGGGGGTCCTGTGGGCACATGCGCATGGCGCATGCACCACACACACCACACAACCAAGCATACCCTGCAACCTACTCTATTGACTACAAGAGAATGCTTCTTTCGAGCCTCACGTCAGTGCAATGGGGAAGCACAATAGAGGACTTGTCCTCTGAACAGAGGCCCTGCCCCAGACCCCTCAGCTCCATTGGGATCTGCCATGGTTTGGTAGCAGAAGAAAACCAAGGAGAAGGAGAAGGAGAAGGAGGAGATGTGTGGCTGGAACCCAGGGATAGAGGAGGGAGGTCTTCCTCTAGGTGCCAAGCAGATCTGCCAGCCCTCTCTCCATCGCTCCTCCTGTAGAGAGCAGAACCTCCTCAGGGAGAGGGGGGACTTCACCTTACTAGGTGAAGAGGGAGGGTCTGAACAGGAGGATGTGGCAGCTGAGTTGGAGGCCAAGAAGCAGGACTCAGTTTTCTTGCTGAGAACCAGATGCTGCCTTCCTTGATGGGATTAGGTACTTCTGCTCAAATGGAATGACGCATGCATAGGGCAAGAGCCCACTTCATCTTTAAAAGGGGTGTGTCAGTTGTCGGTACATCTTGGTAGCTGCCATCCAGGTATGAACCTCTGGCCTCTTCATGGGCCTTGGAATCTTGACCTTTTGGATGTTGCCCTTGCTGCAGAGCCTGCATTGATGATGATGATGATGATATATTTATACCCCACCCATCTGGTTGGGTTTCCCCAGCCACTCTGGGCAGCTCCAGTCACTCTGCTATTAGCCTGAATTAAGACACTCTCCCTTAACCCAAAGTAAGAGCCACTCTCATGTTTTGAGACCAAGGTTTTGGATGAGCTTTCTCTATTAGAAGTACAGTGGTACCTTGGTAGTCGAAGCTCCTGCAGCCAATTGGAAGCTGTGCCTTGGTTTTCGAACAGTTTCGGGAGGCGAACGGACTCCCAGAACGTATTAAGTTCAAGAACCAAGGTACCACTGTATCTGATTGGACTGAATGTGAGATAGGCCCTGTGTCCTGTTCTCACTGTGGTCCACCAGATACCTCTGGGAAGTTCACAAGACTGAATCTCCTGGCCATCTACATTCCCTCCCCCCCCCCCAGGAAAAGAAGTCTGTAGCACTGTAGATTTGTTATGAGCTGTGGGGTGGGGTGGGAGTTTAACCTTTTCCCCATGCTGTTTTTCCAGTGTAACTCATAAGGTCAGAAAGCAGCCGTTGGCCTCACAGTAGAAAAATTCATCACATTTTGCTTTATCAGTCATGTATTGTTAAGTGGTTGTCCTCAAACGAACCACACAAATAAAAAAAGGCAGTTAAACTGCACAGGGAAGGACATTAAATATTAGGGAGGAAACTCCTATGTGAGGGTACAGTATTAGGGATCAATTTTGCAATAGATGCCTTTGTGTGCATGAATAAAACAACTTCCATTAATGGAGACTGTCAAGTTACTACCAAGAGAGCTTATGGAATCCATAAAGTGTGGTTTAATGAGTGGAGGGAGAGAAACTGCATCCTGGTTTTATGTGCAGGAAGTGGGTCAGGTGAATCTAATCACTCCATCCTCACGGCAAGAATAGTGGAATGCCTCCTAAAAGGTGTTTTCTGAACCCAAATGAGATGGCACTTGAGTGGTTAGAGTCAATAGCTACAGGATTGTAATGAGGTGTTGCTCATTTCCCCCTTAGCAAGGGTGTGTGTGAGTGTGCAGCTTCCGTAAAATATCTTCATAATATTTCACCAGTATGAAATCTTATATATTGAAGGATTTTGCAGTCACTGTAAAAAACAACAACAACAAACAAAACAACAACAACAGCCTAGTGCCAATCTAAAGCACAAGGAGGGGGCAATAATTATGTTTGGCTGCATACACATGGCAGTTTATTCCATTTTCACAATGCTTCCTTAACTGTTAATTTCCAAATTATATTTGAGCTTTCGCATGATGTTAAAGCCACGTTTGGAATTCTAGTGGAATATACTGCAAGTTTAGTGATCATTTCTGTGTTAATTGCTTCCAGAAAAAAATCAGTTTGCAAATAGGGAAATGAGTGCTAAACCTGCACTATATTCCGCTGTAGTTCCACTATATTCCACTGAGGCGACAGCCTCACCCTACCTAAAGCCACTCCCGACCTAAGGGGGGTGGGTTGTGGGCTCACACACCACCTACATCCTCGCGGGGCTGGCTGCAGCCCTGTGGGACTTGGGAATCCCAGGATTCATTATTCCCCGTGCCAGCCAATCGGCTGGCGGCGGGGGCAGGCTTAGAAGAGTTCATTTAAGGCCGGAGCAGCCCGTGCTCGCCCCTTTCTTTCTTGCAGCCAGCTGTGGTTCCCCACCCACCCACCCTCTAGGTTTTTACTTGGACTTTGCTATGGACTTCGGTTGGTCGCTGCAAGGGGCCTGGTAGGAGTTTGTCCATTTGGCTAATTGGCATTATTTTGGAAGCCTCTTGGTTTTTTCACCTACCTCGTAGCAAAAACGTCACAACACCTTTGGTTTGGGCGGTTAGGCATTGGCAGGGGTATTATTATGCAAATGAATTGGGGGGAGGAGTGCCATCACCTCCCCCAAATGTTGAAGGGTAGTCCGATAAAGGACTCCGGGGGGCGTCGCCTCGTCCGAAACCTATGGAGGCTAGGGCCTAAAGCACACTCCCTAGCGGTAACCCCTCAGGGAGTGCCTAGGGATGTGCATCTCGGGGGCTCCCCCTGTTGGTGCTTAACCCTTCCCGGTTCTATGCCGGATAGTCTGATAGGGCCAATGCCTAAAGCCAATACCGCTCTTACCTGTAATCAATAAAGTTGTGGCCATTTTTCGCCCATTAACCTAAATTTATGGTGTCCAGTGTCTTTATTTATTCCATCTGTGGGAGGGGGCGGGAATCGCCACGCAATGGTTGGGCCAGTGCTGACTAATAGATAAGCATTTCCAAAAATAATAATTTGGGGGGGGGTATTGTTATTCCAGCAGCCTCTATTCATCATAAAAGAAGAGAAATATAAATTCCCCACTTTGATACAAGCAAGTAGCAGTTTTTAAATAGAAGTTCATAGTTGTTCTTATATAATAATCTTATCCCCAAATAGCAAACAAATTTCTTTTTCCAGTTATGTTGAAATTTCTCTTTTCTACTGTCCTAATTCTGCTGGTATGTTTATTTCTATAACTCTGTTTTCCTTTAGTCTGGTTTAGGGCTGCCATACGTCTGGGTTTTCCTGGACACATCTGGGAATCGGAATGTCAAAATGGTGTCTGGGCAGATTTTTGCCAAATTGGCCAAATGTCCAGGAAAACCCGGAAATATGGCAACTAGGGTGATTTTTTAAAAAAGAAAAATGCTGTAAAAATCCAAATAAAGCCCAAATACTTATTCTTTTTTGCGGGGGAGATGTTTCCCAAAAAAGCTGAACAACATCATCTCCCCCCCAAAAGCACAACCCCCCCCCAAAAAAGGGCCAACAACTTTGTCTGGATTTTTACTTTGGGGAATATAGCAACCCTATTGTATGTTGCTAATTTCCCATGATTTGAAATATTTTCTTCCCTTTTAAATATTGAGAGAGGCTTTATTAAGGCAACATCATTTGTGTATGATTTGATTTTTAAACTGCTTTATTACCAATGCAAAAAGAAGAGGTGACAATGTTGTAACCAGGTCTAAATGTGTGAACATCCCCAGAGGTGTTGCAGTCCCAGAGTCTCAGACCCTTCAAAACTCAGTACAGCTCTCCTTCTTCCTTCAGGAGTAACTTACAGGTCAAAGATGCTATTGTCAAGAAATCAAGAGCAGGAAAAAGCATTTAAAATATAGGAATATGACATGGAAGTTTTAGAAAACAGGAAAAAAAGACGAGACCTGAGAGTTGTCAGTGTAAGCAAGTAACGTTCAGTGAAGATGGGGAAACCCATTTTCTTTAAATTCCCAGGTGGAAAAGGAGTGGGTGGTAGTGTGAAGTGTTGAAGAAGGCACACAGTTCTTAGAAATTATATAAGAAATAAACCACAAGGGGAGATGGACTTGGACACACACACACGCATGCACGCACATATGAGCGAATCAAGTGAATTGGATTTTATTTTTATGGTTTTATGAATAAAATAAATACAAATGTACACAGGAGTGATAGTTCATTAAATATTTTTTTCTAAAGTTAAAAAGTAAAAAGAACTAGCATGTGTCTGCTTACAGGAAATAACTATGAAAAGGTGTATTTTGTGTGTGTGTGTGGCACAGAATATGGAGAATACAATGAGGGGAGCAGTAACAGTAGGAATGCATGTACAAATGAGTGGCAAATACAATAGGAGAAATTTGCACTAAATTGCTAACGAATTTTCACAAGCAGTTTCATGCGTGGAAATATGTAAAAGTGGGATTTTTTGGGAAAATGGGAAACCAAAATTGAGATTCTTCCATCCCTACCTGTATCCTTCTAGGTGCTGCTAAACTGCAATTCCCATCAGTCCCAGCCAGCATGGCCAATGGACAGGAATGGCAGCAGTTGTTTTCCACATTTTCTTCCACCCGTTCCCTTTCTTTGTATGCCACTTTTCCACACATGCAAAAATGCTCAAAGCGACTTACAACCAAGAAAACACATTTCAAAGCCAAAAGGAGCAAAAGTGATTTCCGAACAATGTAGTGAAACACATTAACAAATATATACAACATTTCAGAACTACAAATATAGCAAGATTATATAAACGACATGCCGCATTTAATAACAAAAATAGCAAGGGAGCTCTACAGTTTCACCTTGGTACTAGAAGCACTGCCACCTCCCCATGATGTGGTGTAGTGGTTAAGAGCGGTAGACTCATAATCTGGTGAACCGGGTTCGCTTCCCCACTCCTCCACATGCAGCTGCTGGGTGACCTTGGGCTAGTCACACTTCTCTGAAGTCTCTCAGCCCCACTCACCTCACAGAGTGTTTGTTGTGGGGGAGGAAGGGAAAGGAGAATGTTAGCTGCTTTGAGACTCCTTCGGGTAGTGATAAAGGGGGATATCAAATCCAAAATCATCTTCTTCTTCTTCTTCTTCTTCTTCTTCTTCTTCTTCTTCTTCTTCTTCTTCTTCTTCTTCAGTCTTCTCCTGCAGCCACTTGCAAGGCTTTCAAAGACAAGGGGTTGGGGTAGCTGGAAACCCCCCCTCCCAGGTTGTTTTCACTCACCAAAGTCCTCATGAAAATTCATTAGCATTTTAGTACACATTTCTCCTAGCATACACCTCTGTATTCAATTTTGCGTAATATACACAGTTTTGCAAAGCAATTTCCCCTAATATGCACATATACAGTATGTGCATTTTACTTTCACTAGTATATGCACTTTTATGTGCACTTCCCTCTGGTATATGCATTTCTGTACTCATTATGTAGGTAGAGACCTACATTTCAAAAAATTGGAGAAGTATGAATTTCAAAGGATGAAGGTGTTTCGGTTTGCGTATTATTTTGAAAAGCGTGAATTTGGCAGGCTTGCCTTTAAAATACAAGTGAAATCAAATTTCTCCCCTGGTCAGTTTTACACTTAGAAACCACCTTGAGTGTTAAGCGGTATATAAATTAATAAAATGGTAATCATAATAATGAGATTCATAGGCGTTCTGCTAGGAAAAAAGTTTGCCAGTCCTAGGAGTTTAGAAAACATGGAGGTCTGTTGCAGCTGACACATGCAGTTGCCCAGGGCGTAGTGGACCCCTTGCAAGAAAGAAACTGCAGACTTCAATTCTGTTTCCAGAATCGCAGAAGAGCTCGGGGGTGAAGCTTCTTGCAGGATGCCCAATTATGTTCTCCAGTTGCTGGGTGGTTCTTAATTATTTCATTAGCCATGCAAATTCAGTCTGAGAATTTTTGCATGTTGAAATCATTATGCCAACAATTAGAAGGCAGCGCTGATTAGCTCTTTTCACGCGGCATCGAGCACAGAGGGCTCTTATCTGCCCTCTTCCGAGGAGGCAACTGGTTGGCCTGTGGCGTTGTAGACAATGCTTGAAATACTTGCTAAATTATGCCGCTTAAATCCCATTGACTTCTATTATTAGCAAAGTGAAGTTAAGGAGGAGGCAGAGGTATACAGCAAGGTTCAGAGGCCTTCACTTGAATATACCCAAGATTAAATGGAGAGAGGGAAAAGGCAGGGTATTTAAAGAACTTTACTTTGATTTCTCTTCGTTTGATTTTTAAAAAATATCTCAACATAAGTTGTAACAGTGTTCTTGACATGAGGTCAGTGACATTCCCCTACCTCTTTTAAGCTAAGGGATTTGTGTACCCAATATATATACGGTAGTATTCAATTATGTTTTACTCAAAGTAGATGTGTTGAAATTAAAGAACATGAGTAAGTTCAGTCCATTCATTTCATTGAATCAGCTCTGAGGAAAAACCTGAATACCACCATGCCTGAAAGGGGGCCCAGACTCTCAGCTTTCCTTTTTTAAAAAATAATGCATCAATTGGCCTTTTAGGAAAAAAGTTAGGAAGCAAAACATGCAGGCAGATGAGCCAGCTTGGCTGCTGTCCCATTTTGGCATTTTTTCATCAACAAGTGAAGTCAGAGTTGTGATTGGCAAGTGATTTGTTTGAACACTAGGGGTAAAAAAAAAAACCTAAAGAGCTGAAAATTTCCCTTTCCCTTTAGGACACTTTATTTTATCTCATTTCCTGGTCGGTTAATTAAGAAAATGATATGTGTAATTAATGTAGTACAACCTCATATACCCTAGGTGTTTGGGGTATGTCCACCCCACGCTGCAGCACACACAAAACAATCTACTAGATGAGAAAGTTTGGAGGTTTGGGAATAGGAAGTGTCTTATCGCCCTCTGTGGAAGCAGAGTTAGGTCTTTGGCTATGTATAATCTTAAGAGGGCATGTTAAGGTTTGTGTTTGGTTCTTGTGCAAAGTGCTAATGGTGAAAAGTGTGTGTGGAGAAAGTGGCTGATTTGGAAACATACATTTTTTATCATGATGATTTGTCTTATTGCTGATAATTATAAGCTGCTCAGGAAACAGTTTTCGGCTGACAGAAGATAAAAATGCCTTACTCCCCCCCCCCCATTGTTTACTGTGCAAACCTTTGTATGTTTGCTCAGAATTAAGTCCCCTAGGACATCCTACAAAACAAGCTACAAATTCAGAGAACACACTATAAAAATGGACCATCATGTCCAATTAATTTCTATTCAATTAGTCATGTCTATTAATTTCCATGGGCTTACTCTGAGTAGAACTAACATTGGCTGCAACTGAGAATAAGTGAAGAGGCTCCACCAAGGGTTAGTATTGCTGGTCATATGGCAAGGCCTCCACTCCAGCAGAGGTCCTACTAAGATGTCTCTGCCAGAGCATATAAAGAGTGAAAAGAGCAATGGGAAGGAGCATTAGATTCCACATATCTTGGCCCTCCCCCTTTGCGTAGTGGCATGGATTGGGCCCAGACTGCAGGGCAAATGAAGGGCAGTGGCAAGGAGGAGGAATCCATCCAGGAAAGGAATCCACTGGGGCATCTTAGCCAAGGACTCCACAAAACCCACAGCTGGTTGTGACGATGCCCCTCCCCATCTAAAGATCACAGCCTTGAAGTGTAAGCATGCCCAGTGATGATGCCACAGCACAGTGGTCATGACAACAATCTCCCTGGTGTAGGAAGTCAATGAAATGAACAGAAAATTCTGCTGGGGTAACCATAGGATTGGGAGAAAAGCAATGACAAACCTAGACAGCGTCTTAAAAAGCAGAGACATCACCTTGCCAACAAAGGTCCATATAGTTAAATCTATGGTTTTCCCAGTAGTGATGTATGGAAGTGAGAGCTGGACCATAAAGAAGGCTGATCACCGAAGAATTGATGCTTTTGAATTATGGTGCTGGAGGAGACTCTTGAGAGTCCCATGGACTGCAAGAAGATCAAACGTATCCATTCTTAAGGAAATCAGCCCTGAGTGCTCACTGGAAGGACAGATCGTGAAGCTGAGGCTCCAATACTTTGGCCACCTCATGAGAAGAGAAGACTTCCTGGAAAAGACCCTGATGTTGGGAAAGATGGAGGGCACAAGGAGAAGGGCGAGAGGACGAGATGGTTAGAGAGTGTTCTCAAAGCTACCAGCATGAGTTTGACCAAACTGTGGGAGGCAGGGGAAGACAGGAGTGCCTGGCGTGCTCTGGTCCATGGGGTCACAAAGAGTTGGACACAACTAAAAGACTAAACAACAACAAACCATAGGATTTTTGAGCTGAGAAATTTCACCTCCTTCCTGGGTAAGGGAGGACACCTGCCTTGCCTGACCGAAGACCAGTAGAACTCCATTGCCCCAGGCATGTTGGACATGTGTCCTGCAGAGGGTGCAGGGATAGATGTGGAATCCTTCTCTAATAGGGCAATGAGATAACAAAAAGAGGGATGCCAAGCTTTGATTTCCACATGCAGGACTAATCTCCTAAAACCTGTGTGTGTGTGTGTGTGTGTGTGTGTGACATTATCAGGAAGCAGGTGGGGATTGTAGGGGGAAAGGGAGGGGATGAGAGAATTGACCATGTTGTTACCATTAATATAGTAAATAGCTTTGGTAAGCTGACTTTGGCAGTGGAACAAACCAAGGTCTTCTCTGCACTCCCCCCCCCGCCCGTCACCGCCTCTCCACAATCTGTCCAAGGATGTGTGTGCTCGAGTGTCGCATGAGTAACATGCACTGGAAGCAGCCAGCTGAGGCAGGGACAGCATCTTGTTTGGTTTAGCCACCAATATTAACAGATACCCTCCCCTTCAATGAATAAACCCCCAGGTTTCCTCCTAGCAAGAAAGGCTGCCTGTGTACTTAATCTTCCCATTCACAGGCCTCTGTATACAAACACCATTCAGAAATCAGAGCAGCTCTGTCTCACTGAGGGAAAGGAGCTTCAGCTATTGGGGCTCTAGGGAGGGGAAGAAATTCAGTTTTCTCCCAAAGCAATACATGAATTGAGATGCAATTCTCCATATTTTGAAGTGCAGTTCTCCAACTAAACAATGCATACAAAATGCATATATTAGGGGAAAGTACGCACAAAAATACATATATCCGTGAAAATAATATGCAAAAGCTAGTTTATATTAGGGGAAATTGTTTGTAGAATTGTGTGTACAGTGGTACCTTGGGTTACAGACACTTCAGGTTACAGACACTTCAGGTTACAGACACTTCAGGTTACAGACTCTGCTAACCCAGAAATAGTACCTCGGGTTAAGAACTTTGCTTCAGGATGAGAACAGAAATCACACGGCGGTGGCACAACAGCAGCGGGAGGCCCCATTAGCTAAAGTGGTACCTCAGGTTAAGAACAGTTTCAGGTTAAGAACTGACCTCCAGAACAAATTAAGTTCTTAACCCGAGGTACCACTATGGTAGTCAAAACTGCATTAAATCAGAACCGTAGCTATTGGGGGGGTGGGGGGGCTAGCCAAGTTTTTTGTCCTGGGTGAAACCTCCAGAGGAGCGCCACTGAGGGTCCCAGCCTGTGTGTATATGTACACAAATGTGCATGGGGTGTGTGTGTGCCAAACTGGGTCTGTAACCTGGTTTTAAAAAGCTTAGTTTCACTGCTGATTAAATCTGTGTTTCGTAGGAAAAATTCATGCTAAAATGTTGGTGAATTTTCAGGAGGATTTCCCCCCCCCCTTAAAAAAATAGCAGTTTAAGCCGAAATGCGGAGAACTCAATTTAGGACTGGAAAAAAATGAGAAACTGGGGGAGAATGACATTGAGAGATTTGTCCATCCCTACTGGGCTCTAGTAGAATGACAATGCTTTTCAACAGCCGATGGAAATTATAATAACCGTCCCTTTGCTTCTTGTAGGCTAAGATGTTTATGCAACCAAAGGCTCTGCGAATTGCTTAATAATCTGGTTCAGAAAGATACGTTTTGAACATGAGAGGAAAGAGAGCAAGCGATCGCCAGTCCTTCTCATTAAGGCCCTCTTCCTCTCCAAATGCAGGCTGCTTTGCCTTTGTAAGAGAGAAGAAAACACACCCTGCTCTTGAGCATCAAGCCAGCGACAGCGAAGGATTGAAGCTGGAATATATCAGTGTGATGAGAGGTTGGCATTTCTCAACTGCTTGCCCCTGACAGCCACTTGCAGGGAAAGACCCCACAAAAAAGCCTGCTTCATGTTCTCATTTGTGCCTCTTAGGACCTCTCCTAATGATGTTTTTCAGCATAATGATTGCAGAAGTGTGATTTTAAATTATCCACACACCATAGGCCTGTTCATGCATGTGAAGCATGTAGGATCAGAACTCCCCCTCCCAACAGACACTGTCATTTCTGTTAAGTGGAAAAACCATAATGTGAACTGGGCCATGAACAAAGACAACCCATGGCCGTTGCTGCGTTTGCAAAAAGTCCACCTTCCCAATCAGAAAGTTCCTCCTTAAAGCCTCTCTCCCTGAATCATAGAATCATAGAATCATAGAGTTGGAAGAGACCACAAGGGCCATCAAGTCCAACCCCCTGCCAAGCAGGAAACACCATCAGAGCACTCCTGACATATGGTTGTCAAGCCTCTGCTTAAAGACCTCCAAAGAAGGAGACTCCACCACACTCCTTGGCAGCAAATTCCACTGTCGAACAGCTCTTACTGTCAGGAAGTTCTTCCTAATGTTTAGGTGGAATCTTCTTTCTTGTAGTTTGGATCCATTGCTCC
Organism: Podarcis pityusensis; assembly: GCF_964106645.2. Taxonomy (NCBI): domain Eukaryota; kingdom Metazoa; phylum Chordata; class Lepidosauria; order Squamata; family Lacertidae; genus Podarcis; species Podarcis pityusensis. The sequence continues at coordinate 38,815,535 of NC_138033.1, forward strand.
GTGTCCGCTTCTCTGGAGCAGCAGAAAACAACCTTTCTCCCTCCTCTATGTGACATCCTTTTATATATTTGAACATGGCTATCATATCACCCCTTAACCTCCTCTTCTCCAGGCTAAACATGCCCAGCTCCCTTAGCCGTTCCTCATAAGGCATCGTTTCCAGGCCTTTCACCATTTTGGTTGCCCTCCTCTGGACACGTTCCAGTTTGTCAGTGTCCTTCTTGAACTGTGGTGCCCAGAACTGGACACAGTACTCCAGGTGAGGTCTGACCAGAGCAGAATACAGTGGCACTATTACTTCCCTTGATCTAGATGCTATACTCCTATTGATGAGGCCCAGAATTGCATTGGCTTTTTTAGCTGCCGCGTCACACTGTTGGCTCATGTCACGTTTGTGGTCAACCAAGACTCCTAGATCCTTTTCACGTGTACTGCTCTCAAGCCAGGTGTCCCCCATCTTGTATTTGTGCCTCTCATTTTTTTTGCCCAAGTGCAATACTTTACATTTCTCCCTGTTAAAATTCATCTTGTTTGTTTTGGCCCAGTTCTCTAATCTGTCAAGGTCGTTTTGAAGTGTGATCCTGTCCTCTGGGGTGTTAGCCACCCCTCCCAGTTTGGTGTCATCTGCAAATTTGATCAGGATGCCCTTGAGTCCATCATCCAAGTCGTTGATAAAGATGTTGAATAAGACCGGGCCCAAGACAGAACCCTGTGGCACCCCACTAGTCACTCTTCTCCAGGATGAAGAGGAACCATTGATGAGCACCCTTTGGGTTCGGTCAGTCAGCCAGTTACAAATCCACTGAGTGGTAGCATAGTCAAGACCGCATTTTACCAGCTTCTTTACAAGAATACCATGGGGCACCTTGTCAAATGCCTTGCTGAAATCAAGGTAGGCTACATCCACTGCGTTCTCTTCATCTACCAGGCTTGTAATTCTGTCAAAAAACGAGATCAGGTTAGTCTGACATGACTTATTTTTCAGAAATCCATGCTGACTATTGGTGATCACAGCATTCCTTTCTAGGTGCTCACAGACTGTTTGCTTAATGATCTGCTCCAGAATCTTCCCTGGTATTGATGTCAGACTGACTGGGCGGTAATTATTTGGGTCCTCTCTTTCCCCCTTTTTGAAAATAGGGACAACATTTGCCCTCCTCCAGTCTGCCGGGACTTCGCCTGTTCAAAGATGACTGCCAGTGGTTCTGAGATCACATCTGCCAGTTCTTTTAATACTCTTGGATGCAGTTCATCTGGCCCTGGAGACTTGAATACATCTAAACTAGCCAAGTATTCTTGTACTATCTCCTTAGCTATTCTGGGCTGTGTTTCCTTTGCTGAATCATTTGCTCCAAATTCTTCAGGTCGGGCATTGTTTTCTTTATCGGAGAAGACTGAGGCAAAGAAGGCATTGAGGAGTTCAGCCCCTTCTGTGTCCCCTGTTTGCATTTCACCATCTTCTCCTCTGAGTGACCCCACTGTTTCTTTGTTCTTCCTTTTGCTACGAACATACCCATAAAAGCCTTTTTTGTTGCTTTTAACCTCTCTAGCAAGCCTGAGTTCATTCTGTGCTTTAGCTTTTCTGACTTTGTGTCTACACGTGCTGGCTATTTGTTTGAATTCCTCTTTGGTGGTTTCCCCCCCTTTTCCATTTTTTGTACACATCCTTTTTTAACCTTAACTCAGTTAAAAGTTCTTTAGATAGCCACCCTGGCTTCTTTAGGCACCTTCCATGTTTCCGTCTCATTGGTATTGCCTGAAGTTGTGCTTTTACTATCTCCCTCTTAACAAACTCCCAGCCATCATGAACTATCCTTTCCTTTTAGTATTACTGTCCATGGGATCTCACCCAGCACTTCCCTAAGTTTTATGAAGTCGGCTTTCTTAAAGTCAAGAAATTGAGTCCTAGTATGCCTGTTCCTCCCTGGTGCTCTCTGGGAACCATGAAGCATGCAAACTCTGATCATCCCACATAGAAGAGCAGCAAGCAGCAGAACTTGACAGCCTCCAGATGTTTTGGACTCCAATTCCCATCAGGGTTGCCCATCCTGTTTTGCCACATGAGACAAAACAGAATGGTGTTGCCCTGCATGCATGCCACCTACCTTGCTGTCCCCACTGCCACCTCACTTACTGGGGTCAAATGGCTATGGTGGCTTCCAGGTTCCAGTGAGATCTTGCAGGGCCACCATAGGAAGCCACCACAGTCATTTCTCTGGCATATTTTCCCCTTACCCTCATATTCAGCTGAAGACCCTCTCGAATGTAGCTGCCTGCTCCATTTGCTGGCAGGCAGCAAAGCAAACACAGCAGCAAATAGACAATTCCCACCATTCTTCCCCCAACCTCCCTCTTTTCAAGAAGCCCTCAATAAGTCCTTCCCTTGGCAGCAAAGCAAAGAGAAGACAAATGGGCACCACTCTCCACTTTTCAAATTAACAAGGTTAATCAACATACACACATTTTCTAAGAAATCAGGTTGGTTGTTTATTGGTTCACTTTGTGTTTAAAAGAGGATGTGCAAAGGCAGATTTTACTGCAGTTTTTTAAATAAAAAAAGTAGCTTCCCAGGCTTCTCTATCCAGAGTGCTCCACTCATTGCCTCTGCTCTGTGGCCTCATTGAATGCCTTTGCCTGAATAGAGCATATCCTTAAACGTTGCTAAGACCTCCTGCTTGCATTGATGGAGTATGCAGAAATGTGTGCATTGAACCTCTTCCTATTGCACATGTGAATTGTCGCCTGCTTTACAGAACTAAAGGGTCATATCCATTGCTCCACCCACCTTTGCTTCTACCCTGCCCACCACTAGGACGCAGCGCCTGGTTGCCAAAGAAGGAATGTGGCCCTCTGGCCAAAAGGTTTTCCCACCTCTGCCCTAAGGGGTTATTTATCACACAGATCTACGCTGTCAATACTTTGGTGGCAAAGCACACAGTTAAAAATTGGGGGGTTATCCTCTGGCTAAACTGGATGATGCTGCCGCTCCCACCAAACTGCAGCAGATGTATCACAAATTACTTCTTTTCTGTCTCCAGCTGCCTGCTTCAGAGGTTATTAATAGCTGTTTAACCTTGGGCATAGGGCCACAGACAATTAATTAAACTTTGTTAGACAAACAAACAAAAAGGTTCAAAGAATGGAAAGCCTTTCTAGAAAACAAACTGAAAACTTCATTAGGATTCAGTTGTGACTCTGGTGCAGAACTACCATTTAATAAATGAAGGTCCTGCATGGTGTATGGCAGGCATAGCCAAAATGATGCCCAGATGTTGCTGTGCTACAGCTTTTGCCAACCCTGACCACGTTGGCTGGGGCTGATGGGAGTTGCAGTCCATCAACATCTGGGGGGCACCAAGTTGGCAACCCCGGGATTATGGGATGTTTGGGACTCAGGCAGTGTAATGTAATGGTTATAACCATGGCAGTGGAATTTGAAAGAGCGAGAGGAGCCAGTCAGGCAACCCTTTTTGCTAAGAAGTGGGCAATGGAGATACCAGTGTGTTTTTGCTAGATAGTGCTTTCATTGCTGGGAAATGGCGTGCGTCCAAGAATGATCTGGTAGATTTTGTCCCTGGGGAAAGCTAGCTGATCTATTACCGTGCAGAGTGTGGTGTGCTTGGTAGCATCATAAGACCTGTGGGTGCCTAGTTCTCAGGGCTCTGCATGTCAGTGTGTGGAAAAAGTTTCCTGAATGTGCTCTTCAGTGCTGGCTAAAGACCACACCCCATGCCATAGCAGCCAAGCTATAGCAACAGCAGCAGTGTGTGATGGTATCAGGTCCAAGGCAATTTCCAAACTTTTGAGGCCAATTGAGAGGAATCTGTTGGCTTCAGTGTTTTTTTAACCTGAATCTGAATCAAAATCTGTCTGTACCTAAGTAATACATTCTAGCAATAACCATAGGTGGCAACTTGCACCCCTTGCAATATGCAATATGCTGTTATGAATTAAAAGCATCTTCAACGTCTTCTGCTTCCACCTGATGACCTCAAGTATTTCCTGAAGAGAAAGTAGCTTATCAGACGCATAATGTGCACTGACTTTTCATTTTAAATTTTCAAGGTCCCAGCCCTTCAGATCTAGTCTGTGGAGTTCTTGAGTCTGCTATAACACTTCCTGGAAAGGTAAAGAATACATTGATTTCCCTTGTGGTATTTGCAGCCTGATTCAACATGTTTACTCAGAAGTAACATGTTACTCAGAAGATTTTAGTGAGGTTTTGCTCCCAGTAAAGACGCTTAGCATTGGTAATATTATGCAACCTGCTCAGGGAGGCTGTTGAATGTCTCACATCGACCAAATGTGACAATTTGGGGGAGAGACGATGCCTGACTGCAATCTACTCTGGGAACAGTTGGGCCGGGATTATGTTCATTCTCTTGACCTCATCACTATAATAAAAAGCAGTTATGTTTATCAACTCATCATCAGCCATGCCCATTTAGAAGATTACCATATTTCCAATCCCATTTCTAGTAAAAGAGGATTGCTGTCCACTTTCAAAGCAGGGGTGGGGGGTGGGGTTGTTTATCTGCTTCTGGTGTTTATGAAGAGAGAGGCTGTGCATTTATTCTCCCTATCATCAAACCCAGTTGGGATAATTATTCCCCCAGAGAGCATGAACAGAGTTTAGTGGCCCGGGGCTTTTTGCAAGAATCAATAATATTTGTGCACCTTATGAGTTCAAGGCTGGGAGGCAGACTTTTGAGAGACATTTCTGCAAATAAAGGTATTTAGGACCAAGGTGCTAAAAGAAAAAAGTCATCAGCAAAGAAGCCAAGTCTTTCACACACTCAATATGTAATTTTCTTTACTCAGACGAAAGGATTTCTTACAGACGGGGCTGCCGGCAGCAACCTTTTGCACCCAGGCAACTCTAAATCTGTGAGCAGAATAAACCATGTACAGTATTTTATTCATTGTGAGGCCATTCCTTCCACTACTCTGGGTACCACAAACTAACAGTACAATTGTGAGTGACTGGTGGTGGCTTGAGCTGGCCTGCACACTTCATCAGGTCTGGCCTGACTTGGATGCAGATATGAGCGGAGCCAAAAACAGTTTTGCACAGTGAAAACCAGTTGCTGGGAGGCTTCCAGGTGGAAAAGTCAAAATTAGAAACAGAACTGCTAGAACCCAAAACTAAGAATCTGTCAAGAATGTATAACTTGCTGTTGAAATGGAATACTCAGGATGAAACGGTGAAATCTGCTATGATTAAATGGGCACAAGATGTTGGACATAATATTATGTTTGCTGACTGGGAACAGTTATGGACCACAGGTATGAAGTTTACGGCATGTAATGCCTTAAGAGAGAATATTATGAAAATGATATACAGGTGGTACATGACCCCAGTCAAGCTTGCAAAAATTTATCATTTGCCCGATAATAAATGTTGGAAATGTAAAGAAACTGAAGGTACATTCTTTCACCTTTGGTGGACGTGCCCAAAGATCAAGGCTTTCTGGGAAATGATATATAATGAATTGAAAAAGGTATTTAAATATACCTTCCTGAAGAAACCAGAGGCCTTTCTTCTGGGCATTGTCGGCCAATTGGTGCCAAAGAAGGATAGAACTTTTTTTTATGTATGCAACAACAGCAGCAAGAATACTCATCGCAAAGTATTGGAAGACAGAAGATCTACCCACTCTGGAAGAATGGCAGATGAAGGTGATTGACTACATGGAACTGGCGGAAATGACTGGCAGAATCCGAGACCAGAGAGAAGAGACGGTGAAAGAAGACTGGAAGAAATTTAAAGACTATTTACAGAAATATTGTAAAATTAAGGAATCTTAGTAGGATGTTGGATAGAAACTAAGGGTTTTTTAGCTGTAATGCTTTAAGAGATATGAAAAAAGGTTTGCAACTGGGTAATTTCAGTGGTAAGGATTTGCTGAATTAACAAATTGAACTGGAATACAAAAAAGGGAGGTATGAGGAGGTCCGGGGAAGTAAGTATAAGGAAGATAGGTTATGGAAATTTAATGTCCTTTTAATTGTTTTATTTGGTATGTTTTCTTTTATTTTTTACTTCTTTGGTTATATTTTTAAAAAAACTTTATTCTTTTTCTTTCTGTATTCTGTATTTTTTGTATTTTTTGAAACTTTAATAAATATCATTTAAAAAAAGAAAAGAAAACCAGTTGCTGGGAACACCTTTGCCTTCCTTGACATCATGTAAAGGGGGAACACAGCTCACAGCTGGGAGAGACAGAGGCCTCATTCACACTATACTTTTAAAGCACTGTGATACCACTTTAAACAGTTGTGGCTAGGGATGCTGGCCCCGTTAGCATCCCAGACCCTGAGATATCATGGGGTGGGGGATGCGTGCAGAGGTTAATTGGGAGTGGAGGTAGGCAGAACCCACCCTCAGAGTGCCTATGCTATAATTTGCAGCTGGCTAAAGCTTGCAAATAGCATGCACAGTCTTCTTCTTCTATATTGTTGTTACAGGCACCCCAATCTCTGCCGAGAGGTGCACAGCAATCCAAGGGTCTTGGTTTCTGGCTATGCCCACGAGTCAATGGTGGATGTTCTTCGCAGCCCTCCAGGAAAGCCTCTGCCAGACAGTGCAGATAATACTGAGCTAGATGGACCAATGGTGTGACTCCGTATAAGGCAGCTTCCTAGGTTCCATTTTTGAGATTCCAGGGAGTCAGGACATTTTCCCACTCTCTGCAAGTCACCAGGGAATGTGGCTCGACTGGCCTCCTTGCGGAGCTCACTGGCTAGCAAGAGCTTGTTGGCTAAACAGAGAACTAAATCTGGCTCTCTTATACTCAGAGGACTGCGAAGTGGCTAAAGGGAAACCAATCTTTAAAATGGAATTCGTGGAGTGATGGGGTCCAGGAAATCACAGGCTGGCTAGCTTAACATCTGTTCCAGGAAAATTGCCAAGCATATAGAAGAACAAGACTTCCCGAAATAAACATGGTTTTCACAAACGTAAGTCCTGCGTAACAAAACTTATGAAATTCTCCGAGAGTGCCAGTAAGCATGTGGTACGTAAGGCAAGCCTGCTGGGTCAAGACAATGGCCCATCCACTCCAGTGTCCCATCAGTGACCAACCAGATGCCCCAATGGGAAACCTTCTGAGCACCAGAGCCCTCTCCCTTCCTGTGGTTCCCAGCAGCTTGTATTCTGAAGCATTCTGTCTCCAACCATGGGTTTAGTGATTTAGTAAGCACTGTATGCTTGTATTTCCAGAAATCTGAGCTAGATGGACCAATACACTCTGACTCACTATAAGGCAGCTTCTTATGATGTGAGCAGGTTTGCTGGTGACAGCAAGCTCTACAGGATGGTAAGAACAAACACCCGACATATGTGATTTATAGGGCAGGAGGGCATAGCTTGGCTGATATGGCCCAAATGGGTAGGCTGGACAGGCCTGATTATGCCCAGTGGCCAGAATTTCCTCACTCCTGGTGCACTGAATATGGAGATATGGCCATTAGCTACTATGGCTATGGCATTTATTTGGGGTTACCATTTTTCAAAAAGTAAAAACCAGAACACCCTGAGGAATTTGCCAGGGACAGATAAAAAGTCCAGCATTAACGCAGAAAGAAAAGGTGATGGAAGCTTGAGTGGCAATATGGCAGTAATGGATTTCCTGCAAAGGAACAACCATGTCCTTTTTATCAGAATCCAGGGCTAGTTCAAACATTACATCTTTCTGCTAACCCTACTGGCTAAAATTGTGCTAAATTGGGAAGGCTTGACTAGAAACCAAGTCAAGAGATTTAAATGAAAGGCATGGAGGCTGGCTGCTTTTCCAAACACTATTAATGGTACCCCAAAGGGAATCAAAGAAGGCCATACCTCGGAATCTAGGTGCACAGCTGACAGTTTATGTCCTGGAGTTGTCTACAATGGAGGGGTGTTCTCACAATCTAGGGCTTTTCAGGCTGCCTGACTCAAGAGCTTTCAATATTGAGTTACTACATTTCTTTCTTGCCTTTTCTGCAAGTAGCTCAAGGCAGTACATGTGGTTCTCCCCCCCTCCCATTCCACCCCCACAACAACCCTGGAAGATAGGTTCGGCTAAGAGACAGCAATTGGCCCAAGGTCACAGAGAGCAGGCTTCATGGCTGAGTGAGCATCTGAACCCAGGTTTCCTCCAGGCCCTTGTCCACTATAACACACTGGAGAGAAAGACATTGCCCAGTTCCCCGTGTTTCTGGAGCAAGTGCCCTGGTTACCTATTAAAATGACACTTGTGAGCTTGATCAGTCATCACAGAGAACAGTGATTAGCAGATGTTCTTGCTTAGCATGCTCTTGGGCAAGAAATGTACACACAGACCATCTTTACATTAAATCACCCTTCAAAAGGAGCAAAGCATCCATTCCCAACCGTTCGAATTAATGCTATCAGTGGCAATTTCTTAGCTGAGTGGTTTCCCAGGAAATGTCAGTTTCTCAACCAGTCATTGTACCACTGCCAGATAGGATAGTCACTTTTGCAAGAACACCTAGATTAACAGCTTTCTAGCAAACAGTATCCCCAGCTAAAGTAAACTTTGATTACATAGACGAGCATGTCCGGTTCGGCGATCGAAACTCCATCTTCTGCAGGTTGCAAACTAGGGGGCCAAGGGAACCTTTCTCAGCCTGAGGGCCAGATTCCCTTGTGAACTAATCTTTGGAGGGGTCACATGCCAGTGGTGGGGCATGGCCAGAGGCAAAATGGGGGGAACAGCAGTCGTGACTCTGGCCTTGGCACTGCACTCGTCAGTGGGAGCACAATGAGTGATGGATTAGGACCTGGGAGACCAGATTTCAGGTGCCCACTCAGTCATGAAGCTCTCTCTCAGGCTAACCTTCTTGCTATCAGAATTCCTAATGGGTGAGGGAAAGAATGTAACTATCGGGTGGACAGCCTACATCTGCTCCATGGATAAAAGCTGAAGGATGACTGAATAGTGTTTGAGAAAACTAGTTCATATTCCCCAGAGATGAGCATTTAAGTGCCTAGCTTCAAAGTAGCTCTCACCCTTCATTTTACCCTGTAGTTTTTCAGAAACCTCATATGAATACAGGCGACATACCCAGCAAAATCAGTGATGCCTGCGTACAATTTCTTCCTCTGACAAACACAGGTGTATGTAGTTTAATTATTGACCATGTGGATTTACTGCACTAGCCATACACTTCAAAGATCTGTGCTACTCAGAGTGTAAATAAGCCCTACCCAGCTTTGCAGCTTAAGTGTTCCTCCAGTCCATTCTGCAATAGGCAGTGTGCATGTCCCATCACTAGGTGGCTGCACATGTTGAGGCTTCCTGTTTCTAAGCAATTCTGTCTGCCACTGTGCATGACAGAAGGCTGTGGATGGTGATGATGTCACAGCATCCAGTCGTGGGCACTTGCAAACGCAAACACCTCGGATCAAATATTTGCAAGCAGGGTTGGTATGAACTCAGTCCTGCTTGTAAGGTCATGCTCACCCTGATCTGACAAGCTGCTTCCAGCAACCCTTCCTTCCCTAAAACAAGCCCAAAACACCCCACCCCACCCACCCAAAAAACCTATCTGAGCAGGGGAAAGAAAGAGGTGGGCTATGATTTCTGCTGGGGTGTCCTGCTTTTTCCTGAGGAGCCGCATTTAGCTGTTGGTTCTGAGGGGCCCCAGACTGAGGCCAGATCTGAGGCACTGTGGAGGGTGCAAAATGATGGCCAGGCTGCTGACACAAGAATTGCTGCTGTCATTTGCAGCAACAAAACAAATGCAATATTTGAGCAGGGCCCCAGAAGATGTCTTGTTGCTGCTGCTAATGGTAAGTCCCAGCTTGAAAATGAAATTTGTCCTCTGGGGAAATTTGTTACATGAGCCCTTGTAACCCACCCACCCTCCACATCTGATCAAATGTTGGGTAAATCATTTGGAACGGCCAGTTGCACGCAACTGTACAATAAGCCCCAAAGGAAGTTTGTTACAGTACTCAAATGTTTTGCCCTTGCCCCAGACTTGGGAATGGTTTCTCATGTTATTTTATTTTGCCATCCGATGATGATGTTCACTTTGTACTGAACGAGTCAATGATTTCCAGGTCTCTGGCAGATTCCTAATTTGCTTGGCATGCCTAGCTGAGGAGGCTTACAGCTGATAAAAAACTTTCTTTTGGGTTTACTTAGAGAGAGAAAACCCTGAGATTTGGGCTTTATCCATGAGTTCAAAATAGGATGCTTTGAAGTGAAATGAACAAATAAAAAACCCAACAACCTCAGAACTGCAACAAATGGCAAAAATCTGCAGCCACGTGAATTCTTAGCTCCTCTCTTATGAAACAGTGGATATAAAAATATTAAAACAAAAAAGGTCCCTTGGTGTTGGCTACATCCTGCCAAAGTATTAGCGAGATAACCTTTTGTGCTTGATGAGGGATTGCAGAGGGTGCCCTTCTTCCCCGAGGAATGACGGTGCAAAAACCATCTGATTCCAAGGCTCAGTTATCATGCAGCTACATCAGGATATGGATCTACGATAGGGTTTAGAGTTATTATTATTATTTTATATTTATTTATACCCCACCATTTTCCCTGACAGAACTTAAGGTGGCTTACAGATAAAAACAAGAACTGCTAAAAGCGTAGAAATCCCAGTCATTAAAATACCATTTAACAATGATAGAATTAAAACCATAAGCATCATACCCTTTAAGTGTCCCGATTTTCCTGGGACATTCCCAGAATTTCAGAAGTCATTCCAGCTCCTGATTTGATCCCTGAATGTCCTGTTTCCCCCCTCCAGAGTCACTGCCGAGCTCAGGAAGAAAGATGAGCCTTAGCAAGACTTCCTTGACAGGATTGGTCAATGATACTCCTTGACTCCAACAGAAGCTTCTAGGTGGTGTGTTCTTGCAGCAACCTTGGAAGAAAGGAGGCCTGACCTCCCAAAGGGCAGGGTGGTGGTAGGCAGGGAACCCTCTTTGCAGTGATAACCTGGCCAAAAAACCCCAAAGCTGCTACTGTAGTCAAAGCTAATTGATAAAGAGGAAGGAGAGGTGCAGCCCAATTTCAAGGACCTGACATTCAGCATGGCTTTGACTGCTAACCTTCTGGAGCACAGCTTTGCTGCAGAAGGAGGATCTGAGCTGAGCCCAATGTGTGGATCCAGGGAGAGGAAGACAGTTGATGCCATGGGGGTGGGAGGCACCAGCTCGGGAACCCCTAAGGGACCCCTGAGGGGAAGAAGGCTCAGAGCCAAGGGATTGGTGGTGAGATGATGATGATGATGATGATGATGATGAGTGGTCAAAGGGAGAAGAGGGAGCAGACTGGGAGAAGGAGGTGTCAGAAGCTGAAGAGCAACAGGGTTTAGTGAGCAGGAAGAGGTTGGGACAGAGAGCAGTCCTGATGCAGAGGCTGGAGAGGAGGCTGATTGCTGAAGAGTCCAGAGGGTCTCCCTCTCCTGCTGTGGCCAGTTCCCCTCCTTCCCGATCTCCCAGAGCACAAGGAGAGATGAAGAGGATAGAGGAGAGATTGGTTGCAGACACAGTCTCCGATTGCTTGGAAAAAACCCTGGAGAGGAGGGGACTTTGGCAGCTGTGGGGAGGTGGGAATCTTCAGTCCTCCCAACTGCCTCATTGGGGCAAGTCCTACTGGGATCGCTAGGCCCGTGCCATTTTGGTTTCTTTGAATAAAGAGTTAACTTCACTGACACCAGTATTTTTTTATTGCTGACCTTCAGCTGACTCTAGTACCTGACAATTGAGGATGAGAGTGATGAGGTTGAGCCCTGGAGGGTTTGAGAGCTGAGTTCTCAGGAATATACAGAGAAACAATATATGATCACTGAGTGGATAAAGATGAACAGATGTGTGGTGGAAGAGATGAATTAGCTTACCTAAATGCTTTTAAAGAAAAGCAATCGTGAGAGAGAGAGAGAGAGAGAGAGAGAGAGAGAGAGAGAGTAAGAGAGAGAAAAAGAATATTTAAGTCTTTTTTGAATCCCAAAACTTAAGGGGTCAAGTGAATTTTAACTAGACAAGTGTTCTACAACTGCAGAAATGGCACTGAAAAGAACCCATCTTATGCTCATCAAACTAAGCAATTTCACTAGGGGGCACACAAGCAAGACTTCAGGCACAGTTCTTAGTTGGTCTGTTAAGTAACTAAACCATTTAGGGCCTCAAGGTTAACATCAGCATTTTGAAGAGAGACAAGAAATGCAATTGGCCAAGAAATGATATTACATTCTTAGCCCTCCTGGTCCCCATTATGGAATCACGGCAACTGTGTCTTGCACCAACTGATGGTTCAGAGATGTCTTCAGAGGCAGCCCCATGTAAGTGCATTGCAGTAACTCAGTATGGAGAAAACTAGGACATGAGTGATGGTGTGCTCCTGGCAGGGTTGAAGCTGGTGTATAAGCCTGAGTCAGTAGAATTCACTCCAGGCCACTACCTCTTTCTCGCCAAACCGTGATGGATGTAAGAGAGCCAGTGTGGCGTAGTGGTTAGAGTGTCAGACTAGGGCATGGGGAACCAGGGTTCAAATCCCCACTTGGCCATGAAGCTCACTGGGTGACTATGGGCCAGTCACTGTCTCTCAGCCTAACCTATTCCTCACAGGGTTGTTGTGTGGATTAAATGAGAAGGGGAACCATGTATGCCACCTTGAGCTCCCTGGAGGAAAGGTGAGGGATATAAATGTAATAAACAAAATAAAACAAGACATAAATTAATAATAAAGATAAAGTGGAATGGGGAGGAATGTTGGGTGAAGTTTCCATACATGGAAGGAATTGTACAAGATAGAAGTTGGCAATAAAGGGTTAGTTTAAATCAAGTGGCTCTCGCGAAAGGCAGCTTCAAAGTCCTGCCTGGGTATAATTGGTGAAATGTTTGCATGGGCAGTGCTTTTAATACAGGGAGGCCAAGGTCAGATCAACACTCCAGCTGGAGATGGCAGTTCAGGGCCAGTAATCACATTAGCAAATATTCAGTGGAAGCCCTTAGACCCACCCCACCCCCCAAATAACACTGTGGGTCAAAACTTATTTAACAGATATTCACAGATCAAAAATATTTGCCTTGTAAATTCTCTGAAATAATAGCAGCAAACAGAGCCTTGCATTTCTGAACAATTAAGCTTCAAATCCTCCATTTATCCAGGGAGCATTTATTCTACTACCACCCATAGCTGCCAACCTTCCCTTTTTTTGCGGGAAATTCCCTTATTCCAGCACCATTTCCCGCTGCTTTCCACTGCTATCCCGGATTGTTAGATATCCCATAGACTGTCCCCGGGACAGGTGAGGCTGCTGATCCCTTATTTTCAAATCTGAAAGTTGACAGCTATTCCACTACTTTTTTGTCCCATTAGCCTTACCTACCTCATGAGGTTATTAAGAGAAAATGATCCACCAAAGGTTGCCCACAAAATTTTACTATTACCCCCCCCCCCTTGAATTGTGGGATAACCTGCTTCATATAACCAGTATGCTAAAGTTTAATTAATGCATGAAGACGTTAAGACCATAGAGTAAGCCAGAGGTTTTCAACTTTTGTGAGTCCACGGCTCCCTTGACCAACTACATTCTTTCTGTGTCACCCCTTGCTTGCAGGGCTGGCAGCCTCTCACCCTTTTTTGAACACCCTCCCTTGTGGAGTGTTCCCTCAGCCTCCTCTCTTCTCCCCTCTCTCTGGGAGTCCTCCGGGCAGCAGCTGCTGCCCCTGTTCTCTGAGCTGATCCCCTGCCCCAAAGAGATGTGCCTCCTCACACTGCCCCACAGTGCCCTAGGAAGCATCCCCTGGCCAGCCCCAGAGGCACCATTTGCCTGGGGAGCTTGTAGCCGGGGCTGCTGCAACATACAGCAGTCTTGGGGAGGCAGAGAAGCAAGAGGGAATCAGAGGAGGGAGAGAAGGAAAGAGGGATAGATGCCAGTGTTGCCTGCAGCACCCCAACCATCATTCAAGGCACCCCAGGGTACCACGGCACACTGGTTGAAAACCACCGGACTAAGCTGTCCTGACTGGCTTAGTTCACCTTGGGAAGGACTAGGTAATCAAGCCTTTGTTCTCCTCCCAGTCTACCTGAGAAGCTCAGTGACTGAAGGGGCTAATCTGCTTGCTCCAGGTTAGCCACATGCCTCTCCAGTCCACTCTTGAGTTTCTATACCAATAATTCAGGAACTGTCACCACTGTAACTAAGCCAAGATTTCCTGCCTATGCGATTTTCTGAAGCATATGAATCTGACCCTTGAAGAGTTTGTAAGTAAACCATTTTTAACTTACCAAACATGTAGTCTTTTTCTATGCTGGGAGAAGAGAGAAACTTTTAAAGGAAAATTTGGAACTCATTTTAAAGGGGGCATATCTCAAATGTCTAACAGACTATATTTCCATGATTTACTTTGCTGCATGTTTTGTGACTTTATATTTCTTTTGGGGTTCTCTCACCAAAGAGTACTTGCAACATACCTGCATCTTAGCATTCCAGGAATTCTTCTTTTTTATACCTCCCCCCCAAACCAACACAAACCCCCATCATGGAAGAAAGGCAAATAAACAACAAAATAAATAACTGGTTACTTGAAGAACTGAAACATCAGAGTTCTTTTAGAACTGGATGCTTTAGGAGACTGGTTGCTGCTGTTATGTATTTTTGATTTATTTGTATTGCACATTTATTAAAGAAAAAAAGCAAACAAAAAAGAAAGAAGGGGGGAGGAACAACCCCACCACAATACCGTTAACTCACATTTCAAATACAATAAACATCAATACAGCTGTCTTAGTTTACGGATTGATATGTGCTACCCAAATGTATGAATAAATATCAGAACAATGTTGGTGTTAACAGAAAGTGCAATGAAATATGCTTATGAGGAAGGACTGGCATTCAACAGGTTGGCTCTCTGATGCTTTACGTAGGGTCTCCATGCAAGTCTGAACCTGTTTAGTCCTGGGCTGCATCCTTTCAGGAGTGAATTTGTTTTGTCACGCAGCGGTGGCGGGGGGGGGGGGCGCTGTGATCTTCTGGCAAGATCGCAGCCTGAGAAAGCACATTGATAAGGGAAGTGGGTTTCCCTTATAGGCCATCTAGATAAGGCACTGGACAGCTGCCAAGCACCTCTGTTGTATGAAGTAGAAGGGGAAAGGTGAGCCGTCTCCCTTGGCCACTGGCCAACCCTTTGTAGTCTCACATTGGCTGTGCAGTAAGTAGCCAGGAGGGTGGGAAAGTTTGGGTGATGTCATTGCTGATAGAGTTACATATGTTTCTGGATGGAAATTTAGGTCTTAATCATAATGAGCTCAGTCATTTACTCTTAGCTGCACAATCAGTTGTGGCTTGGAATTAGAAGATGCTTCAGAACATAAATAACAACCAGTGTTATCAAAACATTTAGCAATATGCTCTTTTAGAAAAATTAGCACAAAAACTAAGGGTAACCAGGGGACCAAAAATAAAGAACTCATTTGAAAAAAATATGGAAAGTGTTTGTTGATTATACTATTGTGAAACATAATGCCTGCCACCCCCCTCTTTATATACTCTAGACCAGGGTTTCTCTAACTTGGGTTCCAGCTGTTTTTGGAGTACAATTCCCATCATCTCTGACCACTGGTCCTGCTAGCTAGGAATGATAGGAGTTGTAGTCCAACAACAGCTGGAAACCCAAGTTTGGGAAGCCCTGCTCTAGAATATGTCTCCAAACCATGTAAAGAATATATGAAGGAGAAATAAATCATTAAGATTATTGGTGTGTATAGTCATTGAGCTGTCTTTGTTTCATTTTTAATTTGTATCTTCAAAAAGAGTTTAATAAGGATTTTTAAAAATAAAATAAAATAAGACATTCATAAAAATTTATAAGGTCCAGTAGTGTCCCTGCTTAAAGAAGTCCTGATGTGAGCCATAGGCTGAAGGAGTGAGGGAATGAGATGCTTCTTTGAATTAGCTTTCCCAACAACTCAAAGGGTTGCGATATCTCTGCTTTTTTGTGCTTTCTGCTGTGTATGCTTACTTAGCAAATAAACATGGTTAATCAACTTGGTGTTTCCTTTGTTGTCTACTTGAATCCAAAAGAGCCCCCTGGCAAGGCAGAATTCAAATGCAGCATGGGCATTAAGGTCTTCAGGCTATTGGATAATAGATGGTGAGTATTTATCCTTCCAGGCTCAAAGTATAAGTCTCTTAGTGACCATAAGAGCATCACATGCCTCAGTGAGGCACTTCCAGCATCGCACTGCCAGCATCTATCTGCGTTAGACGTTGTGGAGCCCAGTATACGCAAAACATCAATTTTTGCTGAATCAGTCTAGATTTTAAATCTAATTTTGTTGCAATGTATTTTATGTTTTGTTGCGTCATTTTGCCGCAAGTCAGTTTGGTTGATTTGCAAAGAGCACGGCAGAGATACATTTTATACACATGGTCCTGCAGCAAAACATTGCAGTGTGGAAAGTGCTGACCACTCCATCCTCCCCCCCCACCCCATTTTCACCAACAGTCGGTCAGCATTCTATGACCAATGAGTATGCTTCTCAGTCCTCATTCCCCCCACCCCCGGAAGAGGGATTGATTGTTAAACCACTCCAAGAACTGTATCTCTGTGAGGGGAATAGTGGTCTCCTCAGAACTCTCAGCACTCTTAACAATCTGCTTTTCCCAGGATTCTTTGGGGGAAGCTATTGCTGTATAAAGTGATATAATGCTCTTTTAAATGTATAGCACAAGGTAAAGGGAGCCCTGACCATTAGGTCCAGTCGTGACCGACTCTGGGGTTGTGGCGCTCATCTCGCTTTATTGGCCGAGGGAGCCGGCGTACAGCTTCCGGATCATGTGGCCAGCATGACTAAGCTGCTTCTGGCGAACCAGAGCAGCGCACGGAAAAGCCGTTTACCAGAGCGGTACCTATTTATCTACTTGCACTTTTTGACATGCTTTCGAACTGCTAGGTTGGCAGGAGCAGGGACCGAGCAACAGGAGCTCACCCCGTCGCGGGGATTCGAACCGCCAACCTTCTGATCGGCAAGTCCTAGGCTCTGTGGTTTAACCCACAGCGCCAGCTTGTTTAATTCACATTTCCCAAAACAATATTTGAACGAAAAACACAGCTATCCTTCAAAATCTGCACTTCTTGAAACATTGTGCTGCAGTTCACCATCCGCCCCATTGTTTTTCAAAAAGTGTACGTTAAAATCATTTGGCTTCGAAAATAACATAAAAAAGCATCCTATTAAAGAAAACTGTTTTAAAAAATACTTATTTGTCAACATTATTATTATTTACTTCTGAAGGTGGCTTTATACCTTTTAAAAAGTGTTACAGAAACTTAACAAGACAAAACTGCATTTAAAACAATGCAGAATACAAAATTCCGAAAACACTTCTCTAAAACCACAAAGACAAATCCTGCCCCCTGCCCAAGAAGAGCGCCACAAAAGATGGTAGCTCAAATTCCAAAGGCCTAGTTAAAGAGACAATGCCTTAGCCTAGTACAATTAAAATGGGCAATGATGGCACAAGGCACATTTCCCCAGGGAGAGCATTCAACATGTTAGAGGTAGCATACCCCACAATGAATGATCGCCAGAGAAGAAGAAGACCCCACAACCATCCAGATCTCCTTGGGACACCCCAGAATTACAGAAACCATCCCAGTTTCTTATTAGAAAGATGTCCTGTTTCCCCCCCGAGTGCCACTGCCACTGAGCTCAGGGAAGAGGATGAGCCTGAAGCTGGAGCTTGCAGTGGTGCCATGCTATCTCATGCACAGCACTGAAAGACGTGCAACCTGATTTTCTTCAGCAGAATGTTTGGAGGTATGGGGTAGGTTAGGCCAGTGTAATGCTTTTTAATAGAGACAATGCCCAGATTTTGCTACCAGTCCTCAAGTGATGCACAATCAAGTCATGTGAGAACCAGCCCATAGACCCATCAAAGGCAAATAGCTGTGCATCGATAGAAGAGGACTTTGAGTAAGTTGCACTGTAGCAATTGCAAACTGTCCAGCTGTTAACGGTAAAAATCAATCTGAAAACTAAGCAGGCATGCACACGTTTGCACACGTAGACCCAAATAGTAGATGCACAGCTTCTCTTGCCTGGTAAGTAGTCCAGAGTTTAGTCAACAGGTGTGAACTCCTCAGTTGCTATGGAAACCAAGTGGTGGGAATTCTTTAGGAAGCTAGAGCAAGCTTGGACCTTTTTGTTTAAATAATAATAATGGCAGGGGGAGGGGGGGAATCACAATTTAATTATTGGAAAGGCTTGCAGTTGGAAGCCCCGTCCAAATGCAATTAAGGTGCAGCTGCACAAATTATATTAAAGGAAAGCCACTAATGTATTTGGCTATATAACAATTTCTGCCTTTCTTATGATGGTTTTCTGTCTTCATTGTTGTTTTCCATATAAAACGATGCATTTCCTTGCAAACTGCACTTGTGTCTTATTGGCAAAATTCAGTTTGCCCAATTTCTGCATAAATCTGTACACCTCCCCTAATATATGCATTTTGTGCACAATTTTGCCTAGTATATGCATTTTTTCCAAACAATTCCCCCCTACTGGAGTACATTTTTGTATGCTACTTTCAATTGTGTATGCATTTTTTCCTGTGCACTTTTCACTAATATACACATTTTTGTACCCGTTAATTTGTTTGAGAACAGCATTGCAAAAAGCAGAGAGGTGTGAATTTTGAACCACAACTATGCTTCAGTTTGCATACAAGATTGGGGAGTTTGCATAAAAATGTGGACTGAACAAATTACTCCCCCATCCCTTGTAGTGCTCTAGATTCTAAAGACTAGTCCCTCTCTAGGCCCTGTGGAGTAGACAAACAGATTGGATACCTCTCTTTGCCCCACTTGCTAGGAAAAGTTGGGATCAAGTAGAGTTATTGCACACCCTGGAACAAAAATATCTGATTCTACCTAGCTGTGCTTTATCATATCCTTCAAGTGTCCTGATTTTCTGGGACATCCTGGAATTACAGAAGCCATCCTGACTTCTGATTTGAATGTCCTGTTTCCCCCTCCAGCACTGTTGCTGCTGTGCTCAGGGAGGAGGATGAGCTGGCGCTGGCGCTGGCGCTTACAGTGGTGCCATACCGTTATGCGAATCAGCTGCCTCCCACAAGAGCACAGCACTGAAAGACACGTGTCCAAATTTTATAAAAGGTACGTTGGAGGGTAGGCTTTACAATTGTACCTTGGATCCCAAACACACTGGAACTCGGATGTTTTGGCTCCTGAACGCCACAAACCTGGAAGTGATTGTTCCAGTTTGTGAACCCTAATGCCTGGCGGGGCTTCCACGGCTTCTGATTGGCCGCAGGAGTTTCCAGCAGCCAATCAGAAGCTGTGATTTGGTTTTCGAATGTTTTGGAAGTTGAACGGACTTCCGGAAAGGATTCCGTTTGACTTCCAAGGTACGACTGTGTTGGTAACTCATTACCAATATGTTTCCAAGGAGCTATTTTGTGTCCATGGAAAAAACTTAACAAATAAGCACAGGGCCGTATTCAGGTTTGATGAGGCCCTAAGCTACTGAAGCTAATGGGGCCCTTTATATGTCCGGCTGTCCTTTGTCAACAACAAATTGGCGCTGTTTTTTGTGTTGAATATATGCTATATGGTAATTTATGGACGTAATAGGTATCTAAAGCCATTTGCACATAACAAATAGGAGCCTATACAACAGAAAACACTATTGCTGTATATAGGTTTTATTTTATTTGTTTTTGATCTTATGTTTTGGAAATGTACACCCAGTTTTCCCCCCTTTAAATTTTTTGGGGGCCCCCAAGAGAGTGGGGCCCTAAGCTATAGTTTGTTTAGCTTATACATAAATCCGACACTGGATAAGCAGATGGAGGAACTACAGCAACCTCTACAGCAAGGGTGGGGAACCTCAGTCCCAGGAGCCCAATGTGGTCTTCCAGGGCACTGGGACTCTGCCTGGCGATACCCCTTCTCAGTCACACGCCTCACAGACATTTATTGACACCTGTCTTGAATGCTTCTGCTTTGCTAGCTGGTGAGCAGCACACTCTTCAGGTGCTCCCGGCTGTCCCCTCCTGTCTGTCCCCAGCCTGCCACCTGAGGTGACAGCCTCACCAAACCTCATGGGAGGACCTGCCCTGTGGATGAGAAAACCCCTTTCAAGAATCCACCCAGCATCGGAGCTCACTAGTATCTGTATCTATCAGAGTAACCTAGTATCTGTCAGAGTAATCTGTCAAAGTAACCTACCTCTCAGGGTTGTTGGGATATTAAAGGAGAGAACTGTGCATGATGCCTTTTACTCCATTGGCAGAAAGCTGGGACACCAATATAACAAATAAATAGGCTTCGAAGCCTGTTTGGCCATTCAGCATCTGAGTGGCTCACCCCAAAGCCCAGACCACTCTGAGTCTGATCATTCATTTGCCTTATGGACTCTGGTTTTAATGAATGGGGAAGGGACCAACGTGCTTCCTTATCCGTTTTTGCAGCTCAAAAGCAAATGCACATGATATGGCCTGCGTACTTCAAGGAAAGCTCCCCCCCCCCCCATGCATTGCAAATTACAAATCTGCTCGGCTGTGTGCGTACACGCGCTTGCCTAGTTGCCTGGCGTCTCCTCCTGTCACCGCCGCTGCAACGTACAGTCTGCTTAGAGCCAAAAGCATGAGAGCAAACAAGGAGCTGGGAGTGCAATGAGGCAGACTGATAGCGCAGTTTGCAGAGCTGGTGATGGGAGCTCAGTGTGAAAACGGGAGCCCTTAACTGCCTCAATCCAAGCTTGTGCTGCCTTGGAAGCAATTCCTCCCTGTATCTGCCTGCTCATGTCTTGTGAAACATCCCCCTCCCTCCCTCTATTTTTAGCTTCTCGTAGAGGAATGGCAAAGGCAGCCGCACATAAGGGCTAGCATAGTGGAAATGCCAGCATGTATTTGAATCAAAAGCAGGCTGCCTGCAAATCCGTGAGTCCGTGGGTCTGTCTCTGTGTGTATAGTAAGATCACAGACTGCAAGGAGAGGAAGCGATGGCATCCATCATTCATTTCTCACATGGAATCCAGGGCAGACAGCTCTGGGGTTGCTACACAGAAATGGCTCTGCTAGGGTGGTTGCTGGCAGCTGTGCAGTGGTGGAAAGGGAGGTGAGATGAAGAGGAGGACAAGGAACCTTCTGGTGTGGATCATAGGAGGCATCTGGGGACATCAGATGTTCACCACAGTACAACCCTAACCCAGACTGCCCTGTGCCTTGCCAGGGTTAACACGCCTTTTGCCACTACCAACAAGACTGATGTTCACCTTTCTAGGGAAAGAGGGAGGGAGAAAAAATGGGTGAAGAAAAGCACACACACACACACACACACACACACACACACAGTTGCTAGGCAACCACAACATATTCGTTCTCTTTCCCACCCCAAAATAGATCCCAGTCAGACCCAAGACATGCAGATTTATGGAGGAGAAAGCAAATTTCTCGTGGTGGCTGCTGAAGCCAGGACCCCTGAGAGACCAAGTGGTGCACTGGGAACCATCTGGGCCTCTTTCTCCCCTGACCTTTCAGCCTGTGTTGCTTAGTGCTTCCCTTCTCTCTTTCTAAAATCATATGAACAGCCTGCTGGATCAGGCCATCTAGTGCAGCATCCTGTTCTCACAGTGGCCAACCAGATGCCTCAGTGGGAAGCCCACAAGCAGGACCCAAGCGCAAGAGCCCTCTCCCCTCCCGTAGTTTCTGGCCACTGCCTCTGACTGTGGATGCAGAGCACAGCAATGACTGATTGTTCTCTCGAAGGAAAAGCCTCGCCTTTTTTAGCAGATGGCTGGCAGAGAGGAGGTTCCTGGCAGGAAACTTGGTGTGATGGTCCAAATCAGTTTGGGGGCATGTTCTAGATCAGGGGTTCCTGGTTGCTTTTCCCTTAAAATAAGAGCAACTAGTTTAAGCATGCTTTAAAAAAAATTAAAAATAAGTTAAATTAAAAGACCTGAATAACAAAATGGGTAGTCTGGCCTTTATAGGCCTTAATGGGAAGTTAAGTGAGCCATCTAGGCTCTGTTCCACATCTGGCTTTTCTGGTTTTCCATGTAGCAGGGAGCTGGTTGGCTGGCTTTGCTGAATGAAATAATTTAAAATCTAGGCAGCACTAAGCAGAGCGGTGGGATGTTAGAAGAGGAAAACTCATCTGGGCCTCATTGCCTGGGTGCTTATTATTATTATTATTATTATTATTATTATTATTATTAATGGCTATGCTTGACAATATCATTTTTCTTTTTAAAAAAATTATCCTGGGGGGATTCTGAAAAGAAACCCCCACCGTACCCAACTACAGACTTCATGCTGATCTTCCTCAGCTGGCAAATCCAGCTGTCTTTCAGCTAGGGATGGTGGTGTGAAGGGGGAGGAGAGAAATTTGGTTCACTTCATATTGCAATGGAAATTTGCTCTCCCTGGAATTATATGGAAACTGAAGCGCAGCTATTCTGAGACATTTGGACTTTTCCAAATTTTGTGATTCTCCAACCCCCCAAATGCATACATTTTAGGAGAAAGCTGGGCATATGAATGCATATATTGGTGATAATAATGTGCAAGGAATCAAGAGTGGATTTTGTTAAGGGAAATTGCTTGCCAGAAATATGCGCATTGGGCAAAATTGCATACTAATATGTATTAAAAGAAATGCACACTAAAATGCTGATGGTTAAGAAGTTAGGATTTGAAAAATGAACAACTGGGAGGAGCCAAATTTGACAGTCCTGTGTCCCTACTCCCAATTATCCAGTTCCACGAGTGTTTCTGGAAGGGGTTGGGGTTGATGGGAGTTGCCATCCAAACATTTGGCAAAGACTGCAGGAAATAGGTTAAACATACTTTTTTTAAAAAAAAGAAGTGTGCAGAAAGTAGTATGTAGTGTGCCCTTCTTGTTCTTCTGAGCTTAGCTAGATGTGATCACGGCAACCAGCCCAACTGATGCAAACTAGTGGGGTTGGGGTGGGAGATTCACACATAGAAGGGAGCAGGAGGAGGGACATGCTGAACTCAGCTGTTCCACCTATACTTCCTCCTGTCCTAGTCTGACACTTTAACCACTGCACCACACTGAGGCCTATGCACATATTGCTTGCCCAAGTACAGACTGGGGCAGAGTAGCCACTTTATACCCACTCCTAGCTATCGTTTTCCTTTAGCAATGCAGACACCTGCACACAATATTATTATATTGTTATTAAGGAAGGCATAATGGTGAGACGTGGGGCTAAACGTGTGGCCCTGTTCTCATCTCCACTCAGGTACATCCTACATGTGAGTAACACATGCATAGGGTAAGTCCCTCATTGTACTCTGCAAAGTTTTGCAAACTGTGTCTTCTCTTTTTGCAGGGAGTTGATTCTTGATCTGCAGCAAACCACTGGTGGAGGAAGAGGAGTGCAGGGGTAGCACACTGCCCCGGCAGTGCGATCCCCAGGGTGCCATTGCAACTGCCCCCCCCCCCCCGCGCTGGGTGTCCCGCCCCCAGGAGCTCTGCCACTGCAGCAAATGTCTCCTGCAGTCAGCAGCAGAATTCTTAGGCTCAGAATTTTATTTCCCTGCAGAATATGCTAAAAAAAGGGAAGGTCTTTTGAAGCACTGATACACTGAAATGACGTGTGTGTGTGTTGGGTAGGAAAACAGTTACAACTGCAATGATGGAAAGCCACTGTTGTTTAAGTTGACAGCATATGTATGATCATGAAAGCTGGTGTGGGAAAATCAGGAAATCAGCAGAGAGCTATAAATTTGCCTGTCCTCATAACATTAGAGTTTGGGAGGCACTGAATGAAATGAATAATCCATGAATTTTAGTCTGGAAAAAAGGACATTATATCCCCCCCCCCCCCGTATAAATTTAGAGAGGTTGTGTTTTCTACTGTACATACAGCAGCTCTCTTTCTCTTTCTTCTAAATCACCTGACGCTGCTCTCCTGATCACAAAGCACTAAAGTGCGATGAGCTGTAGTTCTGTGTTTAAATTATAGCGATTATTTCTAAGTTTACCTCTATTTGTGCGTTTTATGCAAAATTCTGCCCTCTGTTTTTGGAGACAGAATTTATCTGTTGTGGGAAAGGACTGTAGTTCAGTGATTGTCCTATGCACTATCACTGGCATCTCCAGGTAGGGGCTGGAAATGTCTCCAGTCTGAAACCCTGGAAAACAACTGCCCATCAATATTGTTATGTACTGAAGTTCTCACCCTGGGCCAGCAGGGGGATACTGTAGATAGTTTTCACTCAGGTCCACATATGCAAATAAGGGATTGAAAGTGACGTTCAGTGATTGGATAGTTACAGAAATTTGTTACAGTTACGTTGTAGTGGAGCTCTATATAAGCAGGCTGGCTGAACCCTTCAGTTCAGTTCTGTTCTGTTCTGTTCTGGCCCGTGAATAAACAAGAGCTGCTTGAAGAATCACTGTGTTGTCTGATATGTTCACCCACAACTTAACAATAAACAATGAATCTGATTTGGCAGAATGCATCTATCTATCTTCCTCTCTGTTTATGCAGGCAGGGGTTCTGGAGATCACTGGCATGATGAAGACAAAGGGAATTAAAAGTTGAAGGCTTTGGTGCAGGTTATGTCACTCCTGCTGGCCTCTTTAGTATTGTTTACAGTGCAGTGCTATCAAGGCACCTTCTCCTCCCAATTAAGAGTGAGCAGAAGTGGCTGTGGGGATGTGCGGCAGCTGCATCAGCCCTGATGTGCTCCCCTGCCGTCTCCCATGAATTACCCAGCATGGCTGCATTTGTCCCTGTAGTCCATGCAGCTTCAATGCCAGCCTGTGCCCACAGCCCTTACTTTCCCTTCTCATTCCTTCATCGCTGTTACAAGCCTGTGGTTGCTCTTTCACCCTACTAGGTTGCAGAGGTTAACCTCAGACCACATCTTCTACACACACCCCTCCCTCCTCAGTTAATTGGTGGAGCTGGGCTTCAGTCTGTTCCTTCCCTGGCAAATGTCTAAGAAGTACATCCCCTCACCCCCAAATTGTTGTGAAGATATGGTGAATGGAAGCTAAGATTGAAGGGGGGGACGGGACCTAAATCGACAAATTCATTCATCCTCCACCTTCCACATACTTTCCCTTGTCTTTCAGGCTCAAGTCCAGATGGGGAAAATAGGAATCCGCAAGGGTGCCCAATGTTGTCCCAGTGCCGTATTGTCTTACAAAGCACCTGCACCTAATGGTCTTGCTAGAGGAATCTTCCTTTGAGTTGACCTGCACCTCTTTGGAGCATCATGAGCAGGCCTATAAAGGGAGAGAGGAAAGTAGCAGCGGGCTTAGAAGCCTGCAAAAACAGGCTGTGTTCATCTTCTCTCTCAAAATCCGATTAGGTGGTAAGAGGGCTGATACTGAGAAGGCAGCAAAGCATCTTTCCCCATTTCCTCCCCCCTCCCCATCCCCACAATCCACCCCGATGCAAGAATTGATCTATTGATTTACGAAATGCGCTATTGGCGTGTGCATGACAAAGCAGGAGAAGGGAGGGAGGGGAAATGGATCGGATCGTTCTGCCACTCCTTCCGTCTCAGCAAAACCCGGGCATCCAGTATTAATTGAAAGCCAAATCAGATGCCTCGTCGTGCCTTTAAAATAAATAAATAAATCCAGAGTCCATTTGCTAAATGCCTTGAACATCTGGAGCACACAGCCATTCCAAAAGGCATTACTGCGGCTGAGCGGCGAAAGGAGAGTTTGCACATGTAACTAGCTTAAAGGGATAAAGAGACCCAAATGTTTAAAAGGCTGATGAAAGCATTTTGCAGATGATTGGTGGTGGGAGGGGGACTGTTTTGGAGTTCTTTCCTTTTTCCTTTTTTGAACAGATGATGGCGCAGTGCTCCTCTCAAGTGCAAGAGGGTCGTCTGTCACTGTCACGGCTGAGTTCCATTGCCCCCCTGCTGAGTTGGACTACAGTTCTCACCTGTGCTGGCTGGGGCTGATGGGAGTTGTAGTCCCAAACTGCTGGAAGGCATGAAGCTCGAGGAAAGCTTTCTGGCTTAGGGCCATGCATCCCAGACACCATCCAGCATTGTTAGAGGGCAAGACACATTCATTGGATGGAGCTCCCTAGTGTCCTGTGGCAAGCTTCCTCAGATATTTGGCTCGGTGACTGTCATGAGATATTGGGAAGATGAAGTAGGGTCATGTCCTGTCACATGAATCGGCTGATGCACTGGCAACAGCACAACAAAAGAAAACAGCAGAGTATTGCAGGTCCTGCCAAGTCCTCTTAGGCCGCCTTCCCAGATCACTTTAATGTAAGATATCAGATATGCTCTTCAGAATCTGGACATAAGCCCCTGCTGAGCATGGATTGGACAGGAACCAGCACAAATGTATGGGTGTAAGGTAGAATTGATGCAAGAGGTTGGGCAGGGAAGGCCGTATGGAACACTTGGCCGCATCTACCCTTTATCCAGAACTGCAAAGATGAAGGGAGATACAGTCAGGGGTCTCCCATAGGTAGGAAAGCATTGGGATGCTGGAAGAGTACCCAGCCCCCTCCAGTCACCAAAGTATTTCAAACAAAGAGAAAGTGGCAGAATTAGCTTCTTCATGCAGCACAAAGTATGGAACTTGCTTCCACAGGAAGCAGTGATGGCTCCAAACCTGGATGGCGTTTAAAAAGTATCCAATGGATTCATGGAGATGGCTTTCAATGGCTACTAGCATGATAGCTGTGCTCTGCCTACACAGTCAGAGGCAGTAGTGCTTCACAATGCCAGTTGCCAGAAACCACAGGAGGGGAAAGTGCTGTTGTGCTTGAATCCCGCTTGCGGGTTTGCCGCAGGCATCTCTGCTTGGCCACTGGAGAACAGGATGCTGGAAGACATGGGCCAATGGCCTGATCCAGCCGAGCTTTTCTTTTGTTCTTACACTGGGCTCTGGCCCTAGATTCACCCGAACCTGCTCAACACACTTCCATAGCTCCATCCTGACACTCAGGGCTCCAGCCCCTGGCCCACAGAGCTCTGCCTCCTGGTCCTACCCAGGCACCTAAATGTTTGATTTGAGAACACGAGAAATTCCCACAGTCAGGGCTTTACACAATGACCTTAAGTGGGGAATGTAGAAACTCCGGCCCAACGCTGTCCTGTCAAACACAGGAAGTCAGACCTCTAGCTCTCTACTGTCAATGTTGACCAGCAGTGGCTCTCCAGGGTTTCAGGAAGGATTTTTTTTTATCCTCCCTGTAGATGTTCAGGGTGGAACCTGAGAACTTCTGTATGCAGAGCGTGCGCAGCATCACTAACAGAGATGGGTCCCAGCCTATCTTCTAGGTACATAGAAAACTACCATGGGTCCAACTATATCAGTATTGCCCACACTGACTAGAAATTGCTCTCCAAGGCTTCCTAGCTCCATCTGGATTGCTAGTGGTCAAAATTGGGGCCTTTTGGATGCAGAGCAAGTACTCTGTCACTGAGCTATGGCAACGTTGCCTGACCCACTCACTGTCTGGAGGATAAAATGGCTCCCAATAATACAATGCATGGCCACATTGTAACATATAGTACTGTTTAGCCACAAGGATGACATTTCCAGTTTGACCAAACTGCAGGAGGTAGTGGAAGACAGGAGTGGCTGGCGTGCTCTGGTCCATGGGGTGACGAAGAGTCGGACACAACTAAACCACAGCAACAACATGACATTTCCAGCTTGCCAAAATCACTGACTGGCAGTGGCTCCTCTGGGGTTTCAGGCAAGAGACACAAGGGATAGAAC
This sequence comes from Podarcis pityusensis, assembly GCF_964106645.2. Lineage (NCBI taxonomy): Eukaryota > Metazoa > Chordata > Lepidosauria > Squamata > Lacertidae > Podarcis > Podarcis pityusensis. Next base: position 38,843,277 of record NC_138033.1, read on the forward strand.
CTGGGAACTTTTGTATCCAAGCCATGCACTATACTACTGAGTTATAGCTTTTCTCCAAGGGTGTTCTTTTTTAAAAAGCTTTTAGAAGGGTTACTGAGAGTGGGAATGACGTGGGACACATGGGAATGGCGAGTTGTCAAGCTTTGCTACCACATGGATCACCAGGGAATTCCCTGCCCCGTCTTCCTGGCCTGTTTTGTCCCATTGTCTTCCACTGCAGGCAGTAATATTCCAAGATTGACCCTGATGGGTATTGATAGAAGTCATTGTTCATTCTCCCTTGGTTCCTTTCCAAAGTGCTTATTGTGAATCCTCTTGGGGAGCTGCCTGCTATCTTCCAAGCAAAATGGAATGTGTGGCATGACTGCTTTGGGAGCCACCATCTGCACTTAGAATTCTCTTTTGCCTGGTCCCCACCCACTACAGATATATATAGTCATACCTCATGTTACGTTTGCTTCAGGTTGAGCGTTTTCAGGTTGCGTCCCGCGGTGACCCAGAAGTACCAGAAAGGGTTACTTTCAGGTTTCACCACTCGCGCATGCGCGGATGCGCAAAAATGACATCACGTGCATGCGCAGAAGAGGCGAGTTGTGACCCACACACACACAAACGCGCAGTCATGCGTTGCGTTCTGTTCATGTTGCGAACGGGCCTCCAGAATGGATCCCGTTCGCAACCAGAGGTACCACTGTACAAACAACTCACATGGGTATTGCGGGGACTGAAACAAAAGATTTCTGTTGCATCAAAACATGATGGAACATCAGGTGTATGGGATACTGAGGTTCCACAAGACAGGAGCAACTTAGTTAATTCAGAGATGGTGCCCTTCAGGTGGTGCCCTCTCATAAGTTCCAGCCAGCATGGTCCATGCTCAGAGGTTATGGGAATTGTCATCTAGCACCATCTGGATGATGCCTTGTTGGCTATCCCTCAGAAAGCCTTCCCCAACCTGGTGCCCTCTAGATATTCCAGACTACAAAGCATGGTCAATGCTTGGGGATATTGAGATTTGTAGTCTAGCAACTGTTGTAAGGTACTAAATTGGCTATCCTTGAGTTTGCGGATTGCTTCGTTTCCCCCCTTCTTCGCTACACTTTCTGAAGACATTCCCAGCTCAGCTGCTAGCTTCAGTGGTTACAGCTCAGGAAAGAGGCCAGAATCCCAAAACACTGAGGGGAATTGCAGTTGGAAATGGTAGCAGTTATCAGCATGACTTGCAATGGGACAGCATTGCTCCTGGTCTCAGGTTTACAAGCCAGGACCAGCCCAGGTGACACAGCTCCTCAGGTTCCCCACCAAAGAGAGAATGTTAACCCATCATTAAAACCGCAGTGGCCCCAGGCAGCACCACAAGATGATGGATAGAGGAGATTTGCAGAATATGCCAGGCCCATCCTGAAACCACAAGCTGACAGTCTCAGCTGGTGGTCAGGGAAGAACAGTGTGGTTCAGTGGCCAGAATGTTTGAGTAGGACCTGGGAGACCAGGGTTCAAATCCCCACTCAGCCATGAAGCTCACTGGGTGACCTTGGGCCGATCACTGCCTCTCAGCCTAACCTACCTCACAGGGCGGGGATTAAATGAAGAGGGAGAGAACCATGTGTGCCACTTTAAGCTCCTTGAAGGAAAAGGTGGGATATAAATGCAACAAATAAGTAAAAAAATCAGAGTTTGTGCCATGCTCAACTGTGGTGCTGGGAAGAAGGACACAGCAGCTCTGTAATTATAAGATTTATTTATTCTTATGTGAATAATAAATAATAATAAAAATTTTTATTTATATCCCGCCCTCCCCAGACGAAGCCGGGCCCAGGGCAGCTAACAACAATAAAACAGTACAAAAGTACAGCACAAACAACACTCTAAAACCATTCATTATAAAATTAATTCAAATCAAGCCACTGGCAACCATTGAGCCAGAGCTCCGTGAAGATTGCCGAGGGAGGGAGTCAGGCTGTGCCCTGGCCAAAGGCCTGGTGGAACAGCTCTGTCTTGCAGGCCCTGCGGAAAGATGTCAAGTCCCGCAGGGCCCTAGTCTCTTGTGACAGAGTGTTCCACCAGATCGGAGCCACAGCCAAAAAAGCCCTGGCTCTAGTTGAGGCCAGCCTAACTTCTCTGTGGCCTGGGACCTTCAAGATGTTTTTATTTGGAGACCGTAAGTTTCTCTGTGGGGCATAAACAACACTCAAACAACACCAGGAGAGGCGGTCCCGTAGGTACGAGGGTCCTAGGCCGTATAGGGCTTTAAAGGTTAAAACCAGCACCTTAAACCTGATCCTGTACTCCACCGGGAGCCAGTGCAGCTGGTATAGCACCGGGTGAATGTGATCTCGCAGCGAAGACCCCGTAAGGAGTCTCGCTGCAGCATTCTGTACCCGCTGGAGTTTCTGGGTCAGTCTCAAGGGCAGCCCCACGTAGAGCGAGTTACAATAATCCAGTCTGGAGGTGACCGTCGCGTGGATCACAGTGGCTAGGTCAGGGCGAAAGAGGTAAGGAGCCAACTGCTTAGCTTGGCGGAGATGGAAAAATGCCGCCTTTGTTGTAGCTGCTATCTGCGCCTCCATGGAAAGGGAGGTGTCGAAGATTACACCCAAACTCTTAACGGACGGTGCTGGCACTAATTGCGCCCCCGCAAGAGATGGGAGTTGCCTCCCCAATCCCATATTGTCCCGTCCCAGCCACAGGACCTCTGTCTTCGAAGGATTTAGCTTCAACCGGCTCCCACATAACCATCCAGCCACAGCTTCCAAACATCTGGTCAGTGTGTCTGGGGCCGAGTCAGGATGGCCATCCATCAACAGATAGAGTTGGGTGTCATCAGCATACTGATGGCAACCCAGCCCAAAACTCTGGACAAGCTGGGCGAGGGGGCGCATAAAGATGTTGAAAAGCATCGGGGAGAGTATCGCACCCTGAGGTACTCCACACACCAAGGAGTGGCGCGATGGCAATTCCCCCCCAAGCGCCACCCTCTGTCCCCGACCAGAGAGAAACGAGCGCAGCCATTGAAGGACTGTGCCCTGGATCCAGAGCCGATGTTTCATCCAGAAACCCACCAAGCTGTTCAGCAACCGCTCTCTCAATCACCTTACCCAGGAACGGAAGATTCGAAACCGGGCGGTAATTGGATAGATCTAAAGGATCTAATGATGTTTTCTTTAAGAGCGGGCGCACCACTGCCTCCTTCAGTTCCGTCACGGGCACCCCGCCATACTCGCTCTAGCCGTCTGAGGTCCCACTTCATTTTCCGGAGCTCCTCGGTAAACCAGGGAGCCCGGTTTCTGCGGGGTCGCAGAGGGCGCTTAGGTGCGATCTCATCGATGGCTGCCAGGAGCTGGATATTCCAGCCCTCAGCAAGCTCAGTCAATGAGTCGCCAGGGGGAGCAAGGTCCCGCAAGGCTTGCAGAATCTATCAGGGTCCATCAGCCTCTGCGGGCGAGCACAAATCGGCTCGCCACCTAAGCAGGGTGGGGGTGGAAAGTCAATCCTGGCCTTCAGAGCGTAGTGATCAGACCATGGCACCTTCATCGAAGGAGACATGATCTCATCTATACCTACACCAAAGATCAAATCCAGCGTGTGGCCTGCTTGATGTGTGGGGCCCGAAACAAACTGGGAGAGCCCTAGTGTCGCCATGGAAGATACCGGGTCCAGAGCCTGTGAGGAGGGAGTGGCATCAGCATGGATGTTGAAGTCCCCCAATACCAATAGGTTAGGGAACTCCAAGGCCCAGCCGGCCACTGCCTCCAATAGGCCTGACAGGGTGGCTACTGGTGCGCTAGGTGGCTGGTACACCAGCCAGACAGCCAAGCTCTCCTTGGAGCCCCACACTAGGCCAACACATTCAATGCCGGGGATCGATGGCGATGGTAGAGCCCTGAAAGGACAATCTTCCCGGATTAATAATGCCACCCCTCCCCCCCGGCCCACAGTCCGCGACTGGTGGAGGACGGAGAAACCCGGGGGCGCCATCTCTCGTAAGGTAACTGTTGCCCCTTCGCGCACCCAGGTCTCCGTCACACAAGCCAGGTTGACCCCCTGCGAGGTAAAGAAATCTCGCAGGGTGGCGGTTTTGTTGCCTATAGACCTGGCATTGCACAGCACCAGTGACGGAGGTGAGTAATCCTTGCTCACCCTACCCTCGTCACCTCAACTTCTTTGAGGTCACAGTGGCAATAAACCAACAACAGCAACAACATAGTAAAAGTGGCATGCCAGAGATAGTGACAGTCTAGCCACCAGAACCAAACGTGGCTTTGCAGCCTCTCCATCTGGCCTTTGGGACTCTCCTCCAATCACACGCATCCCTTTCCCTCAGCCACACCCCTCACTGGGCCTCCTTTTGGCCCAAGTGCCCTTGAACTCTAATACTGCCCCTTGCTTATCTGGAGGGAGAATAGAGAGGAATGTTTGCATGGGTGTAGAATCTAGCATTTTGTACAAAGATAACATTTGCATTTGTTGCTCTGCCTACCTTGGCATGTGGCCTCTGGAGCATTGCCAGGAAGGGAGTGTGGCCCTCAGCCTGAGAAAGGTTCTTCACTCCTGCTCTCAAGCAGTGGAGAAGAGAAAGTGGCCCTTGCAAATGGTCAGACTCTACCACCTGCAGAGTCCAGAGCCCTAAGAGAGAAAAAGGGTGGAGCCTTGGTGGGAAGCAAGAAGCATCCCAGCTGTAATCAAAGTAGATGGATATGGGACTTTAGTGATGCTAAAGGGGACCTCAGCAAACACCTGTACTTGAGCCTGCACTGGGACTGAGCACACCATGCCCTTGTACGGAGAACTGAGGCTGGGATGCCTCAGGATTCCCAGGAAGTGCTGCACCTCCTTTGCACTGATGAAGAGGTTTATTAGAGTCTGCTGAAATGAGTCTCTGATAGTAGCAGCATTTGAAATTGTACAAAAAGAGTGGGATGGAAGAGCAGCAGCAACAACAGAGTAGCAGCAACAATATGCAATTCTTGAATGTGACAGGTTACCTGAGGGCACTGTGCTGAAGTAATTCCTTGGCTTGCCTTCTTAGTTTAGGTCTTCAACAAAATTGCTCATTTTATGTGTGCACAAGAAGAATCGGATGCTGCTTCCAAAATGTTGACGCCCCTAATCTGCCCATATAGTTCACCCATGGCAGATAATTGCCATATTTCTGGCTTCAGCTTATTGAGATGAGCAGGGTTCGCATGAGAGAAGGATGAGAAAGTCATTTCAGTTCACATTTTAATGAGAAACTAGCTAATTCACACTTTACAAAACAATAACAAACTGAAATTCAGCTAGTTCTTGAAAGTCACATATGACTGAATTTTTGCAAAGCAGCCTGTACAAAAATGTGTATATTGGGGAAATGTGTGCATAACCTGCAAAAATAATATACAAACATGCATCGTAAAGGGAAATTTTTTGAATTGCTTGGAAAAATGTGTTTATTAGGTAAAATTGTACACTAAAATGCTGATGAATATTTTGTTAAACATTCACAAAATGATGCAGTAATGTGAAGAACTGAAGATGAGAAACTGAAATTGACAGATTGGCTGGCATAAGGGCTGGGAAAAACATTGGAAAGTCACTGTCCTTCAATGTAGGCAAAACTGAGCTAGAGAATCCATTGGTCTGACTCAGGCCTCATCCAGACTTCCTTTTGTGCTGTGTTTCTAGGCACAGGTCCATGCTCTAAAGTGCTGTGTATAACACACACACACCACCCTTTTTGCCACGGCGCTTTCCCTGTGAAAACCTGCTCTTTACCATTGAATCAGAGCAAACAGCAATTACAGGAAAACCCAAATTGCCATTTGTTTCATTTCAGCATTAAAGAGTAGGTTTTCATGGGGAAAGGGCCAGGGCAAAATAAAAATAAAAATGCTCAGACATAGCACTTTAAAACATGGACCTAGAAAGAATGGGGCAAAATATAAGTATGGATGAGCCCTCAGTATAAGTCAGTTTCCTATATTCCTCTTGTGGAACATTCATTCATTTTCATTGGGCTGATAGTTCCCTGGGGATGGCATGGCGCCCTTGATATTTACGTGTCAAGAAGAATACTCCTTATTCGAAAAGGATCCAATTCATGAACACATCCCTTAAATAACATTTTTAATGTATGCCTGGCCTCGCAGTGCTATAAGATCAGTCACCTTTATTTCCATTTGATAGATATGGGAACTGACCCTGAAGCAAAAGGCTTTGCCACTCAAACAGACTGATGCACATCACAGTGGCTGCGGCAACCCAGTCAGATGCGCGGGGTGCAAATATTATTATTATAATTCACACCTGTGTTCAGCAGAGTCCAGCCACAACTGCAGCTCCAGCTTGTGGCTTGTGGAAGTGATGTTATTGGCCAGCGCTGTCTGGAATGGGCCACGGATGCAGCTCTCCAAGGCTCTATACCAGGCCCTCAGAACTCTCACCATCCCAGCCCCTGCAGCCACTGCCACCCCCTCGCCTCAGGCCACGCCCCTCGCTGACCCTGATTCAAGGACATGTTCTAGCCAGACAGAAACACCCATGGAGGGTGTGAAGGAAGGCCGGTGGCTATGCGGAAGATGAGGTGTGACAAGAGTCCCAAGGGCCAGGCAGTGAGGCTTGGAGGGCCACATCCGTTCTCCAGGCCTGAGCTAACCAACCCCTCCTCTAACATTGTTTGTTGGGGACTCAGGGAACAACAGCAGGAGATAAAGGTATTGCTTTTATGTTTGCTTTGGGACTTTCCATTAGGGCATCTGGCTGTCTGCTGTGGGGAAATGGGGTGCCAGTCTAGAGGGACCTCTGGCATCCAGTAGGGGTTGTTATTATCAGCTCAGCCTGTTAACCTGCATAAAGGGTTGCTGTTCATAACTCAGATGTTCCAAGCAAGGGAATATTCAGCCTTATCTGGTTAAAGGGATAGATCACATCAGATGGCTGTCTGGTATGTTTACAGCCTCTTCTAAAGCGATGGGAACCCAAGCAGTATGGTGGAAGCATGTGTGTGGAGTGGAGGCTTTTTGCAATCAGAGGAACAGATTAGCTGATTTGTAGGATCCTCCTCCTCTAGCTCCAGACTACACCCCAAATCTGCCACAGTAAGCTCTTCATGATAAGGTATCACAGATATATTAAGTTGCTGCAATTCACTGTGGAACAGAAATAGGTCAGAATCAAACAAGACTCTCAAACAGCAATGAGTCATCTAACTTCAATGGAATATTTATGACAACTTCAATCCTTCTCTCATATAAAAGGACTCAGAGCTCCATTGCAGAAAATAAAACATTGCTCAATAAGTTAGCTTTCTTCAAACTAGGACCCTCCAGATGTTTTGAACTACAACTCGCATCAGACCCAGGAATGTTGTGTGAATGCAGCCCGAGGAGGAAGCTGACAGGCAGTCAGCTTGGACCAGCTGTAAGAAGACAGGGTGGGGGTTGAGGGTGAGAGCTGGCTGAGGGCAGATTGAGGTTGGTAAGGCAATGCTCTATTTGTCCTAATGGACCAGCCTCCACTCTCAGGCTTACAGTCTGAAAGGCTGGTTTGGCTAGGACTGATCTGGTGGTTTCCCCATTTCAGGGTGTGTTTGGCAGGCAAGGAAGGGCTGTGCCCAGTTTCTCTCTTCTTCTTCATTCATTAAGCAAACTAGGTTACTTATCACGCCACAGTTATGAGTTGTGATCGGATAGGTGAAGACTAAAGCTGCTGAGCTGACTTAAATTATTTAGGATAGTAGGAGAGAGACAACCATGACTAGCAGAACCGAGGGATGGGAGCGGGGACCAACGTAAGCTAGAGTGTCAAGTTGGAATTCAAATTTTATGGCAGGGAGTTCTATTAGAGGCTCCACAAGGGGAGTGGATGATCTTGATGCTCTTTCACTCAAAAAGCTTAAAACTCACTTGACAGAGAACCAATGATTGTACAATAGGGATTTTGCAGATACTGGCAGATATAAGATTAACAGGCCCTTTTAGCCTAGTAGATTGATCCTCCACCTATGCAGGTTCTTCTAGATTGTGATCCTAAGCACATAGCAACATCCAAAGCATATTTACTCCACTGCTTTCAGTTGGATCACTCCGTCTATAGGCAGAGCTCAGGCTTTTTAGTGCCATTGTTTATGCAGCCAAAAGGGCACAAAAACCTATGTTGACTTCATAGATCGCTTCCAACATCAAGAAATGGTAAAGTGCACGATGGTTCCCAACATCAAGGATCAGGTTTGAGTCTCTGTTTGGATACAATTAGACACCATTTTGCATCAAGATGACAGACTGAACATTTAAACTGCACTGATTTTAACCTCTGGTTTTTGGTTTCTTACTATTCCCAAGCAGGCTGGGTATGAGAATGCTAGTAATTTATAAAATACAACAACATTTTATTGCTGTTTGGGGGACAAAGCTCCAACTAGAAAACAATCCAGTCCTTGCAGCAAAACTGCTTTTGGACAAGAAAAGAAAAGAAAAGAGAAGAGAAGAGAAGAGAAGAGAAGAGAAGAGAAGAGAAGAGAAGAGAAGAGAAAAATGTACTTCTCTCCCTTTCCCAAGGGGCAAAGGAGTAATTGATCTATCAATTGAATCCAGATTACCGCCTTCAAATTAGGAGCAACCACATTGAAGGAGGCAATCCTCAGCATAATCAGTGTCTGATCTCATCTCTTGGCAAAGTGTTTAACACCTTAGCAGTAGTCAATGGGGATGTTGTGAGCGGTGGGGTGGCAGCATGCTGCAGGGGGTGATGCCCTGGATTTGGGTGAGAAAATGTTGGAGGATATGATATATGTTGCATATGGGGGTGGGGGTGGGTAGTAAAAAACAAAATAAGGTGTTGATATTCATACTTTGATAAAAGTGCCAGGGGTCCATAGTATAAGTGTGTGTGTGTGTGTGTGTGTGTGTGTGTGTGTGTGTGTTTGTATTTGGTGAGCCTAATATAAGAACTTAATAAAATGCTCATATATATGCTTTTGGTAAGCATCTTAGGATGCTTTTACTCTGCTTTCGGTGTTGCTTTGAGTTCCTTTCTGAAAAGAAAGTGACATGATAATGAAGATGATGATGAAGAAGAAATAAGTGGCAACCTCCTTTCAAAAATTTTGATTGTTTTCCCTCCTCTCTTCCCCCAAATGATGTTTTAGAAAGGTTTTGCTTTGCTCTCATGAGCCCAACAAATGGTAGAAAAAGATATTTTTGATATCTAACAATAGGCAAGAACTTGTATCTTTAAAGGGGGAAAATTGTATATTCTATTTACTGGGAGGGAATAGTTGGTTCAAAGAAACACCTGTGTCACAGGAGATCGCAGACTCTGGATTTCTTTAAGTGGCTTCAGAGCACACAGAATGCGAGTGAGAGCTGATTTTGTTGCCTATCAAAGGAAACCACCCCAAAGCTGCACAGCTTGTTGAATAATTCAGTGCCCTAAAAATACTGCTGCCTGCCCGTTTGGCTCGGGGTTAGCAGCACAGAGATTTCACATCAGTCACTATAAAAATGGGCCCCGCACGTCCTGTAACATGGGAATCAAAGGTGCAAATAATAAAGAGAAACACAGCACCATATGAATCCCAAGTACAGAGATTATTTATTTATTTGGATCCCATACCATGTGGAGATTTGCAGCAAAGTCAAATAAGAGAAAAAGAAAACAAAAAAATCCACAAACCCTGATAGTCCTTAAAAATCCAGAACTCAACCATTCAAAGTGAATCAGTAAATAGTAATTTACTAATCCTTTTTAGTTGAGCATGTCTCTCCTCCAAATACCAATGGGGGGAAAAAAGGGTGTCTTAACCAGCTGCCTAAAAAGAGATGGAACCAGACAGACCTCAGTAGGGAAGGAGTTCCAGATGTGATGAGCTACCACTAAGGTGATGTCAGGGAACTGACATCGGAGCCTGAGGCGGAGGGAAGGCTCTCAAATGATGCTGGAGAAGGGCCAAGCAGGGAGAGAGGCAGTTCAGCAGAGGGGGAAGCAAATCAACGTTACACCAGGGATAAAGGGGGGCAGATGGGGGAATCGGCGAGAGGGCTCCAGGACTCTTCACTGGACACCAGCGGGGAGAGCACGGGTCCTCCGCTACCCACGCCCTCCCTGCGCAGAAGACTTCCACGCAGGGAGAGTAGGAGGAGACTGGGCGTCAAACAACTTTTATGTTGGAAGAGGTTTAAGAAACGCCCACTGATGGATTCTGCTAGCGACTGAGGCAGCCACGAATTGAAGGGCTGTCCAGACAGAAAGGTTTAACAAGGCAACATAGCCAGGAGAGGCGGCAACTTACGCACGAGCAACCCCATACCCATTACAGGTGAGGATGTGGCTCCAAAACTGGGATTGTAAACTGAGTTTCCAATTGTTGCTTTGCAAGCAGGGTTTCTGGTTGCAGTGATCAGCAGTCACAGCAAGTCCTGCTGTGATCTCTGACCACGCACCTCCCAAAGGGCTCACTATAACTACAAATCTAAAATGATAAATACCATCTATGGAGGATGCCTGTTGCTTCCTTGGGTGGATGATAGAGATGGGTGTATGGAAACTAGCCTAGTGTACAAAGATAACATTGTCATTTGTTGTTCTGTCCTCTTTGACCTTTGGCCTTGCCCACCACCTGTGTGTGGCCCTGAGAAGATTTCCCAGAAGGCCCTTGGTCTGGATTAAGTTCTCCAGCACTGCCCTAGCATGAGGTCTTGCCTGTTTAGCAGCATTTTCCTTCTCAACACTCCTCCCTTCTCTCCCCTCCCCTTACAGTACAGTATGCACTGGGTCTACCCCCTTCCAGATCACTCAGTTTTTAAGCCTTTCTTGTCTTCTTCAATACCCTGTGTCAGTGTCCATGACAGACCCCTCCCCTCTGCTGTGGGCATTCTTTCCAGAGCTGGCTCTCCGAGCCCATGGCTCACAGGGACATAGCCAAGCTAATCTTCTCCATGCTATCCCAATTTTAGTATATGTGCCAACAAACTGAGTGTTCACATGGGCTCATCTGCTGTGTGTGAATGTAAACGGAGCAAGTACTGGAACCTGAGGAGGAGACTCTGGTTACAGGGCCCAAGATGTGCAGAGCTTCGCATATGAAAAGACACTTTTAACGCTACACATTGGCATACGCCATTAGGATCACTCATAGAGCTAAGCAGGCTTTTTGCTTTGGGAGCCAATGTGAGCAGGCTGAAAGCAAAGAGTAAGGTTGCCGTAACTTCCGTCATAGAGCTTCAGTATGCTGATGAGAACGTAGTGTGTGCACGCTCAGAGGATGACCTCCAAACCATCCTAAATATTTTTGCAGAAACTTACGAAATGCTTGGCCTATCACTCAACATCCAAAAACAAAGTGCTGCACCAAGAAGTACAAAATAACTCCTCTGCAGCACCACAAATCCAACTCAATGGTGTAACGTTGGAAAACATCGATCACTTCTCCTCCCTAGGCAGTTTTCTTTCCACAAGGGCCAACATTGATGCCGTCCAGCATCGCCTGAGCTCTGCAAGTGCAGCTTTCTCCTGATTGAAGTGCAGAGTGACATTTGCAGGGAAACCAAATGCTTGTTTACAAAGATATTGAACTACCAACCGTACTACATATGCTTGTGAAATATGGACCACTTATAAATGCCATCTCCAACTCCTCGAAAGATTTCATCAACGGTGTCTCCGAAAATTTTTACACAACACTTGGGAAGACAGCGAACTAATTTCAGTGTACTAGAAGAAGCAAAGATCACCAGTGTTGAAGCAATGATTCTTCAACATCAACTTCGTTGGACTGGTCATGTTGTGCGGATGCCTGATTATCGTATTCCAAAGCAACTACTCTATTCTGAACTTAAAAATGGAAAGCATAATGCTGGTGGTCAACAAAAGAGGTTTAAAGACTGTCTCAAGGCAAATCTAAAAAAATGTAGTATAAACAATGACAGCTGGGAAACACTGGTCTGCGAGCGCTCCAGCTGGAGAACAGCCTTTACCAAAGATGTCGTGGGCTTTGAAGACACTCAAACTCAGGATGCAAGGGAGAAATGTGCTAAGAGGAAGGCACACTTGGCAAATCCACACCGTGGTCAACTCCCACCCGGAAACCAGTGTCCCCACTGTGGAAGGACATGTGGATCCAGAATTGGCCTCCACTGTCACTTACGGACTCATTGTTAAAACCGTGTTTATGGAAGACAATCCTACTTGGCTACAAGTGATTGCCAAAGAGAAGAGAAAGCATTCATTCATATTTTATTAAAATGTCTAATGATAAAGCAACATGGCAGGCTTATAAATAATGGCAATTCGTGCACTCATGCATTAATGCTTAATGAACCTGCTTGCATGGCATTGGTAAAAAGAAAATGTCTGCATCCTACAACTGCTGACATTTCCAAACTGCCCCCCCCCGGGTCCTAAAAAGCCCACAGACGCAGCTTAAGAGCTGTTGCATGCAACCATCATGGGGGGGGGGGGAGAGAAACTTTGGCCTCTGTTTCTGCAAGGTGAAAGGCCTCGTAAAATTGTCTCTCTCTCACACACACACCCCAGCCAATTTGGAAAGAATCCACATGCTTTTAAGAAAGCAAGGCTCAGAATGTGGCAACCTATAATCTTGCTACATGGAATCCAAATTCTGTTGGCTGTCAATAAACAGCTAGAAACCTACTTCCCAATGCAAAGCATGGCTGCAAGCAATTTTCCAGGGTGCTTACTAGGATTTTAAAAAAGAGATGAGTGAGGTTACAAATTAAAGTACAGAATGTGTAAGTTTGTGGCAAAACAGTATTTATGTCAATTTATTAGTTTATTAGCTTTTCCTTGCATCTCCCTTTGAGTAAACTTGACAAAAGAAAACCTAACATAAACACAGAGTGCAGCTTTTGACGTCTCTGCAGCTATTAGCTGGGGGAGCACAAGTATATGCATTTTTTTACACATTACTTGGCTGGAGAACAGCATTGCAAAATTCAGTAACGTGCAAATTTCATAGAATTTCTGTGTTCGAGTTCACATATTGCTTCAGAAAGTGCAAATTTGGCAAGTTTGCCTTTAAATATTAACAGAATGGATTTTCTCCCCCCCCCCCATCCCTAGAACTGGCCTGATTTGTACCTCCTGAATTAATTACCTGGTTGGAAATCCATTGGCTTTTGTGCTTCCTGAATATTCCAACATAATTTGACAGCTCAAAAAAAAGTGTCAAAATATTTCTAAATATATATTTTGAGGCAAAATAGGCTTAGAAAAACACATTTTGAGAAAAATACCCTTAATAGATGTCGTTACATGTGAATTTCATGAGGATTTTTTTTAAAGTAAAAGATATAATTCGCAGATTGATGAAAAAATGAAACAAAATGGATGCTGAAATGAACACATGCATATAGTGACTTGGCCATCTGTCATTATGTTCCACCTCCACTGTTATGCCTCTGGATACCAGAGGCTGGGAATCGCAGGTGGGTAGAGTCCTGTTGCGCTCGTCTCCAGTTCTTGGGGTTTCCACAGGCATTTGGTTGGCCACTGTGAGAACAGGATGCTGGACTAGATGGGCCATTGTCCAGATCCATCAGGCTCTTTTAGGTTTTTGTTTATGTGTGTGGCACTGTTTGTGCCAGCCTTGCCTGCATGTTCAGCATCCCTGCCAGTCCCACCCTGCCCCCTCCTCTGCTAACCTTTTGTGCACAGCATGAAGAATATGAAGGTCCACAGGGAGACTTCCAGGTGAACATGGTTAGAATCTGCCTTTCAATCAGGAATCAGCTGGACTAGCACACACCACCACACCTTGAGCCTAAACACCAGGGGAAGTGGTACCCTACTGATTTTGGACTCTACCTCTCATCAGCCCAGGCCAGCATGTCCAACAGTGAGGAATGATGGGAATTGCAGCTGAGTAACACCTGGAGAGCACCACACAGTGCTACCCATGCTTTGAACGCTTGAAGAGGGCTAGCAACTTGGCAGATTCCTCATTTTTTCAAAAATACAAGGAAACAGTACTGGACTACACAGAAATGGCAAAGCTGACAGCGAAATTAAGAGATCAAAATGATGAACTTTTCATAGAGGAATGGAGGTCTTTCGTGGACTATTTAAAAAACCACGATAGTCAAATGAAATTGCGGGCAGGATTCAAGATAAAAGCAGCAGAAGAAAAATGATGAAATAATTGTCGTAGAGAAACGTTTTGCAACAGATAAAGATATAATGCAGTAGAAAATGTCTGAGTAAAAACGCTTTGGAAACAGGGGTGGAAAGTCAATTTATGAAAGAATGTAACTATTTGATATGAAGATTATTGTGAAAATGTTTGAAAATTTAATTTAAAAAAATATACTACAAAAGAAAACTACAACGAAACAGCAAGAAGAGTACAGATCGAGCATAAAAAAATCCCACAGAGGATTCTGAAAGTTTGGGGCTGGGTGCCTCTGAGGTGAGAGACAAGCAAGCGACAGTGTGTGAAGTGTTTCTGAGAAATCCCAGCCTTCACCACCAACACATTTCACTACATGCAAATCAAACGCTTTGCCTTCTTTGCTGCTTCTACAGGAGAGAGACGACAGAATTAGAACATTGGGGAGGTCTGATCAACACTGCAAAGGGAAATATTGGCATAATTAGGAAACTTACTGACTGTCATGGCTTCAGTCGGTGACCCAGAAGATGACTACCTGAAGAAGGGCGTGGCCTTACATGAGCATAGTGGACCCAGGTGGCTCGGCTGGGTCGGATGTAGTCCAAAAACAGCTGGAGGGCACCGGGGAGGGGGAAGGCTGTTTTCATGTGTCATTCTGCCCTCCTTTTTAACAGTTCTCATCTGGCAGCCTCCCAGTTTCCCCACAGATAAGGCTGTGGTCACAAATTGCTTTGTGAGTGGCTAATGTTATCTCCTGGTTCTGTCTGGTGAGGGGAGAGGAAGTCAAAGTATTCTGTTCAAAAATCGTATTAGGCCAATATTTCTGAAGAAGAAATGTGCTGGATGTGTGTGTGTGTGTGTGTGTGTCCCTTCACTTGAAAACATGCCTTAATCTCAGAGCGGAATCAGCTTTTAGGCCTTCATTCTTGGTTACCTAGCAACCCTGTTTGCTTCTTGTTTATGGACGGCATTCTTCTGTTCTCTCGGCCACAGTGATGCATTGTCATTTAAAATTTTTATATATATCAGCAAAAGCCCAGACCTTTGAACTTTGCCAAAACATACAAATGGCACCAAATTGCCACTCATCAGCAGCGATCCCTTTTAAGCCTGCTCTATTTATTTTTTAAGGGATCAAAGTGCCCCTTCTGGAGTCATATAAATCAGGGGCTCTTGAACACTGATCAGTGAGACTCACCAAGTCAATCTGAGTCCTTCAAAGGGTAAAGGTAATGTTTCTCTCTTGTGCAGCAGCAACAGATTGACTTTGTTTTTACTGCTAGAGCAGGGGTAGTCAACCGAGTGCCCTTCAGGTGGTGTTGGACTCCAACTCCCATCAGCCCCAGCCAAGATGGCCAGTGGCCAAGGTCAATGGGAGCTGGACAACAATGTCTTGCGAGGGACCCCTGTTGGTGAATCCTGTCCTAGAAGAAGGATAGGCCAAGAGACAGCCCCACTTTTTAATCTATTTTATTTTGGCTTTATTCCATTTATTTACTTCATTCAAGCAATTTCACATATAAAAACAATTTCAAATTTAATTCAGTTACGGTCTGGGATAAGAACACCTTCCCCGCCCCGTGTGTGTGTGTGTGTGTGTGTGTGTGTGTGTGTGTGTTATAGGCTAGTCTAAGCTGAGTGGTTAATGTGCCTTTAGAACATTGGTGAGGAAGCCACCCTCCCTGATCACTTATTGTGCTTGCTAAGGCTGATGGGAGTTGTAGTCCAAAATTAACTGGAGGGCATGAGGTTGGCAAAGGCTGGTCTTATTATTGTTCTTTTAGTCACATTGCATTGCCACCTCAAACTGCTTGAATGGGTGTTCTTGTCTAGCCAACTTCTTAATTAATGTTGATTCCTGTTCAGATCACAGAATACCAATAAACCTTTCAATTAATTTCACTCAGAATCTTAAATCTGAGGTTCTTGTTCATGGTTCAGTTTTACCCACTGAGATGCAAAGTCAAACCCGGATTAATGAATGATTCCTGCCTGTAGCAAACAAGTAATGAAGTAAGGCTAGAAGATGGCCGGATCCTACAATTGGCAGGGTGCATTTTGCCCTCCCCAACAACCCAGGCATCTGGACCATGGGTGTGTACACAAACAAACTGTACTGTATTTTGAACTGTATTTTGTGCATAAACAGTTTTTAATCAGTGTACACACATTGTCATCCTTGTCGTACATAGTGTTGGTGCATTTTGGTGTTTTGAAAGTGCCTTTTGGTAGATGATTGTAAGTCATCTTACACCTTACAACCCGTTCTGAGGTGCCCTTTGCCTTGTGGGGAAAATGCTGAGTGCCTTCTCACTGGGAACTTCCTACTGGGGAGGGTCTTATGTCATTGTCTGGCTGTATTTGGTTAGCCAATCCCCCACCCTTCCATGGAGATTCACCTGAGCCATCTGGTACTCTGGACCTTGAAGATAATCAAACTGTTTTTTTTATAAAAAAATCCCCCCATGTATTGTTGTTGTTTAGTCATTCAGTTGTGTCTGACTCTTTGTGACCCCATGGACCAGAGCACGCCAGGCACGCCTGTCTTCCACTGCCTCCCGCAATTTGGTCAGACTCATGTTGGTAGCTTTGAGAACACTGTCCAACTGTGCCCTCCATCTTTCCCAACATCAGGGTCTTTTCCAGGGAGTCTTCTTCTCTTCTCATGAGGTGGCCAAAGTATTAGAGCCTCAGCTTCAGGATCTGTCCTTCCAGTGAGCACTCAGGGCTGATTTCCTTAAGAATGAATAGGCTTGATCTTCTTGCAGTCCATGGGACTCTCAAGAGTCTCCTCTAGCACCATATATTTCAGTCTTTGGAGAATTGCTTAAGTTTCACTAATGCTCTTTAAAAGGAGGGTATTCCATTAAGAGTTTGTATTCTGTAAGAGGAGAGGCAGAAACAACCAGAAGTAACTCTTCCTCGTTTGTATTTGAACACAACTGGAAAGGGTAGGCCGCCTTCTACCATTAAGTATTTAATATTTCTTAAGTAAGCTCTCCAGTTTATCAAAATCCCAAAGCTTTGATCAAAATTTTGATATGTAATAAAAAAATTCCTTCCAGTAGCACCTTAGAGACCAACTAAGTTTGTTATTGGTATGAACTTTCGTGAGCATGCACACTTCTTCAGATACACTGAAACAGAAGTCACCAGACCCTTATATATAATGAGAGGTGGGGAGGGGTATTACTCAGAAGGGTGGTGGGAATGGCATGCACACAAAAGCTCATACCAATAACAAACTTAGTTGGTCTCTGCTACTGGAAGGAATTCTTTTATTTTGTTTAGACTACGGCAGACCAACACGGTTACCTACCTGTATTTTGATATGTAGTCATGAAGTTGCCTATGTGGTACAAGCAGAGCCGGCCTACCCATGAGGTGGGATGAATCAGCTGCTTCAGGCAGGGAAAGCACAAGAGGTGACTTTCCTCCTGCCCCACCACTTCTGCCATTGGTGGATGCCCCTCTTGATGGGGGTGTTCTGGTGTGCCACTTTGTCGCTCATTTTCTTTGCCCCGGGGTGGAGAAGACAAGTGCCAGGGCCTTGTGGAATGCTCCCCCTCCTGCTGACTTTGGCAAGAGGGCGGCATTCTGGTGCACAATGGAAGTGGGGCATGCTGCAGTGGTGGGGGGCAGGGAGTGGCACATTCCTATTTTGCCTCAGGGAGCAAAATGGGACAAGCCGCTCCTGGGAACAAGGGAAGGAAACTTCTGGCTCAGAAATAAGCAGGGCCATTTCCCAATTTTTTGAGGGGTTGGAGGTAGTATTTTAACCTCCCCAGCTAATCCAACATGAACCAGTGAGAAGCATAGCTGTCAACTTTTCCCTTTTCTTGTGAGGAATCCTATTTGGAATAAGGGAATTTCCCTTAAAAAAGGGAAAACGTTGACAGCTATACAGTCATACCTTGGGATAAATACGCTTCAGGTTGAGTGCTTTCGGGTTGCGTTCCGCTGCGACCCAGAAGTAACGGAGTGCATTACTTCCGGGTTTGCCACTTGTGCATGCGCAGACGGTCCAAATGACATCACGTGCATGCGCATAAGCGGCGAAACGCGACCCGCGCATGCGCAGACGCGCTGTCGCGTCTTACATTCTGTTCGGGTTGTGAACGGGGCTCTGGAATGGATTCCGTTTGCATCCCGAGGTACCACTGTAGTGAGAAGTTACTTCTCGCTAAAGGAAACTGAAAGAAATTAGTGTGGACCAATGGATTTAAGGAATTATTTCCATTTGCATTTCTTAATGGTAGCACTCATGCTTGCACGCCACCCTCTTTGTACACGGTTGGCCAAAAGTGGTCACTATATTGGAGATTACTTTTGCTATGCTCTAAGTCAATTTCAGATCAGCAGTGCCAAACAAAATTAGAAAAAGTCTGGCCTCCTTCAAGTACTTGGTGACAGGAGAAGACAAGGCTATGGGTCCATCCCATAATGACATTTGTCCGCAGAAGCACTCCTGTGAAAAACAAGGCTATGGACACATGCTCCTGTTTGTAGCACAAATAAGTGGCCTTCGCTCAATACAGAATTGTGCATGACTGTCCTCAGCATGCTGCTTTCAGTCAAGATTGATTCTAATCCTGCAGTCCACAAGTGGGTGTGTGGTTACTTGTTATGCATTTGAAAATCTTCCCCTTTATTAGGTTATCCAGGCATTTTCCTCCCTACACATGGTGAATGAAGAAGGAAATGGTAATCTTGGTATACACCCATCCACAACATCATTGTGCAGGTCTGGTAGACACCCCCTCTCCTGCACTGCTGGGTCTGCATCCATTTTCAAATGGACACACTGGGCGGGGGGGGGGCTGTAACGCAGAATCGTTCTGCATGAAACTTTTACTTTTGAAATGAACCTTGTTTGGATAAGCGCATATTTCATGGATATTACATATGCAATAGGTCCAGATTGTGTGCAGACTATGTGGGATGTGTGTGTGTGCGTTCAGTGTAGGATATAATGTTGTGTGTACACAACCCAAGATCAGGTAGGTTTCTAGAGAGAACACCAGAATATATTTTCAAAAGGTAGTCTTCAGCTAAGAAGGAAGCATTCCGGGAGGTTAGATATATTTTTACAAAATCTTTGAAATCTGTGTGTTGCTTGATAACATATATAAATGTGCCCCCGTGTGGTGAAAGGAAGCCATAGCCATAGCCTTTTTATCCCCGATTTTCAGCAGCCAAAACCACCACAGCGGCAGCATTGTTGGTTAGATTGTACTATTATTTCCAAATCATATAGTGCTTTCATGAAAGTAAAAATGTTGCCAGCTCAGGCACCCCTTATGGCAGCCTGCCCTCCAGATGTTTTGGACAACAACGCCAATCATTCTCAGCCAGAGTGTGGGGCTGGGGTTGATGCGAGTTGTAGTCCAAAACATCTGGAGGACACCAGATGTCATGAGTCCCATAAAGACATCTTAGAGGGAGTGACTGGATGCTAAGGAGGAATGGGGGGAGATCGGGGAGCCGGAGATGAGGGACCTGGATCCTGGAGAGGGACCTGGTGGGTTGTCGGGTCCCATGACATTAGACACCCCAAGAAAAGACATCACCCTTTGATGCCTTACCCTGGAAGCAAAGATCTCATCTCTTGTGGAGGCATCTGGGCCAAAGTCAGATGTCAAGTCAGCACTGACTCTGCCCTCATCTCCATGGATGTGTCAGTGCCAGTAGAAGGAAATTTCATGGACTCAGCTTCTGTGGAGGAATAGTTGCTTGCTTACCCAGTCCTGAGGCTCAGAGCATAAACAGTACAAACAGAGTTGCCTGCCCTGCTCTTCAAAAGGAGATTGGGTGTGAATCAAGGGTTGGAACATTGCCTTAGCAATATCCAGCTATGTTTGCCATGCTTCACTTGTTTATAACCTGTAGACCCATGTTCGGCTGCTGTAGTGATTTGCTCAATAAAGCTCTCCAAACTTCCAGATGTGGCGACAACTCCAGTTCCAAGACTGAAGAGGAGAACCAAGTTGGTGACCCTTATAGGACATGGCTTATGGACCAAGCCTGTTTGTAACGTTGGCAAATGGTGTGGGGGTAGAGGTATCTAGTGCCCTGCATAGCGATATGCCAACCCCACAGCAGCCCTTGGAAAATGGCTAGCTTTCCCAAGGACTACCAACGTTACATTAGGCCTTGAGGAAAGTACATCTCCCAGAGGCTCCTGGAACCCTGGCATGGCACCCAAATTCCCCACCCCACCTAATGATTTCATAGCTGTGGTGAGATCTGAGTGGGGACTCCTTGCTTCCAGGGCTCTCTTTTAGGCACCGCACCCAGTCAGGTCTGCAGTCTTTACCTGCATGAGCCACAGAAGGACTGCAGAAGATTGTTACATCTGTGGCTAGAATTCTGTAAAGTCTGATTTACGATGGCATCATCAGTCGTAAAGGTAAAGGTACCCCTGACCGTTAGGTCCAGTTGCGGACAACTCTGGGGTTGCGGTGCTCATCTCGCTCTATAGGCCGAGGGAGCCAGCGTTTGTCTGGAGACAGCTTCTGGGTCATGTGGCCAGCATGACTAAGCCGCTTCTGGCGAACCAGAGCAGTGCACGGAAACGCCGTTTACCTTCCCGCCAGAGTGGTACCTATTTATCTACTTGCACTTGATGTGCTTTTGAACTGCTAGGTGGGCAGGAGCTGGGACCGAACAATGGGAGCTCACCCCGTCACGGGGATTCAAACCATTAACCTTCCAATCGGCAAGCCCTAGGCTGTGTGGTTTAGATCACAGCACCACCCGAGTCATATGTTGGCCTAATATGACAGGCAGAGGCAACTCCGGTTTTGCCCCACCTTTCTCTCTAGTGAGTTCTATAAGGAGGACACTGAAACTAAGGAGGAGGAGGAGGAGGAGGAAGCTGACAGGCAGGGCTATCTCCTGCATCATTTGCAAGAAGACAGGGCTAAGAGCAGACTGTGGTTGGAGACTGTGCCCCATTCGCCCTAATGGAACAGCCTCTACAAAATGTCAGAGTGGATGCTTAGAAGATTTTGCTGGTGTAGCACCTCATTCTTTCACAACCTCCATTTCCAGCACATTCCCTGAGTCGCTTCTGTGCCATTTGGGTCTTCCTCATTGAAAACACGACAGCGTTTATTGTGGGTAATGGAGCACTGCACTTTTTTAATGGTAGTGGATGGCTTTAAATGCATAGAAAGATTTATGAAATAAATCGGGCATGAATGTCTAAGAGAAGATTACTGCGAGTAAAAACAATTATATGCTTAAACAAAGGCGGGGAAGGGTTTTAACGGCATCTTAAAAGTTATTTAAATCTGGTTAAATGTGTGTGCGGGTTTTTTAAAGGTTAGAGGAAAGATTAGTTTCAGCAAATTACTCAACAAGTGTTTTAAAATAGGAAAATTGCTGACCGAGACATTTCTGGGTGGATAATTGTGCTGCATAATTAGAGGTGTTTTTGAGGACCAACAAAACCCCCTTATATTTAAGATGGACAGCTTTAGAGTTAAAAAAATATGAGCCCTTCTAGAAGGTGGAGCCAGGATAAGCCATGGTGGAGCCAAATCAGAACTTGGTGGATCTTGGAAAGGAGGCTTGTAGATCATTTACCTGGGTAGATCCTGGGTAATGGAACAGAGCCTGATGTTTTTAACATGGGAGGGCATCTCCCAAATATTGGTGGGCTCCAAAGGGTTGGGAAACCAGGAGTTGGTCCCCTGGTAGCTGTTCTGGCTTTGCTTTGTGGAATGACAGTGGTGTTATTGCAAAGGAACAGAGAGAGGAACATTGGTTTGAGTTATATGATCTCAAATAGCGGCAGCAATAACATTCTGGGCAGGCAGGTGCTTAATCAGTCTCCGGAACCTTTGCCATATCTAATGCAAGCACACGCCCTGATTCAGCCATTAATTTTCCCGGAATGGTTTCCTCCAGCAAGCCTCTTCCACTAGTAATTAGACTGAATCTCAATTTGCATTTCCTGGAAAAGTGCCACTGCCTCCTCCAGGACTCTTATTCACCTAGCTGTGAGTTCTGTTTAGCCACAAACCCTTCAGGACCACACTGCAGTAGTGAACTTGCACTGATATGCCTGGGAATGACTCAGACTTCTTCAGTTATTGATCGATTGATCAGTTGTGTTTATAGACTGGGGTTCTGCCAAGGCACCCAAGGCGGTTTACATTTTTAAAATCCTAAGACAAATTAATGATATAAAATCTAAAATTGGTTGGGGAAGAGGACAAGAAGACAGTATGACTGGAGCAGGCTCTGATGTGGTCTTGGCTTCCCTCCCCAACCTTGCTCTCTCTCTCTCCCCCCCCCCCCACAGGGCAGATGTATAATAATAAATAATAATAATAATAATAATAATAATAATAAAGTTGATAGCTCAGTACTTGAGTCTACTAGCATTTAGTGACACTTCCATCCAGCCCTTTCCTTAAGGGAATCACAGTTTGATTTAAGCATACTGCCCATTAGGAAGTCCCCAACCAGATGGGCAGGTATAAATAAATTATTATTATTATTATTATTATTATTATTATTAACCAACCAGCAGGTCTGCTTCAAAAAATGGGCTAAACAAATACCTCCTTCATCCCTAATTATAATGGCAAATACATGTCAATGTACTCAATATAAAACTCATTGGGGGCAAAAATGAATAAATAAAAGAAAATTAAAATCCCAACTTTACATATGCCTGGATGGGGGCTCAGCCAGGGCCTTTTCTGCAAAAGCCCCTGAAATGCGGAACTCCCTCCCATATCACGCCCACCAGGCACCTTCATTATTACCTTTTAGGCAACTTGCAAAGTCCTTCCTGTCTCTTCTTAATGATATTTATTGGTTCTATGTGTAACATGAGCAGGAACTAAAGTGGTTTAGAAATGGCTGCATGGTCAGTTCTGAGTGAGGCTAGTCAGAAGCGGAAGCTCATATTCTGCACATGTCCCAGAAAAACTGGGAAATCCTGTTTGTATTGCGAGAGCACAGCGGCCATTTTGATTGCCATGATCTTGCACAATGATTTTGCAACACAATTCCTCCCCAAAAAAGTGCTTTAGGGGGGCTGTGATCTCATGTAGCCATACCCAGAAAAGCTTTGGAGGGGGGGACTGCAGCATGAAATTGTGCGAGATCATGGCAACCAAAATGGCGGCTGTGCTCTGGCAATAAAAATGGGAGGATGGTGTCTGAGAAAATGGCGTCCTAGATTTTGGCTCTAAGG